>NC_090935.1:822533588-822836619 GCF_040938575.1 Ambystoma mexicanum
CTCAAACCAAGGGCCTCATTACACGGACGACGGTAAGGGTTAACAGTCACCGTTAATGGCAACGGTGACCGTTAACCCTTACCGCCGTACTACGAGGTCCCTTTGCGGGTTGGAGGATTTAACGCCTGCTTCTTGCAGGCGTTAAAATCCAACCCGCTAAGGGACCTCGGAGCTAATTACGGCACCGCAAAATTGCGGTGGCGTAATTAGCGCCTTCCCCATTTCCATAGAGCCCTATGGGGCAGAAATGGGAATGGGGAAGGGCAATGGCGGAAAGGGGATTTACCGCCCCTCCAACCTTGGAATGGGGCGGTAAATCCCCTTTCCGCCAAGGCGGTGCCGGTATTTTACCGGCATGAGCCATGGCGCTAATAGCGCCATGGCTCACCGCCTTCCGTGTAATGAGGCCCCAAGTCTTTAAGCCGGTATTGTTTTGATTGTGTATCTAATAACAGAAGTCCAAAAGAAAGATGTAGGTGGGAGGTCAGAACACTTGTCAGAAGTGTTCACTGTTTTGTCAGATCCAGTTGGGTCCATGTATTACAGTTGGTCGGCATATGAGCAGGCTTTTTGTTGATATTATGACAAGAATCATTTTCTTCAGATTGGACACAGCAACTGATTGACTAGGAATAGGCAGGAGTGTCCGGGTAGTTATATGGTCACGTTGGTCTCGGGGACTCTGTTGTCTGTGTTATCTCTGCCTAAGTACAAATGGGCCTCTGGAAGGGATTCCACTGATGACAGTGAGCATGAGTCCCTCTCAACATAACCCGAAGACAGCTGGCTGTTCAGTATCACCCTCCCATGTCTCCTTGTGGTTCAGAATGCCCCCACAATTCTCCTATTTTGCAAATCTCTCAAAACGTGGCTTTTTCAATAACAGCTGACTAAGGACCAATTGCAATGGATGCACATACCGACGCACACACCTCAACTCACAGTACTGCGCTACTGTCAAAAGATAGCAGCCAAAATGCCAGCTACCCATGCTTTGTACAGCACTCTGCTTTTCTTGAGCTACGTCCGTGCTTTAAACAATAAAATAAAAATAGGTTGAGGCTACCTTAGGAACTACGGGTCTTGGAATTTCTAATTGTTATGAATTTAGTGCAGCTCATGTTTCTGGGTTCTTGGCCCCAGGCTTCATACTGAGGCTGGCGATGGACTTGGGAGCCGGAGGGCTCCTCCCGGTTGCGCTTTAGTGAGTTAGTGTTGCAGCTTTATGATTCACACCACAAATCAAAATGAAAGTAAAAACTAGAAGAATGGTTTGAAGATCAAAAGACAAGAAAGGACAATTGAGAAACAAATGTATATTTTCCATTGAGCACTATTGTGAATTGATAAAGCCTACTGTAATGTTGTGTGCACTTACTGTACCACATCCTGTATGCAACCTCAGCTCTATGGGAAGCAATGCTTGTAGCACCGGTTTTTCAGTTGATATAAAATGCCTATTGACAAACAACTCATTACAAACTAAAACATGACACCTGAGGTCCAAATTATTCTTTGACACTGTGCTACTAAATGGCATTATCTCACACAGCGAAAAGAGGTCTTACTAAACCAATTACCAGCTCCAAGCTGCTACAAAGCCAAAATAGATAGCTAACATGGTTTTCAAGGTTCCATAGTTTTGTTCCCTGTGTCAGGACCGGTCCTTCTACGACCACATTGATGTTTCGCCTATTTCAGGCAGCCATATCATGTGTGAAGGTGCAGAAATCCGGGAAAGGGTTGGGATGTCCAAATGTTATGTAGCCACTAATGTCCGGAGAGTCCTAACGGGTAATTGTGCAGAAATTGGTGCAGATTGGTGCAACAGTGTGGAATTGTATAAGGAACAACACTTTGTCAAGCCACAAACGAATGTTAATATTTGCTGAAATCCAGGGAATGTGGTGGGGTGTCCAAATGTCATATAGCCAGTGTTGTCCCGAGGGTCCTAACAGGTAACTATGCAGAATTTGGTGCAGATTTGTGAAATTGTGTGGAATTGTATAAGGAAAAATGCTTTGCCATGCCACAAACAAACCCACACATTTTCACTTTTATAAATATAGATAAAGGGTTTGGAAAATGCCTCACTGTCCCTAATCTAGGATGTATTTCCATACCTCAACCACAATGAAGGGCCTGCCATATGTCAAGATCTCCAAAGCAAACATTTCCTGTGTCTGAAATGCTATCCTAGTCCTCACACTCTAAAAGTAACTCTGAGGTGCTAAGGGTAATGTCTCTGACTTGCAAAGTGCACAAATGTTCATGTTCAACAAAAAGGCATCAATCCAACACATTTTCCAAATTAATAATGTTCACAATTCCAGGGAAGGACTCCCTTCCCTAGGTTTCTCTCCACCAAAACAAAAGTCCAAAAGAATAACCACGTTCTTTGTAGCTCAAGAGAATAACTCGCCGCCTCTTGATGTTGCAACATATTCCAGGGGAAATATCTCCTTTCCCAAAGTTCTTATCACATTCAATTTAATTCACAAATCCTAAGGGCATGAATCTTCCGTGGGATTCTCTGAATCTCACAACAACACCTTGTATACTCCCCTGCCAGGTTCTTTAATATAGTTCCTTGATCCAATTTGGGTTTGGGACCCAGACTCGCAAATCACCTGGTATACTCTCATGCCAGGTTTCTCTTTACACATTCACTGCAGTTCAGAATCCTTAGGGCATGGTTCTTCCTTAGTATTCTTTACCTCACAAAACACCTGGTATACTCTCCTGCCAGGTTCTTTTTCACATTCCCTGTAATTCACTTCACCCACTTGGCTTTGCCTGGTATACTCTTCTGTCAGGACTTTCTTTACGTAGTTCACTTTATACACGCTTGCTTTCACACTGTTTTTCCCACATTTATTTCATAATGCGGCTACGGGTCCCAGGCCCTTTTCCATGGACTTCTCATCTTGTAGTCAAATGTCCCAGGGGCCCCATAATCCTGCTCAGGTTTCCCAGAGCTCTCACACGGTGTTTCCTTCGGTACGTGGTACACCCTCCAAAGCACCCCGGCGGCCCGTCCCTCTCAACGGGCTCATTGATTCTCAGCAGCGGCTCCAGGGTCCCCCGTGTCGGTCTGCGGCTTGTCGTCGGGTCTGCCGAGCGCTTTGTTGGCTCGTCAGCTACCATCACGTATCCGGCTCCCCTTGGCAGATTGTTCTCCTCTCTGCATCTCAGTGACAGTGCTTTGACCTGTGAGCTTTACTGGACAACATTCCTAGGCCTTCCACGACCCGGCGAGACCACCTGCTTCCTCTGGCTGCTCTGAGCCACGTCAGAGGCATTGAATCTCCTGCGCCGCCATACTCCCAATCTCTTTCCTTGGCTGTCCTTAGCACAGCTGGGAAAGAAGCAGACAAACTCCATGCTTTTCCCGGCATGGTTTCAAGCCATGTCGGGCCAATCGCATTCACCCAGCAACTAGACTGCTGGCGTTGGGTCGCTTTAGGAGTAGTCATCATTGCTGCATGCCTCTTCCTCGTCACAGTTTTTATTTGCTCTCTGATATTGAGGAGTGCTATCAGTGAAATTGTCAAATTGTTGAAGAGGATTATGGCAATTATGCCATTAGGGGATGAGGGGTGGAGGGAATATCCCTAACAGGGAAAGGAGGATATTGTGCCTCACCTGATGATGTCATGTCATCCCCCAGGGTCACCTCGACCCATGTGGTCCTCCGTCAAATAACCGCCCCCAGGGTCAGGATCAGGTAGCAGCTGCCGCTCCCATGCCACATAAGGAGAGGTTATCCCAGAGAAAGGAGTGATGAAATCATTAGATTCATCACACAGCATTCTTTGTCTTATCATCATCTACCCCCTTCCTGCATTTTGTTATGCAATGAGACTGTGAGGTGTAGTGCAGTCCATAATATGCAGTAGAAGGTGTTTCTGCCATGACTCTCTGTAGTAAGTCAGAGCTACATTTTATTTATAAGTGGTTACTTGTTAATGTATGCTGCTTGGGATTAGAGACTTCTTAGCGTAGGCATTCTGATTGTGGGTCTTTTTTCCATATTGTGCCTAATGTCGCACCCTGCTCCACTCCCACTGCACATAGCCTTCTTGGTCCACTCCCCGTTCTGGCTTCTTGTTTTTTCTATCCGCTCCCGGTTTACCTTTGTTTAATTTCTTTTGTGTCCCTGGTACCGATATTCCAGCCGCATCCAATTTCCCTTCTTCAGCGAGGGCGCTCTGATCCCAAGTTGATGCCACCTGCTTGATTATTTTTTGGATGTCCACTCAATGGGGACACACCAGTGACCGCACATTTTTTTTAAGATCCCTCCGGTTGATGGTGTTTTCTGTTGCCCCTCCAACCAACCTACTACTTTGACCAACCCCGCTCCAAATGTAAGCCTGTATGGGTGCAGTAAGGTGGACCACAATATTGTGGCTGTCCCATCTTCAGCTCCACTGCCGCTTATAACATGTTAACATGCTATTGACTGCTGCTTTCCAGGGCGAGAACGTTGGAGAAGCGGTGAAGGAGAACTGTTGCTCTGACAATAACGATCAGTTGGACAAAAGCTAGAGATCTAGTAGAGATTACACTTTTAATGTTTTCTTAAACTGACAGATTTCAATAATTTCTCCAAAGCAGAGCTGCTTTGTGAATGAGCAGATATCCCCATGTAGTTTGTTCGAGAGCACCACACCAAATACTAAAACATATATGGCACTATACCTTGAGGTGTTTCTTGTTATGTTTATTTTATTGTATTGGTGTTTTATGTAGCACAGAATCACAAGATATAACTTGTTCTAGATCAGTTGATTGGAAATCACCGTTGTCCTTCTAGGATAAACCATTTCCATTTTAACGATATTTTGCACCCTTGTCCGCAGCGAGTTATGGACCATGTTGGGCATTTTGAATTGACATCCTTTTGCAACTCCTCAATTTAATAAAGTGTTCACTTGATTGAGGACTTGATTTAGGGGCAATTAAGTTTCCTTAGTGTTTTTTGCTGGAAGTCCTATTGCAATAAATAAGTCATGGTGTTTAGTGGTAAAAGGGAGTGCTGTGCAGACTGACAAACATTGGTGCTAATGATGTCCTTTTGCTTGTGTTTCAGATTTTACTTGCCGCATGGACTCACTGTTGACAAAGACGGTAATTACTGGGTCACTGATGTGGCTCTGCATCAGGTAGGCTATTTCAAAATCTTTACTGTGTCTATACCTGGGGTAATGACGCTCGTAGCCGAGGCAGAGAGAGGTGATGGGCGCCTTACCCCCACATGCAAATCAGAGCAACGCTGTTACACTCAAAGGCCACGTATAACTGCTTAGGTGATCAATAGCTTAGAAAGTAAGTTGGGGTGCAGGGATGACAGTCCACTTACAGACATTATACTCAAATGTAAAAGTAAGAAATGCATGTATTGTGCATATTTCGAGTAACAAAATCCTAAATCTGGAGGCTTGGATAGGTACAGGTGTCATTTCTAATCTTAAAGAAACATGGTACAGTAAGAAGCATGGGGAGGTATAATGTTACCCGTATTTAATGTATCACCAAACAGCTAAGAAAAGTTCCCAGAAGTTTGATGTTTATTTTTACTTCCATATATAGCTCACCCAACATATCTGGGAGACGGGGCAAACAGGAAGGGCAACAAGGAATGGCAATGCCAACAGTTTGGGCATTTGTGTAGATTTGGGAAAGGCAATTGCCAGACACTGCCGTAATGGTTCTAACAGGCCATTAATGTTAGCAAGTGCAAAATGATTTAAGTACAAGCTTGGTGTTCCTCCTCGTATACCATCTCCCCCTAGCTGTACTCCAATGCAATAGTTTCAGCTTGTAGCCAAAACTAAAACGGAGCTTGGATGGTATAAGGGAGGGAGGAAAGAAAAAAGGCAAGCCATTTTTTTCCCCTTGTGAAAAATATAAGCATTTTCCAGCCTCGACTTATTGATGGGCTGCACATATTGTGTTAATGCATAAGGTCGGTTCAGGCTGTCGTTGTCAGTTAGTTGACTGTTTTACGTCCAGAATGTATAGCGAAGGGTTAGTCTGCCTATGGCCTCATTGCTAGGTTGGAATTTGTAGAGCTCCCCAAAGATCAGCGTTAGGGTGTATCCTTTTCAATGCCTTATCGGACACATCGAAAAAGGCCACTCTGCAGATGAATTTGCACTTCCAAATGTATTGCTTTATAGTTCAACATTTTAATGAGTTTGTCATTTTAAAGATGGTAGCCTCTTTTCTGATTATCGTTTGTTTGGTGCTTTTTTCGAGTTACTCATGGAATCTTTTTCTTTATTCAATCTCTAACAAAGGTGTTTAAACTGGGAGCCCAAGGAGGAGACGATCCTCTGCTGGTCCTTGGCAAAGCCTTCCAGCCAGGAAGTGACAATAAACACTTCTGTCAACCAACCGATGTGGCCGTGGATCCAGCAAGTGGCAATTTCTATGTTTCCGATGGTTACTGCAACAGCCGCATCATGCAGTTTTCTCCCAGCGGAAAGTTTATCATGCAGTGGGGGGAAGGTGAGTCTGACTCTCTGCCCGATTTACTGGGTAGTGATCATTATTACAAATGTCTCTTATTTTGATTCTGGCATTTATATAGCAATTCTCAAAGCGATCATAAGGAATTTTGTTACACGGCCCACAGATTGGTTTGTCCTCCCCAAACCAAAGAAAGGAAGTAATTAACGAATCTCTTTCATCTCCCTCCCCCTCCATTACTTTGTCACAACGCCAACCCTTACCTACACATGCTGCCCTGACAGTGATTAAAACATGCATGGAATTCCCTTAAAGTCCCCTTCCGCCGCTTCATACATGCTAAAATCAGAATAATAGCCAAGTGATAACATAATCGCAAGATTAGCAGTCCGTGATGGCGGGTACCTCTATTCTAACAGAGACACATTTTACCAATATAAGCCATGTCAAAAGTTACAATACACATTTACTCTACAAATAACATTGCCACAATGCAAGCTGTAGTATAGCTGCAGACAAAAAGATCAACCGCCATATGAACAAGGTGCACATGCACAGCAACGGTACACAACTCACATTAAACATAATACCAGAGGCCTGGGTCAAGATTTATTAATTTAGAAGGCATGAGAAAGTCAAATCTCCCTTAGGGTGGATACAGGGCACAAATTGGAGTCTAGACATACCGGAATACTAATTGATGTGAGTTACTACAGTTTTGTAAACCTTTAAATACCAAACTAAAGTAAGGGCATGATAAGTTCACCTGCTCAGTTTTGGTTTTACACAGAGTTGCAGATTATTATTCTGACATAAAGGAGATGATCTGAAACTGTAAAACAAATGCAAAACTGTGTCTCAAATATGCAGACCAGAAAATAGGTGTGCCCAGAGGCCTGTGACTTTCGTCCGGCTCTATTTTCTGCTACATGAAAAGAAAAAGCAGGAACTGGCCTAACCAATGCCACCAGAATGTGACAAGGCAAACCATTTCACCAACACGTGTAGAGTACTATAAAGTGAAATAAGGTGATCTATACGGATCAAAGTATTGTACAGTGGCTATCCCTGGATATTAGCCTCAACACTTCAGCTGGTGTGACGAGTTGAGGGAATTTGTCTCTTCAAAGGTGGAGCCCCCGCACCCCTGTGTGAGGGTAGGGAGGTGATCCCGCTCTGCGACACCCCTCCCTTGGGTCAAGGCAAGTAGGACCTCACCGAGAGAGACTCCCCTTTGGGGACAAGGACTCCAGTTCCCGTAAGGAACTCCCTGATGCCCTCAAAGTGATGGCCTACATGGATTTGCCTAACATAATGGAACATTATCAGTTCCATGAAGACAAAGTGAATTTATGCTATCCACAATAGAAAACGAAAACAATCCCTTTAAATCAGTCCCTCGAACGGACTGTATCGAGGATGCTGAAAAGGGATGGTATGACAAGAGTCTTTGAAGAAATGTCTCATATGTATATGAAACATATAAGCAATGTAAATTGTGTACATATACGAACGGTAACACTTGTAAATGCCCTTCTTATAAGAGCCAAATAGGATATGTGCATTTCATATGGCTTTACACCAAATGCTCATAGGCTACTTATTTGTTATACATTGTCAGACACTTACACACCAAACATGCTCATGTCACACGCAGCCGCCTACTTATACAACATATGCTATACACCCCACAAAAAGCACAGAGATTAAATATACAAAATTTGAAGGTTAGTCTAACAAAAACTAAGGTATACAAAGCATGGAAAAACAAGGTTAAGGAACAAACACTGTATACCACTACTAATTCAACAGTGAAACTAGTATAAAATGTCATGCCACTAATAATCAAGCCGCAACACTCACTTCAAGTATTGGGCAGTTTACATCAGTACCACAGTTGAAGTGAATGTTAAGGTTGGATTTGTGGCAGTAGGGCGAGAGTATTTATACATCGAGTTTCATTGTTGACCTATATGCAGTGAGTGTTTGTATCTTAACGTTGTTACTCCCACTCTTTGTACTATTTACTTTTTGTTAGATTAACCTCAACAATAAAGTTTTTAGATTTAATATCTTTGGGGTGTGTGTGCTTGTTTTATCTCCTGCAAAAGGTGCACAAGTCAGTAACAGCACCCTCTGGTAGACCTATAAATTACCTGAACAGTCACCATATGAGAAATAATATAGAAACATTTTCTTTAGCGCCCTCGGCTCCAAGAGCCTTCTGTGGTAGAAACAGTAAAACAAGTATGATCATCTTAAATTATCTTAAAAACAATAGTAAAGCAGATTAAAGCTTGCAGAATAACCGAATACATAGAATAGATTGATTGCAATTATGGGATACAAAATGTTTAAAAGCAATAGCTAAAACCCCATAGATGTACAACTGTGGACAAACAATACCAGGATCATGCCACTTAGAATGTTTCCTTGGTCCTACTGTCATGTCTGTCGACACACCTTTCTGATCTGAGCTGACATGGTTCAATCTAATTTTCTATGCGGCTATCAAACAGTTGCCCAAGGATTTTGTGCCATGTACATCACAGTCCCCTAAAAGTTGCAAAAAGATATTTGGTGAGTTTGAATCAAGCAACAAACCCTGCTTTGCCAGTAGCCCATCAATACGCAGGACCCTCGAATAGCCATATCTTCCACACAATAGTATAAAATATTCAAGATGCACGACTTGGCTCATAGCAGGGACATTTTGAATCGGCTGATAATTTCCACTTTCTTTTGTTTGCTTTTTTGCTATGGGATGTTTATCGCATCTTGCCATGGTGAACAGACGCATTTGCTGTTGTCTAGTTATTATATGCAGGTAAGGCTATTGAAAGTAGTCTGCACTATAAACATTCCATGGTTCCATGGCAGATATGCAATATTTTTAAGATTTCCTTACAGGATTCTTAGATTATTTTATCTCTGTTTCAGCTTTCAAGTACTCACACTAATTTGCAGAGAGTTTCCATGTCAGAAGATTTCTACCTTTGTGAATCCATTTCTGATTCCCTTTGTGAATAGATTTCTGATTCCATGGGTCACTTAACAAAGTCTGTGCAGGACATGAGGGATGTCCTATCCCTGTCAGTTGGAATTCCTTGGGAACAGGATTATTTCATGGTCCCTCTATATCTAAAAACCACTAAATGCGGCCATCAGGCATACGGAATGGTATTGAAGCACAAAAACCTTTCTTGTAATATGATTGCCCAACCAGATTGCTCACATTGAGATGCTCCGACAGACAATAGAATTATCGTTTACTAATAATTACTTTATGTTCGAAGATCATGTCTCATGCCAAAATAAAGTATTAATTATTTGGTTGAATGATTGAGACAAGAGGCCACATACGGTTGACGGGTGGGAAGAAACATGTGCGAAAAGAGTGTAAATTGCAATATATTGAGCATATAATACGAAGACTATGCTACATAGACAATGGGCCTAGGTCTATATGGCGCTCTTGGGGAAGCGGGGGTCCGTCACCCACCCTTCTGCAGGCACCCTCCAAACTGCCAATGGATAGACAACATATTTCTCCTGTTGCATGTTGGAGGCATTCCCTGTTTCAAGGAATATGTCGCCTATCTGAACTCCAACAAAGTAAATCTGGAGTTTAGAGTTGTACCAAAAATTGGCTTTGAGTAAGTATTCAGCGTATTTCCATCCAAAAAAAGAGATATTCGGCTCTCAAAGCCAAATAGTTTCCCCTTCAAAATGCAAATGCTACCTTCAACCATGTTGTTTTCATCCTTTAAGAGGATCATTAAACAAAGGCTGTTGCCCACTTCAAAGGAGTTGAGCCCACTTCGCAAGACCGTACCTAGGAGTTGGGCAAGCAGGACCTCACTGGGAGAGACTCCCCCTTAGTGGACAAGGACTCCTGTTCCTTTGAAGAACTCCCAAAGCCATTCCCTGTGGTAGCATACATGGGATGGTCTGACCAGAAGAACAATTTAAAATCCAGACTTTTGGCTGAAGGCAAAGCTAAAGTATGTTGTTGCTTCTGGATTAATGAGACATCCAGTTTTACTTAGTTAGTGTGGAACTGTAAGGGATGGAAATAGGTTTAGGTTTAGGGCAAGATAGGCTTTTCTTTTGTGGTTAAGCCAACCAATATACCACCTCTGTGGAGGACTCATACTTCTGATATGATATGAGTCATTTATAACGCGCCTGTACACAAGTGTTTCTAGGCGCGACAAGACAAGGGAGGTAAACTGGGAGGGCAAAACAATCTTACTAGGCCTCGTGTCATTCAGATCGTGCAAGTGCGGTAACGCAAAGTGCAGGGGGAAGGGAGATGGGTAAGTGCCAAGGAGCGGTAAGGGGAAGGGCAATCAGGGCAGCATGCTCTGAGAAGTGTAGCCAGGGCGGCACAGCTCTGGATAAGGGCACGGAGGCCGGGGACTGTAGGGTAACAGTTTCATCCCCTAAGTACGTGGTAGGCCCAGAGGCAGTGCAGGGGGAACTAGTTGTGGGGCAGCCTGGAACCCAGTGAGACTCTGAGGGTAGTCAGGCCACCAGTCAGTGACAGTAGACGGTAGGTCAGCAGGGGAGAGGGAGAGAGAAAGCGGAGGCGAAAAGGAAGGCCTTGAGCTGCTTCCGGAAACTTCAGGAGGTCTGGCTCAAGATTGAGAGGGGCAGAGAAGTCATTCCAGAGGGAGGAAACTGCAGAGGAGAGAAATCTACCCCCCACTCTCTGCCTGGAGAAGCGTCCAGCCCTCAGAGAGTTAGAGGTAGTTGAGCGAAGGGCTTGAGAAGGAAGGTGTTTTGGAAGAGATGTAGTGCCGGCCCCAGAAAGGCTTGTGGACAATGCAGAGGGTCTTGAACTTGATCATTGCAGCCACCGGGAGCCAGTTGAGAGATTTCAGGGATGGAGAGATACAGTCCCTGGGCTTGAGGCCGAGGACAAGTCTTGCAGTCCTGTTCTGGATTAATTGCAGAGGGTGGAAAGTAGAGGAAGGCTGATTGAGAAAAAGGCTGTTATAATAGTCCAGCTTAGAGAGAACCAGGGCTCTGGAGACAGTGAGCATCCGGGGGAAAGTGAGAAAAGGAAGAATACCTCTGAGGAGTTGCAGCTGGTAGTGGGCCGCCTTGGCAAGGTCTGTGATGTGAGGAGAGTGTGGAGTCAAAGATGACAACAAGGTTATTTGCTTCACAGGAAGGGGAGGGAAGAGGGCCTAAGGAGGGTGACCAGATTGAGAGAGGGAACGCAGGAGCAGGGGTCCCAATGAGAAGGATCTCAGTCTTAAAGGCATTGAGGTAGACACCATTGGAGGCGCACCAATCATGAATCGCGGATAGACAGTCAGGAATGAGCGAGAGAGGAGACTGAGAGGAGCCTGAAAGAGAGCCGTGTATCATCCACATAACACTGAAAGTTAGAAGAGAGGGTAGAGATAAGGTGGACCAAAGGGGTCAAGTTGACATTGAAGAGCCAGGGTGAGAGGTTAGAGCCCTGGGGAACACCACATGTGGAGGGATAAGCGGTGGAGAGAAAGAACCCCAGTTGGACCTGTGAGGGTCGGTCCAGGAGGAAGGATGACGACCACTCCAGGCCTGATCTGTGATGCCCAGGTTCTCACAGAGTCGATTGATCAGGATGGCGTGATTGGCCATATCGAAAGCAGAAGAAAGGTCAAGAAGGATGAGGACAGAAGGAAGGCTTGAATCGAGATTAGTGAGCAGATCTTCACAGGTGTTCAGGAGAGCAGTTTCCGTGCCTCTCGCTGCTTTGAAGCCAGACTGTTGCTCATGGAGACAATTAACAGATTCAGTGTGGAGAATAAGCTGGGAGATGGCTAGTTTTTCCAGGGGTTTGCCCAGGAAAGGAGTGATAGAGATCGGGCGATAGTTTGACAGAGAGGCAGTGGCCTTTTTAAGGAGTGGGTGTACAAGGGAGTGCTTGGAGAGAGAAGGGAAATTCCCAGTGGCAAGGAGTGATGGCAGAAATTGGCCAAGGCTGGAGCAAGGGTGTCAATGTGGTCCTTGATGGTTCTGGAAAAGCAGGGTCGCACCTGTTCGGATGACACTTTCATAGCTCGGACTTGTCTAGAAACCTCGTCAGGTGTGGTCGGAGAGAAGGAGAAGGGAGGAGGAGATGGAGAGGTGGCCAATGGGGGGCCGAGAGAGGTAGAGGGAGAGGAAGGTAAGAGGGAAGGACAGGATGTCCTGAGTGTTAGTGGTGAAGTGAGAAGCCAGAGCCTTACAGAGGGCCTGGGAGGTAACGGGGGAGGTGGAGACTGCAGAAGTATTGGCCAGCTCCTTGCAGATTTGAAAGAGTTCTGCCATGTTGTTTGAGGCTGCAGCGATGCAGGCGTGGATGTGGGCGCTCTTCTTTGACAGGACAGAGAGTCTGTATTGCCTTTGGAGCAGGCGGCAGGCCAGTTTTTCAGTGGATGTTCCCGAAGCCCTCCACTTCCTCTCAGCCACCCTGCACTTGCGTTTCAGGGTGGCAAGGTCATAGCCATACAAAGAGTTGCACCTGGAGGTAGGTTTCAGACGGATTCTCATGACAGGGGCAAGAACGTCCAGGGTGTTGGAGATAGAAAGATGCAGGTTATAGAGGGCTGTGTCAAAGTGTGAGTCAGCCACAGGAATAGGAGGAGCAGAGAAAGTAGCAGCAAAGGCATCCACTGACACATGCTTCATGGGCCGAATGACTGAGAAGGTAGGTGGCAGTGCTGGGGTGGGCTTAGCCTGGGGGACATAGAGCATCAGGTGAGAGAAAAGAAGAAAGTGGTTGGCCCAGGAGAGAGGAGAGGTGGGAGGGTTATAGAGGGGGATGTCTGAGGAGATGAGAACATCCAAGGTATGCCTGTCTGAGAGTGTCGGACCAGAGGGTAGAATGGCAAGAGAGAGAGTGTTGCAGAGGTTGCGGAAGAGCACAGAGCAGGGATTAGAAGCATCCAGGAGGATGTTGATGTCTCCAAGGAGGAGAATTCGAGAGGTAGAGGCAAGGAGAATAGAGACAAGCTCAGCCCTCTTTGAGAGGAAGAGGGCAACCTTGCCAGGTGGCCTGTAGCTGGTGATCACAGTCAAAGAGAGGCCAGGAGAAAGAGCCTGCAGACCAGGCATTCAAAGGAGGAATAGGCCTGAATAGGAATGATAGAAGCAGGGACCCACTAGAGAACTCCACCTCCGGGACGGTAGGTACTGGGCTCTGAGGGCTCTGAGAGGATCTTGTAGCCAACAGGGAGGAGAGTGTCAAAGCTTGTGACAGAGCTGGCCGTGAACCATTTCTCGGGGAGAGCGAGGACATCCAGGTACAGTTCTTCGAGGAGTTGGTAGATGTCAGAGGAGTTTTTGACAGCAGAGCGAGAGTTGGGAGTAGCCACGTGGAGCAGGTTACCACATTTGAAAGACTTCTGTGGGGGGGGCGTACAGGCTTCAGTTATGCCCTACAGAAATGGTAGAGGGGCCTGAGAGTGGACAGAGGTGGTAGAGGGAGGTGGCAAGGTAGCCAGACAAGAGGAGGAGGAGGGTGCCAGAGAGGCGGCAGAAGAAGGTGCTGGAGGAGCCAGGGGGGTGCTGGTAGGAGTAGCAGGAGTATGGAGGAAGTTGATAAGACTCAGGAGACGTCTAACAAAAAGGAAGAGATTGGGCTGAGAGCCCTGGACCAAGACTGTGCAATTCAGCTCGACATTAATGATGGTCTTGTAGGAGTGGAAGGGGGGCCAAGAAGACCTCCCTTCAGGTGCCACCATTAATGGGAGAGAAGGAAAAAGGATAGAGAACAGAGACCATATGAGGGGTGCATAGGTCTGGAGCAGAAAAGAGGAGGAGGATGTCTGTAAGATTCTGGCTGGAGGAAGCACTGATGTAGGTATCAGCAATAGGCAGGCCTGGGTTGGAGACCAGCATATCCCTCTTGAACCTTTTCCTTTCAGACTTAATGAGAGGGATAGGATAGGAGGTACAGTAGCAGTTGCAATAGATGGGAGTTATTGAGAGCACCATAGAGGGTGCAAGGAGGAAAGTTGGATGAAGTGAGATTAAGAAGAGAGAAGGAGCGAAGCACAGCCCAGTGATGTTTGCTGGATGCACAGGTAGATGGTTGGGGGGTAATACAGTAGAGGACACAGCAAGAAGAAACAAGGCGGGTGACACACTTCAGGGGAACAAGTAACCAGCAGTACCCACACCTAAGTTTGGAATTCCCAGTGAGCACAAGTATAGCACAGAAATGGAGATGCACAGATATAAAGCACCTAAGTTCGAGTTTCCCAGTGAGCACAATGCAGCACCGAGATGGGGGTTTGCATATGTAAAGCACCAAATTCTAATATCACAATGAGCACAAATACTGCAAAGGAATGGTCAACGATAAAGATTGATGATTACCCGTGGGAGAGGGATACAGCTGCGGCAAGAGACCATCAGAAAATTGCAGGCGGCTGGGGGGTCTCACGCTCCTCCAGGCCTGCACAGGATGGGATGCCGCCCTTAAGATGAGCCCCTTGAGAAGGGGGCTGGTGTTTGCCTTCCGGGCCCTGGGCCAATGGGGCTAAGAGCTGCCGCCAAGCCTATCTGGCTGCTTCAAAGAGGCAAGTGGAAGCCTCAGTCATAGACAAAGAACCTGGCAGCAATGTTGGAAGGGCTGAGTTTGCAGCAAAGGTGGTCCTTGTGGTCCCAAGAGGACTTCCAGGTAGGTGGTGTCTGCTTCAGGTAAGGGGAGGGAAAAAAAACTAAGTTTCCTGGGCATGGTGGGCAGCAGGCTTAGTGGAGATGGACATGCAGTTGACTATATCTAAAACATACCAGCCTTCAGTGGGTTAGCACATGCTATGACTGACACTACCCCATTGCTTCATGTCTCTGAGGTTTCTTGGCCCTCTAGCCATGGCCTTTGGCCATGGCCACTGTACATGTTGCACCAATGGGTTTCATTGGGGCCCACTCAACAGCTATGACCTTGGGCACAGAGGTCTATTATGCCCTACCTAGGAGATGTTATCACTGCAAGTTTAAAATAATTCTTTTTTCACTCACCATTTCCGCACTATTCCTCCGATAATGGCAACGAACTACACAAATAGTGGCATTGAACTACCCATGCCTGCAGGATTTCCCGGTATTCCTCTGATAATGCTTGAAAATCTCAAAACTTTTCACGGTCCTCATAGGCACTCACCAAGTGCCCCCTGCTCTTTCCATGGTCCCTCCACTACCCTCAATTGTTTTTTTCCTCCCTGACCCTTTCCTAGCCCTTACCCCCTATGACTGTTTGGTTAGCGTGACACATTTTTGTTCTTCAATAGATTTATAATGCGAAGCAATGAACCTGTAGGCATGATGGCGCAGAGAAGACATAACACGACAAAAAACAGGAAGAAGATACCAGTCCGGTGAAGTCGTAGACTAAAGCAGGAGAAAATACCTTAATGAAACAGCCAGGTTTTAAGCTTTCTTTTGAAAAGCTCAGGTTTAGTTACCAGCCTGAGGTCCAACGGCAAACAATTCCAGGCTGTCAGAGCTGCTATGGCAAAAGCTTGTTTTTCGGCTTTCCTAGATTTACTTCTCGGGATCATTAGCATTTTGGACTCCTGCGACCTAAGAGACTGTGAGGTACTCTTTGGCAAGATCAGTTTGTTCAAGTAGCGGGGCATAATACCAAAATACTCTTAAAGGTAATGAGTAGTAGACGATAATGGATTATGGCATCTACGTGGAGCCAGCGTAGAGCTCTTCTGGCTGGTGTGACATGGTCACGTCTGGTCAGACCTGCAACCATTCTCACTGTCCATTCTGAATAACTTGCAGTCTATTTATTTCTGTTTGTTTTACTGATACCAGTCAACAGACTGCAACAGTAGTCCATTTTGAATCCCACTATGGTTCTTGCCAGAGTTTCTGCATTTGTCTGAGAGATCATGGGTCGAAGGTGTGCGAAAAGTTTTAAGTAGTAAGCCGCACCAGATACCACACTTCCCACATGAGCTTTCATAGAAAGGTATTGGTCAAGGATCACCCCTAAAGACTTAACTTTCTTGAGGGTGTCAATTTTGACTTCACCAAGCTGGAAGTTGCTGTACCTGGGATCTAACTTGGAGATCCGGCTAGGAGAACCCACAATCATGAGCTCAGTTTTAGCTCTGTTTATTGCTAGACCATTTTGCACCATCCAATTTTCGATACACGTGTAGGCATTATTGATATACTCTTCGTCTCGTGTATGGTCTCCGGTCAGAGGGATGATACATTGCGTATCATCCACAAAGTTGATAAACTAGATGTTTTCTTGCACCAACATGGAGAAGAAGGGAACAGTAAAGATGTTGTAAAAGCAAGCCGAAAGGCTTGTTCCCTGCAGGACTCCATATTCGATCGGAATTGTATTTGCTTCAGCTATTTGCGAACAGACGCAACTGACACAATTCTTAAGAAAGGAAGCTACCCACTGTGAAGCTTCTGGGGAGAATGCTGCCACTTGTTCGAGCCTGGTGACCAACAATATGTGGTCAACCAGGTTGAATGCGGCTGTGAGGTCCAGCAGCATAGGCATGGGATGGGGGCCTCTCCCTTATCCATATTGGATAGAAGCCTGGATTTGAGTTCCAGAAGGGCTGTTTCAGTACTATGCTCTGCTCTGAAGCTTGATTGATGACAGTTTAGAATGGGGTGGCTTTCTATATGTTTGGCTATTTGTTTATATGCAATTCTGTCCACGATTTTCATCAGAAAGGCAGAATTCGTGATAGGCCTGTAGTTTAGTGGGTCCTCTTTGGGAGGACTTTATTGAAATGCGAATGCTGAATTTCAGGGGTGCCGTTGCATTAAATCAGATCCTTAAATCTCTTAACAAATGTTTTTTACTGAATTTCAAGGGTTATGCTATACCTTAGTTTCCTCAGGGCCCACTAGCCATGGCTTAAACATTTGGCCATGCCTGAACATATTGCATAGTTTCTTGAGGTCTCACTGGCTATAGCCTTTGGTTGTGGCCTCTGTGCGTGTTGCACCAATATCTTTCTTTTAGGCCCACTAGACATGGCCACTGGCCATGTCAACCAATTACTTTGTTACCAAAAAGCCATTGCACCATTTCCACTAGATCTAGGCACTGCAAATGTTAAATCTTTGTTTTCTAACTCCTTATTCCCGTGATAATTTCACAGTTATCAGTTCAAATAACAGAAATTCCTGCCGTAGAGTAGCGGTTCACGTACTCCTGCGAAAATAGGAAAAATTGCTCAGAATTAAAAAGTATTCCATCTCCTCACGGGCACTCAACATCTGTCCCCCTTCTTTTTTTGAGCACCCCTCACTCCACTCAATTGCTTTTTCCCTTACCTAACCCTTTCTCGTTGCCCCTATCACTCATCACTTTGAGTGACGCCCTTCTTTTTCTGAATGCGTCTTGCAGTGTTGCTGCTGTTATCTCGTGTGATTCCCATGGTCTTCCGCCTAATAAACCAAACATTTTCTACCCTACTGGCTCTTTAACCCACCCCCAAAGTCCCAACATCACATGGAGTCTTCTTTCTCACTCCGAACCTCTAGCCTGGTGTGATTGCTATTGCTATTTATATAGCCCCTACGGCCAGGCCATCTAAGTGCTGTGTTTCAAAACAATCAGTGTTCCCATAGGAGTGAATACTTAAAGGAAGATTTTTGAGTCTCTTTCTGACGTCGAGAGCGTTCTGCAACTCTCTAAGGTAGTGAGGGAATTTGTTGTAATATTTTGATGACATCTTTTTTACTCCTCCAAATAGCTTGGTGGGAATCGAGCAAAAAAGATGTTGGCTTTTCGTTTCTGAAAAGTCTCTCAAGCCATTATATATTAAGATTTTAAGGAACAGCGGGGCACCCCCAGGTCTCTGTTGAATATTTTAGAAACTACTGGATGGGTTTACCCCAAACCAGTCAAGGAAATTAAGTCAATGCTTTGTGCCCACATTTTTTCTTGTTTGGTCCAAATCTCCACAGTGGTTTTCACGCTATGGCTGCTCAAAAATTGCACTTTTTTATGTATGGGGAAAAATGAATGTGAGCAGGCTAAAAACATTGTTTTTATTTGTTTTAATGACTGTTTATTCTTTAACGAATCGTTCGCAAATTTTCCAGTTCGTGGGGGCCCTTGACAACCTTTGGTTTAGAAAATTTGATATAGGTACCTTTTCTAGTAAAGTTATTTATTTTAAAGGGCACAATAATGTATCATGTTGCTTTGGAATCTGACGTTGATGCATTTGTTGGGGGCTATGGCGTACAAGTTAGGTGCACCATCTGTTTTTATGCCCCAGCATTGTTTGAGATATCTGTTATATTTATTTTAAACAAGGATGTGCTAGCCCCACTACTGAGAACGAACATTGGTCAAATACCCTGTTATATGGAATTTCTCCCACTCAGGAGGGTCTACAACAATTTAGTTAGCTCCCTGGACCCTTCAGAAAGGAGAAATAGCCATTTGCATATCAGTCTGGTCCCACCCACACAGGCAGTCCAGAACGGAAATGCTAGGCAATTCTCTTCTAAACAAGAGTACCATTAGGTACCCCAAACACGTGTTTCAGCATAGTCTGGCCTCATCAGTGAGGTGGCTATATGTTACAAGTTGAGCTGGACCATCTGTTTTTATGACCCAGCATTGTTTGAGATATCGACATATCTGTTATATTTATTTTAGAATAACTGATGTCATGAGTATATTGTGGTTGTATTTTTAGATTGTAATTGTGATTTATGATGTGTTTCACAAAAACTTTTATGGCCTACGGCTAAAATAAAGTTATTACTGACTGACTGAAAACGTCATCCAAATCCTTTCAGAAAGTTACATGTTATTAGCCTCTCTCAACCACTCTGCTGCAAAGCACCAAGACTGACAGGCACAGGGAGGCCACCCTGTTCTCTGTCGAATATTTCAAAAACTACTGGTTAGATTCACAGAAAACCTGTCAAGGACATTAAGTCAACGCTTTGTGCCCAAAGTGTGTTTCTTATTTGGTGCAAAAAAGAAACTGCCAAGCTGTTTTCATGCTACATCTGTTCAAAAACTGCACTTTTTCTCTATGGAAAAATAAATGCGAGTAGACTGCAAACACCGTTTTTATGTTTTCTTAATAATTTTTTTATTTTCTAACCTTTTATTTGGAACATTTCATCTGAATCCTTTCAGCAAGTCAAATGTTATTAGCCTCGCTCAGCCTCTCTGCTGTAAAAAGCAGCAACGCTGATATCAAGGTTTATAAAAGTATTTTAAAACTGATGGATAGATTTACCGCCAAACCAGTCAAGAAATGTAAGTCCATGGTTTGTGCCCAAGTGGTTTCTTATTTGGTCCAAATCTGCCCACCGGTTCTCGCACTATGGCTGTTCAAAAACTGCCCTTTTTCTCTATTGGAAAATCAATGGGCTAAAAACAGTGAAACTGTTGTTTTGTTTTCATAATAACTTTTTCATTGTATAACGTTTTGTTCCCAGAATTTGCATTTTGGGCGGGGCCTTGACAAAATACTTAGCAATAGAATTTTTGGAAAAAATTGCTGCTTTTTCATTTCTGAAATTCCCATCAACCTCTGCTGCAAAGCACCATGGGAGATATAGCTATAATGTTGGGAGAAGGGGGCGCCCCCTTCTCCGTCAAATATTTTACCAACTACTGGATGTAATAACCTATGACCCCTCCCGGAAATGCTTTGTGCCCAAGTTATTTCCTCTGTGGTCCAATTCCATCCTGTGGTTTTGGCTGTGCACCTGAGCAAAAATATGACTTGTTCTCTTTAGGAAAATGAATGGGGACTCAGCCGAAACCGTGTTTTTTTACTTTCTTAATAACCTTTTTGTTTAATGAATCCTTCCTAAAATGTCCATTGGGGAGGGTGTGGGGTGCATTAGTGAGTCCAATTTTGTTTGCACGATTTCAGCCAAATCCGTCATGAGTCAAAAGGTAACAGCAATTTACTTTTCGGGTTTCCTATGGAACTCAATACTCAACTTTGTTACGCTCACCTGGACCCCACAGGGGTGTCGATCGGACCCGGACAGCTGCGGTCTCCTTCAACGTGATGCGTAGTGCAGAGATAACTGTCTGGACTGGCTCGCCTAGTCTTGTCTGCTGGACCCGAAGAAGTATTTTCCTGCAAGTGGAGACAGGGATTTAACCACCTGTGGGTTTTAGTGATGGCCTCCCAACTGTTCTCGCTCTCCCCCACTAATCACCTCCGATATCCCCTTAGTAGCCTCACCTTATGTTCGTAAAAGATGAGCTCTCCATCCTGCTTGTCTTGCAGGGGCGCGTGGATAACAGTTACTTCACTGGTTTGAAGGTGTTGGGAGAGTTCCGGTAAGTATTGACTCTGAAGTCCCTGGCGGGATAGGTAAGTATCAAGTTCAAAGAGTTAAATGTGCTCGATGTTCACTCTTGTCCCCTTCCTTCCTTAAGTTGCAACTGAGTTCGTGAGAAGAAGGTCTCGTAGCTGCTGCTGGCGTTCAGGTAAGAGTCTGTGTTACCCAAGGCTGTCGGTTAACTATTGCATGCGTTAACGTGTTGTTTTTCTCCCTCTTTACAGACGCGGCATATGAAAGTGTGGAGAGTTATGGAATAATACCGCCGGTGGTAAATCAGGTAAGTCTATGGTGGTAAGAGGTTGTATTTGTTGATTCCCTTGGCTCACCTTGTTTTTTCTTGTGTCCCCTAGGTGCCGAATTACGGCGAAGAAATGATGGAGACAGTGCCGGATCGAAAGATGCTGTGAGAACTGGTGAGTATGGCGCCGTGCTGGAGCTGGCAAAGCGACGCGTGCAGGACTGATGTACTTTCTAGGTCCGGAGATTAAATGGTTCCGGAATTAGGTGAGGAATTTGAAATAAGTTTTTTTTCTAACCTTGTCCTTTTCTTCTTCTTTATTCTAAGAGCTCCGGATTCGAGGCGGGCGTGGCAGAAGACTGGATGCTGGCTGCAGGTACGCGGGCGTGGCAGAAGACTGGATGCTGGCTGCAGGCACAGTGAGCGTCACGCTGCTGGAAGCAGAATAACGGGAAGCATGTGCTGCTGTTCGGGTGTGGTTTAAATAGCCTCCAAAGTAGTTCCAGGTAAGAAGTTCCCTAGAGCCACGCCCGAGTAAAAAATAGTCCCTGTAACAAAATAGTCCCATCCAGGCCTCATGTAGGCTTGGACACTTTTGCAGCATGGTCTGCATCAGGTAAGTAAAGTCTATGAGCTGATTTCTATGAAGAGCCTAGCGCCTAAGGCTCCAGGACTGAACCCAGACTGCCCCTAGCCGGGGCTGCTGAGGTTTAAACAAATGTCTGGATGCCTGCTCCCGGAGCTGAGGGCCTTGGTCCTGATGCCCGGGGGTAGGCATCATGACAACTTAACTATAGTGCGGGGGATGTTTTCATGTATATCTGTGGCTTGTGGAATCTGCTTAGATCACATGCTATACATAGGCCGACATCTAGTGGAAGCTACAGAGTATTACAGTTGTTTTCGAAACGAGAAAAGGAACATTGACTAGAGCCCTCTTCTTGTGTCTTTGAGGACTTGTGGTTTTTTGACATCCGACCTTTTAGTCGCATGTCCGAGACGTGTTTTTTGATGAGCTCACTTATTTTCGAGCTCTGTGTGGTTTTCGTTTGGGCCTTCAATGTGTCTTTTGACTGTTGTTTATCGGTATGCGTTTCGGCCGTCGACGCGTCTTTAGACGCTCGGTCCACAGCGTGTGTGGACTTGGGGGTTTTGGACACAGCGTCAGACTCTGACTTGCCTGTCGATTTCGGGGGCCTGTCTTGAGGTGACCGTGAGCGCAATGGTCCAGAGGACAGGGGACTGTCGGACCTCCCCCTTGACGCTGTGTGTGACCCATCGGTCGGCGTGGAAGTCTACTTTTGGCCGTGGAATGTGTGCTTTGTGTGGTGTTTTGTTCACGCCAGTGCCGGCGGGTGTCATCCTAGTAGCAGAGCCGCTGGCCTACCTGATGGGGCCAAGGGCTTGCATGCAGGCATCCGACGATCCTGTTCGCCCTCGGCATCACTATAGATAATAATAATATTAATAATATTAATAATATTAATAATAATTTGGCATTTATATAGCGCTACAAACCCTCAGGTATCTGAGCGCTGCTTATTATTACCCACGGTGTGTGGTGCTCATTTATCGACCTCGGAAGGATGAAAGGCTGAGTTTGGCCCCGCCGAGATTTGAACCTGCGTTAGCAAGCTCTGCACGGATGTCAAAGCGAGCGCTCTACTCGCTGTGCCACTTGACCGGCTATCTGCTGCCATCTCTAGAAGCACCCTCAATGTCCATAGTGGCTTCGGTCTTCATGGCGTGGTGGGCCAAGCGCTTTGTCTTGCGGCCCTTAAGAGTCTTGGGTTTGAAGAGCTTGCAAGATTTGCAGTGGCCCTCGTTATGGTCCCTTGGAAGACAAAGATTGCACACCCGGTGTGAGTCTTTCCAGGGAAATGTACGATTGCAAGATGGACACAATTTAAATGGTGTATTCTTCATTGTGTATGGGGAAGGCAGCCTGGCGAATGAAGTGGGTATAGAAGGACCTATGTATTCTCTTAGGCAGACTGAGAAATGAACCTCCCCCCACTCTCCCTACTGTGAGGGCCGTGGCCCGGTGCGGCCTTCTGAGGCCGTCTGAATAGTTTTTCGCGACGCGTTGGAGCAGTCATCGACAAAAGTAGTTTTCGAAGCCGTCGCCAAAGGTCTTGCAGGGGAACGGCTAACAAAGGACAGTAAGAATATACTATAAGTAATTATTTTTTTAAGTAATGGCGATAAGAAGGAACTCTGTTTTGAGTGACCGACAATGATGGAGGAAAAAACAATCTGAGGGACCTCGACGTGTGAAGTACCATGGGTAAAGTAAACGTCACACTACGGATAGCATTACTGGCACGCCCTGTCGATGTCCCTTTTCGAGTTTCGAAAAAAAACAACTGTAATACTCCGCAGCTTCCAGTAGATGTCGGCCTATGCATAGCATGTGAATATAAGCAGATGCAAGCATCAGAAATACTATTACGCTAAGTAATATATCCCATATACATTCAAGGAAAAAAACTTTAGTTGCAGGGACGTTTTGGTGAGAACTTAATGCAACAAAACCCATGAAATTCAGCTAAAGCCACCTCAACTTAGCTCTCCCTGTCGCGCAGCCTATGACCACAATTGTTAGGGAGAATTCTCTTATAAGGCTAATTTCCCAAACCTAGTGAGTCCCCCAGCAGCTTTGCTGGATTTTTGGGGTTTGTTTTTTTCTCCTGCTAAGAGTGAGACTCTTTTACTCCCACTCTTAGGCATGATTTGAGGTATGTCTCTGACTATTTGTGTGATATTGGGCTATAGGGTCTTTTACTCCATAGGGTATCATCTGTTTTTTGTGTATGTGTTACACAGCACCCTCAGTGCAGTAACACATGGGTGTCATAGTGACCCCCAAACATAGACTCCATACCGTGGGACTGGCTACTGTCTCCCAGGACATGTAAAGTCACCATTGACTTTACTAGTCTTAAATTGTGAACAGAACCAGTACAAACCATCATATTGTGTAATTACTGGAAGGGGTTAATTCTATTGCCCCTGGGTCTGTTTTCAAGGGGGCACTGTCCAGTCCCCCCTTGTCGAGTTTCTGGCTGGTGGCAGTGGTTACCACGCAAAATATTCCACCAGAATATTCTCTATGGGATTTTCCCATTGATTTTAAACGCACCACTTTTTGGTGCAATGTTAAAGATACCGCCGGTTTATTTATTTAATATTAAATTCACGGTTGGGTCTTTTTGCCAGAACTCTTTTCTAAAATGGCGTTCGTGTCCGTCTCTGTAACTCTGACCAAGATCGAGCCCTTTGTTCCACTTTTTGGCGGGCTTCTACACAGAAGCCCTCCAAATGGTGCCACTCTGTCTGGGTTCCACAGGATGGGTGGGGAGGGGAATTGGCACCCTAGACTGCGTTGCCTTAGCAACTCAAGTCACACTCTGTTCTGATTGGGCCAGTGGTGAGCCGCCCGGCTCACCACTTAGCATGTTTGAGTGACAGCTAGGCTGTTGAATGGGGGGTTTTTCTGCATAAAAGCAGAGCCTTTGGGACTGGAACTTCAGAGGTCGCCACAGGACCTAAGAATCCAAAGAGGGAAGAAGCTGAGCCATCTGCAACAACGACACCAACGGTGGAGCCCTGCTGCAACGAACTCACCACTTTCCCAACGACAAGAGAAGATCTTCTGCTGGATGAGTCTTCTTCCTCTGAGCTGGTGGGACCAACCAGTACGCCCTTTCCGCCTTCCAAAGGCGTCTCTTGGTCGAATCGCCTGTGCCAAGCACCCCGGCGGCCGGATAGCCAAGCTCCACCACTTTGACCGCAAATAAAAGGAACCCACCTTTTATCGACGAAACTCCGCAGCTGGTTTCATCCCTGTGCAGTGCAACGACTCCACGTTTCCTCCTCAACGAGATCCTCTCTTCCCCTGGTCGAAAACAACGAACTGCAACCACTGCCAGGAACAACTGCCACCGCTGGAGCTTCCTTTCTCTTTAAGGTACTGTGTCCTGCCTGGCCTCCCTTTCTTCGGTTTGCCCAAGGTGACCCTTAAATCCTTGGCTTTCCAACTGGGTTGACACCAGACCTTCTAACTTTATCTTCTTGAATCACCCCAACCTCTTTTGAACATTCTGCAAAGACTTTTAGTGCATTTCAAACCGTGTGATCCTGGACACATTTCGCTTTGCTCCATTTAAAGTGGGCCTGGCCTATGAACTTTGGCTCTACAGGGTATACTGCCTTCTTTCCCTTGCTGAGAACTCCTAAAAGTGTTGGGACCTGTTTTATTTCTATGCTCTGCCTTTTTCTCTCCCTTTGACCTAACTATTGGAGTGCCATCTAGGTTACACGCTCACATCTGTTTTAACAAATCGTGGTGTTTTTAACTCTGACTTGTCTAATAGTTATCAAGGGAGGTGTGTATACTTTACCTGACTGTGTTTTAACTTGATTTTGATTTAGAGTGCTCGTATTTTGCCTAAAGTGTGTTTTAAATAAATAATTATATACTTTTTATACAAAGCTCTGATCAGTGTTTGTTTGCTCTACTGTGTTTCTAGCCCTATTGTGTATACTCTATATACTGCCTTACTCTTCTTGAGAGAAGTCTGGCTGCTCAGCCACAGCTACCAGGTAAATCTGGGTGGTACAGACTGCTACCAATTGGGTTTACTGCTTACTCCTGTAGTCTTAATCATTTTGCAGTGTTCCCCAAGGGAACTGCACAGGATTCTGTCTAACAACAATGATGACACCTCATATGACATCACAGATGACATCACTGGTGACAGTGATCTTTAGCCTTAATTTCCAAGGTAAGGAAACTTTATTTAGGATAGAGACAGAAAGGCCTTCATCCAACCCCTTTAATTTAATTAAGATGTCTGATGTTGAAAACAGTACAACTTTGTGTCCACCTCTCATTTCTGACCCCTCCTTCAACCCAGCACTCAAAGACGTTCATCAATCACAAACTGATTTTGTCCTATTTTAAGGTATTGTTATGAATAACAGATTGCAGGCTTTGAGAACTCACAATGTTTTTAGGCAACGCGCAGTGAGATTAAATGATTTGCCATGGATCACACACTTTGGTTAAGCAGCGTGCTACAATCCCCTTGTTTTATGGGCAGTCTCTTGGTGACATTTGGGATAAGACCCCAGCTAACCGAATTTAAGCAGCACAGAAATGGGAAAACATGACTGGCTACAAGAATAACATATGTCCAGGTACTTTTGCCCCCATAGCGAAAATCAAAACATGGCACCCATGAATATATGCACTGTAAGTGAACATATATCTTAAAGTGAAATATGCACATGTAGTTCAATTGACCTGTCCCTTAGAAGAAAGTGTGCAAGACAAAATGGCATTGGACTTTTAAAAAAAAGTAATGAACACCAGAAAAAACAACCTGAGAGAGAAAATGGTCCAATAAATATGGCTGGCAAACTATAAACTGTGCTCACCCTTTAAACCCAGCAATCCACTGTGAAGATTGCCCTGAAAACAAAATCCCAATACGAAACAAGTGCTTTTGGCCTTGTAGGTAAGCATCTGCTCTGGGAACATGACAACCTGAGTAAAATCCTGGTAGCCAAATACTTGAGCAAGCGTGCCAACCTAAAAAAAAACAAACGAGTTGCGTCCACTCTCTGACTCTCTGAAAAAAAGTTACGCTGTCCATCCACATGTGTCCTTTACTTGTGCCCTGAAAAGCAGCCACAAAAAGGGGATAATAACTGCACCGTATCCAGGATTGCAAACTCTGTTTGCCACATTGTTGGCAAATAATCAACTTACTTGCCCTCTCATCATTTCCCCTCCTCAATCCCATGTCTGGCTTTCAAAAATACTCTGCTTTATAAAGATAACCTGAAAAGTACACATACCATAGTGCCACTCAAACATATAAATCCTTATAGAACTATGTTTGGCAAAAAGTATACAATTGTGGCATTATTCCCCACATCTTGACAGGGGGATTACAAATACCAGAATGCAATTCAGAAAAAGGCAACAAAATGTTCTGAGTGCAATACTTTCAAGCACTTTCAGGGACTGGGGACTGTCTGCATCCATGCAGTAACCAGGACTGACCCTACATAGCTTCAAAGCAAGGTGGTGACTGGCACCCTCAGGCCATGTTGTTTAATAGATGAGCACAAGTTAGGAATCACTAAGAACAACATGGCCTGAGAGGGGCGGTCCCTTCCTCGCTTTGAAGCTAAGCAGGGTCAGTCCCGGCTACTTAATGGATGGGAGACAGTCCACAGTCCCGGATGCCATGTGTGTTCTTGGTTTTAACATACTAAGAAGATATACGCCATCCACATAATTTATTCCCGGATGCCAGTGAATTTTCACCCCTGACATCACTGTAGCTGTAAAAAAAGCTATATTGTTTTGTTAAAAAATGTTCTATAGCCGCAGGTACAGAACTACAGATACCCTCGGCTATCTGTAGTAATTTAATGTCTGAACTACAGGTAGCCACGGCTTTCTGTAATTTTATATTCGTGAATATCTGAAAACCAGACGGAAAATAAATGCTTTCTTGCCCCCAGGCCCTCACCAAGTGCCCCCCTCATCTGTGCCAGGTCGCCCCACTCTCAAGATGGCCTCCTTAGATCCCCTGCCCTCTCCAATTACCCCCACAACACAAACTGTTTCTGTGACGCAGATTGCTTTGAGATGTTGGCTATTCGCGGATATAATCGAGGTTACAGAAAAGCTTTGTGCTGCAAACTCAGTCCTTCGATCCTTTCCAAATCCCAAATTTCACTTGGTGCCCTCCCGCCACCTCCCATCCCCCCCAACCTCTAGCCTGATGGTATTTGCATGTTTTTTCACCCGGAAATGGCTTTTTTCCCCCACGTTCCATTTTCCAATATCCTCGGCCATAGCCAGGCTATCTCTTGCATCAACAGAAAAACAACATGGAGGTCGTTTCATTTCTAAAAACACCCAGTTTTGCCAATTTAGCCGAGATATAGCTATCTATTTTGGAGAAGAGGGTACCCCTTCTCCATCTAATATTTAAAAAACTACTTCGCAGAACTACCCCAAACCACAAAAAGGCCTCCAGTAAACGCATCGTACCCAAGTTCATTTTGGACCTGCTCCAAATCCATCCAGTGGTTTGGGCTGTGCGGTCCAGCAAATATTTACCTTTTTTGTATATGAGAAAATGAATGGGAAGTAGGTTGCAACTTTGGATTTTTTGTTTTTTTTAGAACTTGGTTATTTTTTTAACAAATCTTTACCAAATTTAGCAATCTGTGGGTGTGCAAGGGGTCCACGAATCCCTGATTTGAATTCACAATTTCAGCCAAATATTAGCAGTAGAATGTTTTGAGGTTCCTATGGGAGTCCAACTCGCCTTAACTATAGGGCGGTAACTGTTGCCCTACTATAATATATATCTCTATATATATAAAAGGGAAAATATGTGTGTTTCAGTGTGAAATGTTCAGCATCCTTCCCAAAATGCTGCAAACCTAAAATATGGCATGTGGGTAGGTTCCATGGTGTACACAATGTACAAGTGTGTGTGTTTTTGTTTTCGTTTTTGTTCGATATATTCAGCATACTTCCCAACATACTACAAACCTAATATTTGGCGTGCGGGTAGGTTCCATATTGTAGACAATGTGAAAAGTATAAAATGTAAACTTTTCTAAGTTCAGTTGTTTTTGAAGTGGTTTCGTTTTAAGCGGTCTGCGATGCTTAACCCTGCCATGTTGCTCTTCGTGCCGTAATTCTACGTAAACTTCCGCAGTTCATTGTTCCTAAACTTTCCACACTATCGGCATTCTAGCTGACATTAGCAGCACTCACTTTTTAAGTCGTGCGGGTGATAGAAAATGGTGCTTTTGTAGTAATACGGTTGACCGGAAACGGTGCATGTCTCTGCATAATGACGTTGTCCGCCACATCATGGCAAATCTCTCGTGTTAATTACAGAAACTTAATTTCCCAGGGAAGTTGATGAATGTATGCCAGCTCAACAGTACGAAGCTTACGTGCTTCAGCCATACACGTACGGGTACGGCACTTCAAGCTTACTCGCTTCAGCCTTACACGTGCAGCCTTATGTTGAGGTCGCTGCTGCCTCAGCTGTAGATTGGGACACCAATAATGCTGCTTCGCAATCTCAATTCTCCAACTGAAAGTAGCCGGAATAGATTTATGGGATTCATGCTTTTCTCATGGTCAAAAACAATATGTTCACACTAGCTCCTACAGGAAAGACCAGCAATATTTTCAACAAAGAAGCAATGTTTTAGGGATAATAGCATACCAATAACGGCAGTAGTCAAAGGGGGATGGAGAGTACAAATGAAAATCCTCATAACTCTCCATACAGTACAATTTTCAAACATGGTAGTAGTCAGAAGGGCCTGCCGGGACAAATCAAACTCACCATAAGGAATGACGCGTGGTCACCGCCATGAGTTGTCATTCTGGTAACGCAAACAACCATGCAAAATCACCTGTATTCGTTCATTCAATAAACTTCAAATCAGAACTGAAGTAGGAATTACTGTGCAAAGTGCTAGTGTAAATTGTCTGTGGTATTTTTCCGTTCTGCCTGTATATGTTTTAAATTGGAATATATATATAAACAGCATAACTTTTGCAAGGCAGGCAGAACAAAGCAAAAATGACACAGTATAAGGTGCAGTAGTTTCACATTTCAGTTAATGATGGGAAGCCAAAGTTACTTTTCAGATTTAAAGAAAGACACGTTTTTTGCATGCGATCATGGCATGTATTGCATAGAGCAATGGCAATGTTTAGAAATATTCATATCACTTTGAATACACACTGTAAAGAAAGGGTGTAAGGACTGTGCAGTACTATAAGCATATATTCACTTTACAATTACAGTAACCATAAATCCCTATTATTTAAATTATACTAATCTGTGCATAGACGGAAACTGAAAGGATAAAGTCATTGAAACTTCATGTCTGGGTTCTGTGCAGTGAAGAATCACACCTGGTCCTATGTCTTTCTAGAGCCTTCCTCACCAGCGGCTAAAGCTGGCCAGTTTCACATCCCTCACAGCCTGGCCCTTGTGGCAGAATTTGGCCAGCTCTGTGTGGCTGATCGAGAAAATGGACGTATCCAGTGCTTCCAATTAGAAAATGGACAATTTGTGAAGGAAATCAAGCACAAAGCATTTGGAAGTGAAGTATTTGCTGTTTCCTATGCACCAGGTAAGATAAATAAATGAATAGTATGTCATGATAAATTTACGTTTTGGATTCATTCTTTGTCCATCTTTTACCACCATTTTGTGTTTATGATGGATTACAGTGAAACTTCTATGACAAATTGTGGATTATTTGTGATTAAATTACATATTTTCTAGGATGTTTTGTTTTCAACCCCACTTTAATTCCTTTTGTGGAGGATGGAGGTAGAACCCACCTCTGCCCCTTTATTACTCCTATACCTGTGTTTTTGGTTAGGTCCCTTCGGTTTGCTTTTTCTTATCCCAGCCTTTCTTTAATGTGGAATATCCCATCTACTCTACTCCTTTTCCCCTCTCCGTTTTCCAAATAACTCCTATGTTATTCAACCCTTTACACATCCTCCTTCTGTTCCTTCTCCTTCTCTACCTCATCCCTAAACATAAGCCTCTCATCTTTCCTTCCTTATAATTTTGCTTACCTTTAATTTCACTGTCATTTCTCTTATCCTTTAACCTAAAGCATTGCCCCCACCCTTCTCTCACTCTTACAACGCAAAGGTGAAACTCTCTGGGCAAATTTAAAAACACCCTGGGACATTTCCAAATTGTGGGGCCATTTTGCACTTGCTAAATAACAACCTAAGCGGTTAAAGAGCTTCTCCTTTACACACCATTTGCTGCAATAGAGACAAAGGCAACAGCAGCAGCCTCATCAACAGAGATGATATCTCCATGGGGGTTGGGTTAATCATAAGGCCATGTATGTGTACTTGCCATTTTGCCCTTGGGAACTTCTTTGTTGTTAAAGAGATTTGAGAGAGTATTTCTTCCACGAGGTGCGAGTGGCGAGTAGGATAACTCTTTACCTGCCGGCATGAGAGCACATTAACTCAGCCCAGCTGGTTTTGCCAATACTTATGTATAGGTAATGCCTCCATTTTCTGGTGAAATTCCACACAAACGTCCTTCATTTCCCACCATTTCTTCAAGACAAACAACATTGTTATCCAGTTGGTGCAATAGAAAGGTTCCCTGTCAGGGAGAGGAGGTACCTCTTTGTATACAAACATAGGCATTGTCTGAGGCTAGAGTACTACTGTCCTTAAATCAATTGTAATGGAAGCAGCAGTTAAATATGTTCACCCAAGGTCATACCCTTGAAGCCTTTAACGAGGAACACTAAAAGGCATACCTCCAAATACTCACCCACAAACAGAAGCGTTTGCATTACGTTATGGTAGATTTAAACATCCACTTTAGCGTACTGCTTTTCAGATTTACTAGCTGTTCCCGGCGTAACATACGCTGTTCTATCATATGGTAAATGTCAATATCGGTCGGTAATTCGTAGGGTCACTTTTGTCCCCCCTTCTTAAATTTTGGAATTACCACTGATCACTTCCAAGAAGGGGGCGTAGGTCCCTGTGACTTATTAATGGTCATTGAAAAGGCTAAACTTATAAGAAACTGTCTTCTCTTGAATTTGAAAGGCATATTTGTATCCGATGGAATGAGAGGTATGTGCGTTGTAAGAACAGCATCTAAGTTTAATCCATCGATTACACACACCTCTATGATGTGTCTTTGTAGACGCGTAATAGTCAACCTTGCTCCATTGCAGAGTCCTTGTGATGGCATAAGATTGCGTAGTAGCACAATTCCACACCTACTTTCAGTTTTTAGCTGGTGAGGAGGCATTTGTCCTACAGTGTTTCGCTCTTTAAACGTTGAGCAGTAATTAACTGTTCATTGACACTGGAACCGCCGTGCCCTGTGTGAAGAGAAGTGGGGTGGAAAGAAATAACTTGGAAGTTATTCAGAATGTTTGCAATAGTGGAAGTTGAAGGTGGCTCCGTAGAAGCGTGCTCATTCTGGTTGTTAAATGATAGCTGTTGATGAAGGGCACACAGTGGTGCACTTTGCCATTTGGACCGCATAGGGCAGCCTAACACTGATAAGTTGCATCAGCTGAGTATGGAAACCCACCTAAGTGTTTTATATATATATCTATATATATATATATATATATATATATATATATATATATATATAGATATCAGTAGCACGGGTCTTCACAACAGTCATGTCAGTGTTGGCTGCTCACTTTGGCAGAGAAAACATCTACCTTTTCCCTTTCTTGGATGACTGGCTTGTAAAAGCAAAGTCTCCTAGTTTGGTCTTTTCGCATACTTGCTTGCACTTTCTAGGGGTTTCCCTCGCCATCAAAAAATCAAAAAGTATTCAGTTCATCAGTGTAGTTCTGTATTCTCAGGGTGGAAATGTTCTGCAGTACTCCTTAGAAAGGGAATGGAACATTAGGCAAGTGGCCCCTATTTTCCTTTCTTTCTCACACCTTCGGGCCCCAGGCTTTCTTAGTCTATCCAGGCCTTATGGCTTCTTGCATGTTGTTGCTGTCAGAAGCAATGTTGAGATCTTAACGGCTCGGAGGATTATGGTCCAACTTATGGGGATACCTTGCCTTGGTGACTATATTCTAGTTCCTTAACGCATCCATACATACCTGTTATGATGGGTATTGTAATCCTGCCAGTAGAGCACCCTTCCTATAGCCATGACCTCTATTAAGGTTAGTTTTAACACTTAATGTGGTTGCATATCTGTCAGACCATTCAATATTCAGTTACTGTAACGAGTATGAGAACACGTAACATATCAGTGTGCTGGAACAAAGGGTAATCTGGTTTACACTCACAGATATTCTCTCATCCATCTTTGGAAAGCTCAGCCAGAACATGTACTACCTAAAAAAAATGTGAGCTCAATCTCTTTTTGCCAAGAGGCCATATTGGCCTAGTTCTGGGCACTCCAGAACAGAGTATTGTTCTCTGTTGCACATCCCTTGGGAAACGAGAACATCCTACAGTCTCACCAGACAGCAAGCAATGTTCCATAAATGTGAGGTGACCAACACCGTCTTTTTGGAATTACTGTTTTCTCGGATCAGTCCGTCTGCCTGCAGTCGCAACAAATGCCCTTTGTTTTGTTTATCATCTATTAATGTTTGCGCCCCATCAACTTGGCCAACTGGAAAACTGTACACACTTTTAACTTATTTATCTTGTCAAATATTGCAGACTATTATTCAGAAGCAAAGAGATTTTCTAATAGTCTGCTTATTCCCCTTATCTTTGTTTATGAACATAAACACATTATTCTCCTAGTGAACCCCTTTAAATCTGCACAGCAGAAAACATCAAGGGTGAAAACATTGAGTTTCTGGGGCCGAAATTCAATGCAAATATATGTGGGGGTGGGTTAGGGTTATAATTAATGGAGGGGGAGTGTGGAGAGGGATTGTGGGGGTCTCCACTTACAGCCTTCTCTCTATATGCGATGCACTTTTCAGTAATACCATCACTCTTCTGGTAACTTCTTTCCCATCTTCCATTCTCTGCAAAATAAAACATAATGTACCTTCTTTTTATATAGCTTTTCATGTCAGATTCCTCACTCTTTTGTGCAGCACTAAAGGTTGTTATTACTCCCATTTTAAAGTTCTCAAAATATCCGTTTTGGAAAGATGAAAGGCTAAGTCGGCTTGGCACAGGATTCAAATACAGGGTGCCCTCAGATCAGAGACCAGTGCTTCACTTGTGAGCTACTCGCCTGGACCTTTGTAGGCATTCTGAACAATATTTGGAGACACACACCAGCTACAAGACCCATTTTCCCTCTCAAGGGGTTTGTGGTCAGATTACTCGGAACGGTTCCATTCATATAAGCAGGTATTCCCCCTCTCCTATCACATTTCCTATTTTTTCACCTTGGACTCTGATTAGAAATGCCTTTTTATGGTACTGTGATGGCGCATGCCATGTTCTACTCCAGGGGTGTTGCTAGGTCTGGAAAAGATCCGGGGCTAAGCTAATGTCGGGACTGTCTGGACTCTGGGCTAGCTAGCCTATTGGTCGAGACTGAGCAGTTGTAGTCTACCTTTGACAGCGATAAATGGGGCATTGATTATGTCATTTCTTTTATGATGAGCCTATAGAGATGTTATCAGATGCGCATCCACCCCATCAGATGGCCATCTCCAGCAAGTCATCGACAATTGGGATCTGTGGCTGAACAGGGGCGAAGTGGCTGTGTTTAGTTTATTTCCAGCGATAATCCCTCAGTGATATCTGTGAATTACATATAACGGCTATGTGGTATAATTAAAGGGTTCTTCCCAGCACATTCAGTTGTATGAGGTATTATACCGCTCTTGTTTCAATACTGTTTATCGGCCTGTTAGACTGTAAGTTATTGTTGGTAACCCACGCACTGCCAAAACTCAAACTCTCTTCAATACAATAACAAATAGTCGCAATTATTAATGAAAGTTATGTTTGCTAGTTTAATTAATTCCCATATCTTCAGCTGACGCGTGTTTCGGAGCTTGGTCGCTCTCAAGGCAATTAGTCATAGTTACAGTACCCATACATCCGAGTTGCTATTTCAAATGGGTCCATAGATCGCTAGGGTTCAGTCTTTCTGTTATACTGGTATAGATCCTTCTTAGGAGGGTCTGTCCTGGATACCGGCAGGTCTGTCAGGGTCAGACCTGCTGGTCGCAACAGCCCCTGCAGGCAGACTCATAGTGCGGCGGTCCCAAAACAAGAGTGCCCGCACCCCTGTTTCCAGACCGCCACACTCATAATTAGGCCCATAGTGCTGTAATAGTGCCGGTATTCTTCTATTGATCCATGCAGGATACTTGTGGAGTACCTTGGGAGTACAAGAGTGTCTTCAGGGACCTGGTTGAGATCAACAAAACTGTCATTTAGCATGACATATGGTGTGTCATCCCCCTGTGCAGGTTCTTCTTGAATCTTGTCTTCTAGATCACTGCCCACATTTGCTTCTTCATCCAGTGGAGATGGCACTGGTTTTGGGATTCCTCCTATTCTGTGAAACCTGTTCAAGTTCCAAGGATTGGATTGGTGGTCTCTTCTTGCTGTGGCCAGAGAATCCTTAATGTGAATCACCTCCCAGTTTTATGCCTCATATGACTTGTGTGGTGAGTGTCTGTTGTAGACTAGAACAATCTCCCCTAGCTGTACGTCTTTGTTGTCCATTCAGTTTCGTATGCTCTTTGTTATTGTGGATAGTCTGGTTGCATACCCTTTGACCGCCCATGACTGGTACCGGCCTTGACAGATGATCGGCTGGTATGACTTTATTACGACATCTGGGTGCCCGTACAGGTGCAGATCGAAATACTTGCCTCCCCAGAGGACAGCCAGGGTCTCTTTTAATTTGCTCTGTTAGAGTAAACAGTCTACTGGATAATGCAATCTGCACTCTTGCACCAGGACTCCACCCCTTGAACAGTGGGGCTGGGTTCGACTCTCACTTTTGTGTCGTGCAGTGGATTGAAAAATGCCATGCTAATACCTGCTGTCAAAGTCTTCTTTACTTGCTTGAATGCCAACTGTTCTCTGATGGATCACTCGCATGGGCAGCCTCGGTGTGAGAGCGTGCACAGTAGTTGGGAATGATTCTACCTCAAAAGTACGCCATGCCCAAAAAACTGCACACTTCATAGGGTGTTGATGGTGCAGATTTTGTAATTCTGCCATCTCGCATCGCAGTCGTGTTTCTTTGGCCTTGCTCGTGACATAAAATGTCACCTTGACATTTGACTTTTTGGGTTTCACGTCCATGCCAAACAAGTGGTAATAGTTCCACCCCCTGTATGTGTGTATCTTCGCTTTTGGTCTTTACAGTCCTGGTCAGGGGTTTAAACTTAGCAATTGAGTCTATGCCATTACATTCACAGATGCTCCAATGTCATGGATTAATACTATTGCAGAGGATTGACGTATTACTTGGCAACATGTCTTAGAATATTTTCCTGCTTTTGAATGCCACATGGTAGAAATAAAGAAAATGTCCTTTCCTCCTTCGTCCTCTTCCCTTTCTGGGCGAGTTGCCAGCTCTTCAGTAGCATTGTTTGTTGCGAATAAGGGTGTTCAACAGGGGTGATATTTTTAGCAGCATAAGACAGCTGGCCTTGCACACCTTGGCAAAATAGTTGGGCTTCTGACATCGGCCACATATCTGACCACATGCCGGGTCTATTGCAAAGTGGGACAGAAAACCACCACTATAGTTGCATAGTTATCGTTGTTTCGACTTTGCTGCTGACTGTAACATGGAACCCCCCCCTCCTGTCTCTAGATCCACCTCTCTTAGCGGTACTTGTATTTGGCCCCCTCAATATGGAGCGATTGGGGGGCACACTCCATGGGGTCTTCCCTAACATCAGCAAGTTTGTGCGAGTGACCGAACTCCAGGATATGTTGCAGGGATATTCCTGGCTCCCACAAGCTTTGGTGTCTTAGGCTTGCCAAGTAAAATGTTTTAAATAACATTGCTCAGAATTGGGGGGTCGTGGCCAGCGAGCGTGCAATGGAGACGTGATTCTTCGGCGCTCCCGTGGCCGCCTGAAATATCCTGTGATATGGGAAATGAAAACGCTTAAACGACATCTCCGGGCGGCGGAACCTCGGGGCAATGCCTCGCGGTGAAAGGAGCAGAATCCGTGAAGGGAAACGCAAGTTATCTGCGTAGAAACACTGGTGGAAACTTTGCCCAGCCCCAATCAAGATGGCCACCATTGAGACGCAGTGAACTGCGGCGGGGACGAGCGGAGGTGGATTGCGACCCCCGACCGCCAGATCTGCACCTGTACCAGCGCCCTTGAGGCGGCCTGCGCTGTCCCTGTTTGTAGCGGGTGCCGGGGCGAGTGGAGTCTCCGATCCTGCGGCGTCGGCGCGTGACATCGCGTCGGCCGGGGCTGACGCCGGAGCCGCGGGCATCGCCTGCAGATAAGGAGTGGACGGCCCAGCCCTGCCCCCAGGGAGCAGCCCGGGACTAGGACAGAGAGCGGACTCCTCCTGTGCGGAGGCTGACGCGGGCAGTGACGCCCCCGGCGCCATATTTCCACTCCCGACGACCGGTGAGAGACGGTAACGAGTGAACCGCGTGGGGATTCTCAGCCTGAATTTAAAGATGTATACGCAATCCCGAGGCACCCATGGGGGAACGCTTCTGCGACAAAACACAGCATGCGCCCGCACACGCCGACCGCAAAGGCATTGCAAGCACTGGTAAAGGTTCGAACAATGCCACGAGAAGGAGTGCTCCTCCAAAACTTGCACCGGACGACCCACGCAAAGCAACATCATGGGCAAAGAAAAGAGCAAGAAAACCTGGACGCAAAGTTCAATGGACCAATATGCTATGAGCACATCTACAGCAATAAGCGTCGAGGACCCGGGGGGGAACCCTCCTCCGCCAGACGAGGCCCTATCGCTAAAAGATGTAATGGCTGCCATCGCCAGCTAGCGCTCCTCGGTGGAACAGAAAATGGACACTATCTGCACGGAGGTCTCGTTCCTCTGCCATGACCTCCAGAAACTCTCGTCTCGGACCGGGGAAGTGGAACAACGAATTTCTGGCGTGGAGGACGACCTTGGTGGGGTGCACTAACAGCTTACACAAGCATTAACCCGACTGAAAACCCTGGAAGCCCGAGTCGACGAGGGAGAAGGCAGGTCCTGCCGCAATAATATTCGCATCCTGGGACTGCCGGAACACACAGAGGGACCCAGTGTGGAACTCTTTCTGAAAGAATGGCTGACAGACCTCTTTGCGCCAAAGGTCTTCTCAAACTTTTTCTCAGTGGAACGTGCATACCACATGCCCGCGGGTCGCCCGGCCCCGGGTGCACCCCGAGAACAATCATTGCGAGGCTTCTTAATTATCGTGACAGAGATGCCATCCTACAAATGGCCCGAACAAAAGGGTTAATGACATTTAATGGAGCCAGAATTGCTTTCTTTCCAGACTATACTCACGAAGTCCAGAAAGCCAGACAATCCTTTGAGCACCTAAAAAGGAAGTTTCACTCTATGAACGTGAGATACGGCTGCTGTTCCCAGCCCAGTTGAAAATCCAACATGAAGGCAAAACTGTACTCTTCACCGACCCACAGGAAGCCTGGAAATGGGCGGAGACCCACATCGGAGGCGACTGGACCAGACAAGATCAACACCGCAGGGGAAGACCAAGACCCTGACCCCAGGGAGAAAGACCAGCCCAGCAGCCTATACCTGAGATCCCAATTTAGCCAGACGGAGACCCCAATTGCTAGCACAGCCTAAACAGGAAACACCGGCCGGACGCGGAACAGACTGAACCACTAATGGACTCAAGAACCAACCCTTCTCCTGGCAACCAGGTGTAATGCAACACTCCTCCTGAAGCGACAGTAGCAGTGAGTTACCTTCACTCCTGTATAAAGGATCATATGAGTCACATGCGGTTGCCATTAACACACCATGCCATCGGCAGACGCCACACCCCCGACTCGAAACACCAAACCCATAAAGGAGTAGTAGTCAGTGGGAAAGGGGGAAAAAGTTCATATTAGTTAATCTGGCGATATAGTTTTAAACGCCAGTAGAGTTTGGGCGACAGATACTTCATGTTGGGGAGGAGTATAAGGGGTTGGGGGGGAGTGTTTTATGTTAGTTATTTTCCAGGAGGTTACACCATGCCAATGTCTATGAAGGCGCCACCAAACATACCGTGCTCGCTGCTCATGCCCCCACCAAGCGCGAACGCTGTGTCCCCACGGCCAAATGCACCACGCACCTACCAGGCACAACATCCCAGATTCTTAGACAGTAATGGCCACACAGCACAGGATTCCATTAATGGAAATACACAAGCCCCAATGATACCCAACGAACGCCACAGGTCCCTTAAAAACCTTATCTGGAACGTAAATGGCATGAGCTCAAGTATAAAACGATGGGTGATCATGCAATTCCTTAATAGATGTTCTCCTGACATAGCCCTCCTAACCGAGACCCACTCCACATGCCAATTCTTCAGCAGAACTAACTTTCGACTAGCTTACCACGCAGGGTACACAATGGGATCCCGGGGCGTCCTGATCCTCTTACATAAGCGACTCCCTTTTGAACTATCTGCTGTGGCGCTGGACCCCTGTGGCCGTTTCGTGATGCTCCAGGGCATACTCTGGGAGGAGACAGTGGCCATTCTAGCGATATATTCCCCACCGGGGTTGGGGGAGGGTCTCCTGAGGGAGGTGACAGCCTTGATGGCGCAACAACAATCGGATGGATGGATCTTGGGAGGGGATTTTAACGATGTTATGTGCAACACACTAGACCGGTTCCGCAACCGGAACCCAAACCAGCCCACGAGGCTGGCGACCTTTGCGTCAGCGCTTGGTTTGAGTGATGTGTGGAGAGAACTCCACCCTACAGACTAAGGATTCTCCTTTCACTCGGGTGCCCACGCATCCTTATCCAGACTAGATTACTTCTTCCTCCCAACCCCCGAAGCATATAGGGTAAGAACGGCTGAATTCCTTCCCCGTGGCATATCAGATCACTCTCCCTTGGAGGTGACGCTCCGTACGGAACGTCCCCTACCGCCTAAAACATGGCGGCTAAATAATTACTACCTGGGCCTCCCCGAGTTCGTGGAACACATCACAGAAAAATCTAACTAATTCTTTGAATTAAACACAGGCTCGGTAGAGGACCCAGTGACACTATGGGAGGCACATAAGGCAGTACTTAAAGGGGAAATGACGGCCTGGACGTGCAATAAAAGGAGAGAACACCATAGGAACGTGACGGAGGCGGAAGATGAGGTTGAGAAATGGGAAATCAGATACATCTCCGACGCTACCCCTGAAACACATCTCTCCCTCTTGAAGGCGAGAGCAGCCCCCCATAATACAGCGTTAGATAACGCAAGACAGGCGCACAGGGAGTCAAAGACCAGAATTTATGAGCAGGGCGACAAAGCGGGCAAACTATTGGCGTGGCTGTAACGACGTGAGGAAGGGCACAGACACGTCAGACAGGTTACTGACAGCCAAAATTAGCCCAAACAGACCCAGAGATAGCGGAGGCATTCACCAACGGCCCCTATAGAATCATCCCTCCTAGATGAGATTGTGCTCCCGCAATTATCGGAAGTGCAGAGAACACACCTAGATAGGGAATTGGACGAAGCTGAAATAGCGGAGGCTATGACCCAGCTACAATCCATGAAAACACCGGGCCCAAATGGTTTCCCAGCCAAGACCTGGAAGAAGCTGGGCAGCAACAAGATGGCTGCTCCCCTCTGTGACCTGTTCCTTGCATCCAGGGAACAGGGCACCCTTCCACTAGACCTACGAACAGCCAACATTGTGGTCATTCCCAAACAAGGCAAACCCCCTGACCAGTGCACATCGTATAGACCGATATCGCTTATTAATAGTGAAGCCAAAATCCTGGCTAAAGTACTGGCCAATAGGCTCCAACCGGTCATATCCTCACTGGTTCATCAAGATCAATGCGGCTTCATGCCGCAAAGATCGACTAGAATGAACTTACGCCGATTACACCTGCTATTGGAAAGAGCCCCAACTCTCAATACACCACTCGCGCTACTTGCAATTGACTTCGAGAAAGCGTTCGATTCGGTGGTATGGGCAAGTCTCTGGGTAACAATGAGGCGCATGGGCATCGGTAAAACCTTTCTTAGCTGGGTCCAACTTTTATACGCGCCCCCATTAGCTGCAGTTAGGATGAACGGCTGGACCTCCGGGACCTTCCCGCTGGGTAGAGGCACCCGACGGGGCTGACCTCTGTCTCCCCTCCTTTTCGACCTAGCAATAGAGCCACTTGCCCGATGGCTCCGACAGGTGACCACATGGTCCGGATTCCACTGGCCAGACGGGCGAGAGGACAAGCTCTCCCTTTACGTGGACAACCTATTACTCTATTTAAGCAACCCAGTCCACACATGTTCAATCATAACCCAAATGCTAAAGACCTATGGGGACTTCAGTAGCCTCAGAGTAAACTGGGGACAGTCGATCATTAAGAGGTGGCATCCTAGCAATTCCTCGGGACACCCCTTACCGAGTAGAGAGGGAGGGCTTCCGTTACCTGGGCATATGGGTCTCGGGGGCGGACTATGTGCTTCACAACCTGCACCCACTAATTGACCGCTTCGCTGGAGATGTACAACACTGGATGCTCCTACCCCTTACGCTTATGGGCAGAGCGGCCCTCTTTAAGATGATGGCACTTCCACGTTTCCTTTACATACTGCAAAATGCCCCACTAGCTATACCAAATTCTGAATTCATCCGGGTGGAGTGCCTCCTTAGGAAACTGATATGGAAGGGAGGGCAGCCTGAATTGCGCTGACCACGTTGCAACAATCTATCTGGGAGGGGGGTATTGGAGTCCCACACCTTAGGTCCTACTACTGGGCCAGCCAATTAAATGTAGTCAATGACCTCCTCCACGGGGTTTGCGAACTTCCACATATTAGAGCGGAACTACCTATTATTCAGGACACCCCACCACTCGTAACAATATACCAGAGTCTACCCAGACCCCCAGCATAAACGATGTTGACCCACATTGCGACCATCTGGAGGCAGGCTCACATGCACATAGGTTGGGGGAACAGGATCACCACGGCACAACCGCTGTGGAACAACCACATGTTGTCGGAGGTACGAAAACTGACCGCATGGACCCGGTGGGTGAGGGGGGGATAACCACGATAGGAGATATCGTTACCAATGGTTCCATTCTCCCGTTTGAAATACTCCAGCAGAAATTTGGAATCCCAGCAGCAGAACACTACCATTATACACAACTAACGCATGCTCTCAATGGTCATAGGCAAGCACTTACCGATGCACCAGATTACATACCCCTGGAACGCAACCTACTCACACAACACATCCCCACCAAGGTAACAACTATCCTATATAAAGCTATTAATGCATTTGCTACCCCGGAACTGGTCAGTCTCAAAGCCAGATGGGAACGGGATGTTGGGGCCATTGAACCTGAGGACTGGTTTCAGGTTCTCATGCATCCACGCAAAATTGCAATAGACTCCAGAATAAGACTTATTCAGCTCAAGATACTTCATAGGGTATACTACCCCCGTGTAGCCCTTTTCGGTTGGGGAAGTGCAACGGATCCCAACTGCCTGAGATGTCGGGGGGAGGAAGGTACATTCATCCATCTCCTCTGGGAATGCCCCAAAATCAAGACCTTCTGGACACAATGCTCTCAAATATTAGGAAAGACGGTGGGTCGCACGATAGCATTACAACCTGCAATAATGTTACTGGGGGCCCCAGATGAAGACACCTCAAACAAATGGGAGGGTATTTTTTTTCCATAGCAATGGACCTGATAAAGCGTGACATAGCGCAGAAATGGGGAGCCCCGGAGTGCCCGACAGTGGCCCAATGGTCAAATGAAATGGGCAGCTGCGTGGGGAAAGAACACAGAATATACACAGCATGGGGGTGCCCAGCAAAGGCTACAAAAATTCAGAATTCTCAGAATTCATCATCCTCATGAGCATGTTAAGTGTGTAATGTTTCATGCGCATCTTGGCGTGCCATAACGCAGTTGTAAACTCTTGTAATCAGTGTGTATAGCAGTGTACAATATGCAGTGGGGGCTGTCTTGGATTCTTCATATGAAACATCAGCTAGTCTAGTTACTGCACCCCTCACATACAAGGGAAGCCTTTTTACCATGTCATCTTCTTTGCGTGTTACCACAAAGAGCATTTCCAAATGCTCTACCCACAAAATGTCTCCTGACATGTCAAACTCAGGCTGTGATTTACCTTGAAATGAAGGGTGGTACAACTGGGGAATGTGGTGTGCTGCACTCCTGACACTTTGGCAGGGAAGCACAAGAGGTAGCCTGGCTCTTGGACACGGATAACGATACGCCATTGTTGTCCAACATAGTGAGGTGTGACAAAACACTATTCAACTTACAATCAGGATGTGGGACCTGATATGTGCATCGATGAACACCGAGGGGTTTCTCCCTCAAACCACGATAAATAGTGGGGAACAGGCATAACAAGCACCTTTTACAGAGTGCCTCAAGACTGACAAACATGAAGGGTGGGTGGGGTGGGCCCCTAAAGTCAATGGGTGTTGTGTATCATGTTGCTGGTCACCACCGAGATATTCACCTTTCTGACATCTAGAGGAAAATGTACTTTGCCTCTTGAGGATGATGAAAACAGTGTCACCTGTGCCAGTGTCGTCTGCTATCGACATGATGAGGGGAACTGTCGATTATTGATCAGGGGGGAGGGCGTGCGTTGCACAGTGCAGGAGAAAGTGCCTCCTTAGCAACACTGGGAGTGGACGTGCACTGAGCGAGTTGCCTTCAAGGTATGTGCGGCGAAGGAACTGCCTTATCACCAGATGTTGTGACCCTTAGGCGTTCATATAGCAGATCACTAATAAATGTTGGAGTCGCAGCCAACTGTCGTGCTCCTCCTTTTATTTACTCAGAGGGCATGTAACCTGCATAGAGGAGGCAACCTACAACCCACATCAGCCTGCTGTAAGACTAAAGTGCAATTTATACCACCTTCATGCATGTAATGACACCTTCCCAACCCTGTGCAAGCCCAACCACACTTCCAAAAACCGGACAAAGACACAGGACAAGCAAGTGGTGCGGGGGGAGAAAAGTGTGCTTTATTAGGCAGGAGTTAACTTACAGGTGCTCTGCAAATGACGTCACAGTGTCTGTGGCTGTGCAAGAGGGGAAGTCCTTGGCCTTCTCACACAGTCACTTGGGCAATGGCCCTAAGGTTGGCTACTCAAGCACTCCATTCAGGGGGAGAGAAGCTCCCCGCAGGCACTGCTGACCAACCCCTTCCCTTACTGAAATCTCCAACTCAAAAAACCTCCCTTCCCTCCCCAACCCGTTACCTTTTCCCCCCATTTTCTTTATTTGGCAATCGCCCCTTTCCATGAACATGATAACCTGTGGTGGACCAGCCTGGGCCTGCGTCCAGAAACTGTCTCTCGTCACAGTTCCCAATCCCCCCCCCCCACATGTCCCACCCGCATTGCAATGTCCAGTGGCCTCAACAAAGGTCTTCTAACCCCCCTCCGCCCCCCTCCAGTTGTGTGCTCTGACTCTGGGCTCTGCTGGGACCTTGTGGTCTCAACCAGCACTTTTTACATGGATGCATGACTCTGCCAGGACTCGTAGATGGCTGCCAAAACCGAAGAGTAGAAGAGTAGCCCCCTTTGCCAGTGGCACACTCTTCCCACACCACTACCAGCTTGGGGCATTGCGAATGACCTTGTATGGGAGAAGGAAAATGCCCTGAAGCTGTGCCCCTGTGCGCCACGTTTTAAGAGTGAACTTGCAGGCCCCTCCCCTTCACCTCTAAAGTCACATCACTTCCGGTCCCTCCCCAGTGCCCCAATCTTGCCAACTCTTCATCCACCCTTCTGTGCCAGGTTATTGCCACTGAGATGAACCATTACGATGTGTGGTTGGCACTCCCTCCGAATGCATGCCTGCTTTCCCCCTCCAAAGGATCCTGGCATTTCTCAGTCCCCAGTTGCTATTCAGAGGTGATGCCCCAGTTCTGTTGGCTGCCCGGGACGACCCAAGCCACACGTTGAGCTGCAAAGGAATGCGATGAGATTAGAAAGATATGACGTCCATGGCACAGGGTTGCCGCGTAGATGCAGAAAACACAAACTCCAACTCCTCCCCCAACTCCGTGCACTGTACAGTAGTCAATGCACCCATAACCCCTTGGTTTACGTAAACCGCTGTATGCTTCAGGAGATTACTATATAACCCTAGAAGCCCAGTCCCCATGGAGATCCCGATATAATGCCAGATCCCACTTGACTTGCACGTGGCGATCCATATCGGGCGCCCATGACGTTTGGTTAGCCCAATGATGTGCATCATTTGAAAACTCAAGAAAACTTACCAACACACCCCTTGGTTTACGTAAACCGCTGTATGCTTCAGGAGATTACTATATAACCCTAGAAGCCCAGTCCCCATGGAGATCCCGATATAATGCCAGATCCCACTTGACTTGCACGTGGCGATCCATATCGGGCGCCCATGACGTTTGGTTAGCCCAATGATGTGCATCATTTGAAAACTCAAGAAAACTTACCAACACACCTGGCATTATATCGGGATCTCCATGGGGACTGGGCATCATCCCTCTCTATACGTCACTTAACATCCTCATTATTGCAGCTTTCACCTGACTTTCATTTGCCACTTTACTTGGATATTCTCACTTCTTTTTTTCTTTGCCACTTCTGCTTAACTTCTCTCCCTCAGATATGGGGCTGTAGAAGGAGTTCCTGGCACCTTTAGCCCGCCCCCTCCCCAAAAATGAAGCCTTACAGGAACAAGCACCCCTGAGTGCCAGTGGCTGGGCTTCACCCTTCTTATTGGATGCTCTGTGCAATACTGCCACTGATTTTTGAAGACTAACGACAACAGGTATCTCACTGTGCCCTTGGGTGGAGCCCCGGGACATGGAGAAGCAACATTATGACAGTTTTGGCACACAGCAAAGTGGCAAGAGCTATGTTTATGCTTGTGTCTGCCCATTTTAGATCGAGATGTGCCTCCCCTAAGGGTAAACCCCCTTTCCCGTACATCCCCAGTACTCCCGATCTGCAGCTCCCTGACTTATGTATAAACACACATCTGGGAGAAAGGGATCCTGTCGAGCAGCTACTACTCTAACAGAACCCATTAGGTAATTGACTGACGCTTGTGGCATAGGTTTGTCGTTTGAATGTGGAAAATGAAAATACCACGTCAACCCACCAACAAGTGCAACAAATTGCACAAAGAATAGCCCCAGTATGCCAACTGGCGGCTCTGTCATCCTCACTATCCACCCATAGTGATGACCCTCCTTGGGCCGACTCGTTCCCTACCAAGCCACAGGTGCAATCAACCACACCAAAAAATATTCCTGGCTTGCCGACTAGCAGCTGCATTATTCTTACCGCCCACCCATAGTGATGCGCCCTCCCCACCCCTCCATGGTCGACCCCCCCCCCCCAAGCAGGTGTCTTACGTCCGATGGAATAGATCCACCCACCCCATCTCAGGGGAGCTGACCCACTTGTCAGGACTCTATCTGAGTGGTCGAGTAAATTGGAGCGAGATTAAATAATTTGTCACAACTGGCTAAATGGAGCCACCCACCCATAGAGATGACCCCCCATAGCTGACCCACTCTAGAACGGGCAGCTGACCTAAATATGAGGGGAGGACGGAGAACAGAGATTAACTCACTCTGCAATAAATTTTCTCTAATGACATTTTGTGTCATCGGTGCAGCATTGTGGGAAACACATTTTAGCACGGGGCAAGGCAGTTCACTCGAGCATAGCACAGTCTCTGGCTTCTTTAGCATGAGGTTACAGTTTACTCATAAACGTCAGGGCCTCCGGAGCATGCTTCTCAAAGTCTCTTCGTCAAAGGGCCTGATGCAGCCAATTATACAACAAGTTCTTTTCTCTTCTGGATTTTCACTAATATTCACATGGAGTTATTCAATATCCACCCCGGATCCCCCTCAATCGGGCTCAGATCCTTTTAGCATAACGTTCCACACAGGCTTCCTTCTGCCGGGCTCAAGCCTGTCTTTCACCTTACACTTTATTGCACAATGTTCATAGGTTCTTCCTTTTCGGGTGACTCACGGTTGACCCCCAAACCCCCTCTTTCGGGCTAAGATCCCTTTTCTACAATTAGTCTCCCTCAGCTGGGCTCGGACCAATGTCAATTTTACATCAAGTATCGAAGATTTATCTTACGATTTATCTTTTATTGTAAAAGTGATATATCAATGTCCACAGTGTCCTAGCAATTGAAGTCACCTCAGGGTGTAGGAAGGGTCTGTGTGCAATCCCAAAACAAAAGGGTATCTACTTACTTAAGGAAAATGGAGGAGTGTATTTTTGAAGTATATTTTATTGTTACATATGGTCCCTTTCTAAAGAAGGCTTATTTTAAAACTGACTGTTAAGTTAATAAATAATTATTGAATGAAGAAACCTTGAATATAAGTGTAATTTGAATACATGTCACTGTGAATCTCTATGTTACAACCCAACAGCTCACATTGACCCCTCTTGAGATGAGCTTGGCTGCTCAGTCACTCTACCAACTTGTGTAGTACAGGCCTATACCAAAGGTTGGGTTACCTATTGAGGCTGTTGTTGTCTCCCACATGATTACTACATACAATCTTGCCTAACAAGGACAACTGAATCCTCCAATGAAGTCTAGATGAGCCTTTCCCAGCAGTAACAGTATTACACAAGCTACAACAAGCAATATCAAAATCAATGGATTGGATTTTCGAATGCGCACATGGTTTGGCTTGACCCGTTGCAGGACCACTTCCATTTCACAATTCTTTCTTTTAACGTTCGCACCGTTCAGTTTGATACCTAACAGAGACTTTCGAATGAGCACCCACATGATGCCGGACCACTCTGCTTACGGTATCGTATTTTAGGTTCAAAGTTCGGTCTTGCCGTATTCCACCTTGTATTAAACTGCTATCCTTGAACTGCTGCTTCCTCGTGTGCTTTGCCTTGCTCAGAGTGTGCTTTCGTGCTCCAACATTTATCCATGTGGGGTAGTGTGATGGAAGTCAGGTGTGTGTAATGGTCAGTAATTGCCTAACCCTGCCCTGACCATTGTAGTGGGACATGTCAGGTATACGGCTCAGGTGTTTGTCTGTTTTCCCTCACAGTGAGCTGTACATGAGAAATTATTTTTGAAAAAGGGGGGGTTGTGACCCTACGTATACTACCAGATAGGATGTGGTAAAGGTGTTACAGGGAAGGGGATACCACGTCCCGCCATCCGGTGTCCCACTTCCACTCCCTGAAGACCCCCATCCATGTGATCCTCCCGCACTGGTCCACCCCTAGGAACTGGATCCAAAAGAGATGGCTATGTCCTGGCCACCTGGATGACAGATCCCCAGGGACTAGAGGGGGAGAAACCTTCAGGATTCTCACACACCACCTAGTTGGCCGGCAGTGGAGAAGGGACACACTGAACGCAAGTCTGTGTTGGCTACTCATGTTGCGACTGCCATATTGGAGGCAGGCGGTCATGGGACAGTAGTACGATCAGTACTGACGCCACCCATCGTAACGTCAGGGATTATGAGGAATCGCATCTGACAGACGGGAATCGGCAGTGGGAAGTGTGTTCCTGCCACAAGAGGCAGCTGACACAGTATATGACGCAAAAGAGAGGGGTATTTTTACCAGCAAGGTTAGCAGAAGTGGACACGTTACACATCACTACAGGCATACTGTAATTGACATTGGGAAGTGTCTTCCTGACAGAAGAGGCGGAATACGCTGTGTCAGAAAAGGAAGAATATATGTCTAGGCAGGGGGGATTGACTAGTCCTGGCAGTAAGGTTTGTGAATATATTGGAAGTTCCAGGAGAAGCATCGGCAGACATCTTGGTGTTGCCAATATTTGAGGAAGATTTGATAGTACCAGAAGAGGGGTGTGACTTGTGTGGTACTTCCACCACAACACAAGTGGTACTTCTGCCACAACGCTAATACTGTATTCATTGGAAGGAGTAGGGCCATGAAAATACAATGCAGAACTTAGAACCTCTGCCTACATTTTTGGCCACCCCGCGAGAGCTGCCAGTCAATGGGAAGACTGGGAGGGTTTGTTTAAATTCTATTTCGTAGCTTCGGGTTGGGGGTGGGACGTTCTCGGTTTAACAGAAATGTTCAACTATTATGTTTCGTTTGGGGGCTGAAGCAGTCAGGATAATAATGAAATTACCTGAAGTGGAGGAGGGTATTGAGGGCACTGAGGGCAGGACAGATGGTAGGGGTCAAAGGGGGGAAGAGGGCTGTATGGGAAATAAATGAACAAAATGGTTGCACAGTTTGTGAAACAGACAAACTTGGTGTGCACGTTTTTTTACGAAGAAACAAATTGTTGGGGAAACTGATGATGTGTTCATAGCTGACCTTAGGGGATTGTTGCCATTGTGTGAGTTTGCTGGATTCTTGTAAGTTCAGCCAGAGGGAAGATGAATACATTTGAGATCAGTTGATGATGCTAACGTCCAATCCTAAGATCTAGGAGCAATTATGGCGGGCTAAAAATTAGTTGTTGCAAGAGGCATTGACGATGGCTAAGGGGATGGAATTGACAAGTAAATGCTTGAAGGAAGTAAATGCCAGGGTGCCGAAGGAGAGTGTACAAATTGTAAAGCAGGGAGGAAGGGGTGAAGAGACAGAGAATGATGAGGGGAATGTGTGTGCGATTAAAATTCAAGTGGGAGAGCTGGAGTCTGAGCTGGAAATCAAACCCAGTCTCAAGCACAGGCTGTGAAGAGGGGCCAGTGCACACGGTGTGGGTTTGAGAAGCATGCTTTGAATGCGAGGGAATGTCCTGCAATGAGGGTGATGCGTAGGAAATGTGGCAAAATTGGCCATTTCGCCAGGTTATGCAAAACCAACAAACTGGGGATAACGAAAAGGGGGTGAAAGAGAGGGTGGAGTGATCTAACAAAGTGGTTCATATTGTAGGGGAGGTGGGAGATGATGAGGAGAAGTATGTGCCCCTGCAGGTGGAGATAACCATTGCGGTTAAGTGTGTAAAGGCATTGGCGGATTCAGGATTGCTGTATACTATTATACTGGAAGACCCATATAGGGGGATCTGGACAATGAAGAAACCCACTTTACATGCAAGTGATATAAGACCAAAGGCATATGGTGGTGGAAGGATTGAAGTGATGAATTTCGGGAGAGATACCATTTCATATAGCACCAGGTGTATACATGCAAAGGTATACATAGCATCCAAAGGGGACTGTCTTCTGGGATGGAACCATCATGGGTAAGGTATGGATTTACATCCAGGGAAGGAAAAACAAGTGAGAACCATGAGTGTGAACAAATCTGACGAGTTCAACTGGGAGTTGAAATTCAAGGGTGTCTTTCGAAAAGGAAGTTGCATGTGTATTGTCACAAAATAGTTGATGGCACAGGCTGTGCCTTGTGTGCATAAGGTCAGAACATTGCCAATAGGAGTAAGGGAGAAAGCAAGGATGGAGTTGCAAGTTTTGCTTCAGGTGGGATAATTGAGCCAATCGAGAGCAGAGAGTGTCTGTCTCCAAAAGTGGTCACACAATGGCCCGAAGGTTGCATAAGGTTATGCATGGTTTTGAGGGATCTAAACAGGAGTATATTGGTGGACAGGTACCCATTGCCGAAGGTCAACGAGATGGTAATAACTATGGCTGAGGCAGGGTGGGGTGGTGTACAGTACCATGGATCTTTCATAAGCATACCACCAGGTGGATTTTCACCCAATGTCTTGAGCATTGACAACTTTTATTACTCCTATGGGAGCGTATTAGTACAGTAGAGTGTCGTTCAGGTTTGTGTTGGCGTCTGCTGTGTTCCAAAGGGTGATGAAGATTTGTTCTGGGATGTACTCGCAGTCAAATGTTTTCAAGATGACATTTTGTTGGGGGTGAAGAGTGAGGGTGTGCATGATGTAAGAGTCTGGGATCCATTTATCTACCACGAGAGGGTCTGGACTGGCAACTCCGAGAAAAGCAAGGGGGTTGGCGGCAATTCAAAGTTATAATTTTGTGGTGGACTATATCCCAGGGAAATATAATCCAGTGCCGGATTGTTTGTCTAGGTCATCGTTGGAGGTGAGGGTGCAGGAAAAGTATGTGTGGAGGAATGGATTGCACAAGGGGAGGCAACGGTATCTGACATTGTTAACAGGTGAGTGTGGGTAGAGGAGATTGAGTCAGATGTGGAGATGAAGGGTACAATGCTACATCAAGCAGGGGTAGAGGTCGGATGAAGCAAAGGGTTCTCCATATTATAAAGTGAGAGAAGAACAGAGCAGTTCTGAGTTGGAGTTGGTGAGGGGGCAAAGATTAATACCTCCTCGTACTTTGAGGAAAGGACTCACACTGCTTGCACATGGTGGCCACAAGGGAAGAGCTTGACCAAACAGAGGCTGAAGGCTAAGTTTTGGTGTCCCAGAATGGATTGAGTGGTTGAAAAATAGGTGGGTGCATGTGTTCCTTACAGTATGGGTAATAAGTCATTAAACACTCAGAATGTCGAAGCGGGTAAGGTTGAAATTCCTGATGGTGTATGTGAGAAGGTGGCAATTGATTTCATGTGGCCTATGAGTGTGTCGGGGCTAGAGAACAGGTTTACCATGGTATTAGTAGATTACGAGTCTTGATGGTTTGAGGTGGATGAATTTCGTGGAGAAGTTGTTTGCAAAAGAGCGATTGAACAATGGGGTGCAATGAGTGTGGCATGAGATGCAAAGTTATTTGGCTAATGATGGCATTGAGAACCACATGACTTCATTGTACATTCCAAAAACAAATGGTCTGGTGGAACATTAATGGTATAATTAGAGACCATACAGTTAGCATATACTAATATGGATTGGAAGTTGAAAGTGAGATGGTTGCTTACAGGGACACATCACAACACTTCTTTTGAGAGAATGAGAATGAGAGGGAGAGCTATGCGCTCTAGAGTGAATCCACATTGGATGTCTGAGGTGGGGCAGAATAAGGGAAGTGTTGTGGATGGGGAAAAGGGAGAGAAGGGCAGGGGAGGGCCATTGAGGGTTGGTGAATTCGTAAGAGTAAAAAAAACTTTCGGAGTTCCAAAGTGATGTTCACAATATTATGAACCCATTGGTGTGATGAGAGTGGGTAAGAGACATGTTGTGAACAGCGATGGAAATAAATGGAGTATGGACGGGGTGGTGGTTATTAGGAATGTAGAAGCCACCAAACTAGCCATGGAATGTATTGATGATAGTTTGGCTGGGTTCGGAAAGTGATGAATGGTGAAATGATGGCAGCTAGGTGTGTAGGCAACAAGGACTGGTGAAACGACAAGTACAAACAAGTACAAGAGGAGAGCGAGAGTGAGTGCGCTGTCTCCGAGAGCCCTTTAACTGAAGAGTTAAAAGGCAGTGTGTGGAGGGGCGGAAAGCGATTTACAGTTGCATGTTGGTAGGGATAAACAGGGCGTGGTTTAGTCTGCTGGTTGGGTGAGAAGAAGACCAGTCAGATATGAAGACTATGAGATGTATAGTTGAGTATTGGACATTATTATAAGTTACATATTAGCGGGACCTTTGTTTGAAATTGTATTTTTTTGTCCAAGGGCTTTCTTGGGCTTTGAAATCACGAATAGAATATTTAGATTTTATCCATAGTTTCCATGTTATTTATAGTTATCATGTCCCCGCTTTGTATATCGGGAAGCATACATGTCATAAGCTTGTGCGGGTGGTGGCATTCTGGCAACATTCCAACTTAGAATGTCATCACGAGCAGTGAAGTGTCCTTTAAACGAATGTGCCTGAGCTGCCTTTGCTTTTAGATGCTTTATGCCGTTGGGGTCTTCTATAAGAATAAACCTGTGTAACTTGAACTGGCTACTTACCTTCTTTGTATTAGTGGTCTACAATTGTGCACGCTTTCAAAATACGTTAACATTGTAAGAAGCTCAACTTCACTCTTTACTAGTCCATTGAAAATATGCACCACATTGGGCACCTTACGGTAATTCTAGTGATTCGAAAAAATATCACTCCTCCCTCCTCAATGACCACCCTTCAGTGGGGGGTGGGTGGACTAAAGCAAGAAAGCTCACAGGCCTCAGGGCAAACACGGACCTGGGCTCATTGTTCACCAGAGCAGGCGGAGGGCTGAAAATAGTTGCATTGTGCAAATAGATGCACGCCTAGTTGCCCAATTCAGCAGCGTAAAATTATGAGTGAATCCCTTTCATCGTCTTTAAAAAGGTGAAATTCTACCCATGTTTACAAACAAAATACCTTTTTTTAAATCCCCCCTACTTAAGTTACATTCCAAACCCCCAACCGTGCAAGTTGCCTTTGAGGTCCCAGAGCTCAATGCCCAACTCCCTGTGCAGGTCTGTTGTTCTTGTAAAAAGTGGGTCTCCAGCCACCATGCTCAGGGCTTTATTTTGCACCTTTAGAAGAGTCTTCCGGTGTGTTTCTGCACAGGTGCTCCATGCTAAAGAGGGGTAATTCAGGATGGGTTTAATAATTACCTTGTAGATGTTGACTTTAATACGGATAGGCATGGACCTTGACTTTAGGAGTGGGTACAGCACTGCAAGCTTGCTAGAAGCTTTCTGTTGTGTGTTTTCAATGTGGCTTCTCCTGGTGTGCTTGCTGTCCAGGATCACACCCAGGTAACTGCTGCTGCTCTCCCACTTGATGTTCTGTCTATTGAGACTGATGCACGGGTGCTCCCTGATGATCTTTTTTGGTGAACAGCGTAGCAGTAGTCTTGCTGGTGTCAGTGCAATCTGCCTGTCGCTGCACTGTGTTGACCTCCTGTCCAAAGATTTTTGAAGTTTTTCACCACTTCCTTTTCCCTGAAAGACTGTGAGATGACTGTGACATGACCTGCATACAGTGCCAGGTCTGGTTTGTGGAGATCGGTAGGGATGTTGTTAGTGAAGATGTTGAACAGGAATGTCCCAAGGAGTGATCCCTGTGGCACACCTGCTCAGATAGGGCTTGCTGTTGGGAGCTCTGCCCGCATGGTCACGTTGAAGGAGTGGTCGCCCAAGTAACTTGCGATCAAGTTCACCAAATAGTTTGGAAGTCCTAGGTTAATCATCTTGTGCAGAAGTCCTTTGTGCCATACTCGATCAAAGGCTTTGGCCACGTCCAAGAAGACAATTCTGGTACATTTGTGAATGTTGAATTTTGTCCATCACTCTCGGTAGCTGATGATTTGCTGCGTGCCCTTTATGAAATCCAAAGTGTTAATTGAGGAGAAAATTCCTTTCAGAGTGAAAGTTGCGGAGATGGGCAAGAATTGCCCTTTCCAAAAGCTTACAGTCCTGAGAGCAGGCGGATAAGGCGGTAGTTTGAAGGATCTCTCAGTGGTCTCCAAGGCTTTGGGAACACATTGACTCTGGCATCTTTCCAGGATTTGTGCATGCATTGAAGATTTCTGCAAGGCATTCCATTGATGCATGCGGGAGCATCTTGATGGCCAAGTTGGTTTCCTGGTGCTTTGCCATTTGCCAGCTTCTCAGCAAGTCTTTTTACTTTAAAGCATGTGCAATGCGCAATGCTCCCAACTCTCATCGCGGCTGGGCATTCGGATAGATGTTTGTCAACTTCTTTTTCCACTTGATAAGTTATCCTGTTGGCTTTGTTTGGCCTAAACAAAGGCTTGAGTATATCCACTAACACCCATGCTTTGTCTTTGTTCTTGCATGCAAGGAAGGTCCGACCCTGAATAGGTGGGCTTGGTTCCTTCTTCCCTATCAAGCGACGAGTCATAATCCAAATTGAGTTCTCTGGTGTTTTCAAGTTCGCTGTTGCAGCTTACCATTTGTCACTGCAGTGCTCCCTGATTTGCTCTCATAGAAGCCTTGTGAGCTGGTCATATTTCTGTAATAGATCAAATGTGCAGTTTCCTGGCAATTGCCCTCAAGCCCGTTTTTTCACAGCAATTGATTGCTTGATGCCTCTTAATAAGTCGTAGATGGAGCAGCGTTATTGTATCTGCTTTGGGACACTTTGCTCAATTACTTCTTGGTTCACAGCCTTATCAATGTCTCTTTTGGTGTTCAAGGGGCCCGGGATCATGCGTTTGCTAAGCTCTTCTTTGTAGCAGCTCCAGTCTGCCCTACAAAAGACGTACCTCATAATCTGCTGGTAGATTTCAATCTCATCTGCCACAGTGATCAATACTGGGTTGTGATCAGAGGTCAGCTCAGCCAGAGTTTGCAGTTCTACCAATTGTTGAATGTTCTTCAGCAGAGCAAAGTCCAGCAATGTGGGTGGCTGTGGCTGGGTAGTGTGTGAGGTCTGTAAGACCTGCTATCACAAAGCTGTTGTGGCTGAAGTATGCCTCCGGCTTATGTTCCCTGGAGTTGGTGTTCCTTGAGTTCCAGCAACAGTGCTTAGCATACAGGTCCCCTCTCATAATGGTTGGTACAGTCAAATCAAGGAAGGTGTCTCCAGGTCTCCCAAATATAGCTTTGCTTTAGGAGGGCGGTACATTGCGATCCTGCTGAAGTTTTGACCTGCACTCCAGTGACTTTGGTGGTCCTAAGGGGTGGCACCGCCAGCTAATGATGGTTAATCCTCATGCTCTCTATTACAGCAGTCCCACCTTCTCTGGTTCCTTTGGATCAGTCAGTCCGTTACACCATGTGATTTGCCAGCTTCAGCTTGTGGCATCCTTCCAAATGGGTCTCCGATAGTGGACCCAGGCACGCGTCCTCGATTCCATGAGGGGAAGAAGTTAATCTTTTTTCTTTTGAATACCATTAGCATTCCACATCACGATGCAGCAACCACGTTTAGATGCTGCCATACTGGTTGGTGTTTGCTCCTTGGAGTAGGGTCAGGATGAGGTTTAGCATCACCATACATGCCAACATTCTGTGACCAAAAATCTGTATGAATCTTAAAGTTTCAAAAATAGTCAGGCGAGGCGGTAATGATAGGAATAGGGTGCATCAGCAGCCCATTGTCATTGAATGAGCCTGCCGCCGCGCCAGCTCGGGGGAGCCCTTGAAAGACTCCCCCAAGTTGGGGTGGTGGGGGCCTAATGGCGCCTTTTGTGAAAAGCACCCGTGACAGAGGGGCGCCCTTAGCCCACCGGCGTGGGCACCTTTTACATCAAAGTCTGCATGCCGTGCCTTCTCCCACTACGCCAGCTTGGGGGAGCCCTTGAAAGACTCCCTCGAGCTGGCGTAGTGGGGGGCTAATGGCACCTTTTTTCAAAGGAACCCGCGGCGGAGGGGCACATTTAGCCCACCGCCGTGGGTGCCTTTTACATCAAAAGCCTGCATGCTGCACCTTCTCCCGCTATGCCAGCTCGGGAAGTCCTTGAAAGACTCCCCCGAGCTGGCTGGTGGGAGGCTAATGGTGCTTTTTGACAAAGGCACCCACGGGGCGCATTTAGTCCACCGCCATGGGTGCCTTTGACATCAAAAGCCTGCATGCCGCGCCTTCTCCCGCTACGCCAGCTTGGGGGAGCCCTTGAAAGACTCCCCCGGGCTGGCGTGGTAGGGGGCTAATCGCGCCTTTTGTCAAAGGCACCCGCGACGGAGGGGCGGATATAGCCCACCGCCGTGGGCGCCTTTTACATCAAAAGCCTGCATGCTGCGCCTTCTCCCGCTACGCCAGCTCGGGGAAGCCCTTGAAAGACTCCTCCGAGCTAGCGTGGGCAAAAAAAAAATGTAAAAAAAAAAATGTTTTTAACCAAAAAAATCAGTATTTGGTGCCAATAAATCAGTTGGCGGTAGGACTGCTTAAAAAGCGGTGTCCTACCGCCTAAATCGGTAGGGTTGGCAAGTATGCATCACTATGACTACGGAGTGAATATCCATCTCTGCAATTGTGTTTGCAATCTTCACGATGATGTCCTGCCAATTTATGGGACTGTTGGTTTCACCTAGGGGTGCTGGGTTGGTTGCTAGTCTGGTGTCCATGATCAGTAACTAAAGAAAATCTGCAATGTTGTTTTTTTTTTGGGTGTGGTGCTTTTGTCCTGCTGGTCGCCCCCTGGGGGATCCTGGGGCTGAATAGCCAGTGGCCTCTTCTGGGTCTCTTGCAGAGGTTGGTTTGTCCGTTTTTGTTGCTGCTCTTTTTTTGCATTAGCATGGTACAGGCACCCAAGGTAGCTTGCTGGGTGGAGGCCGTTGCAGTTTGCAATGTGCACTGGGGTCCTTCTTTTTGTCGCGAGGACAGTCCTTTGAGGTGTGGTTCTCCCTACAGCACACAGTGTGGCTTCTGGTGGCAGAAGGCTGAGGTATGTCAAAGGCATTGCCAATAAAGCACATGATTGGTCCTCTTCTGGTTGAATTGATTAGGAAGTAAGGTAACTCACGCACGGCCAGAAAAAAATGTCACTAGTAAAGTTCTAATATTATAGTCATAAATGCACTTGAATACGTTTGCAACAGATATTTAATTTGATTGTTGAGCAGCCGACACGCGTTTCTGGTGGTCTGGTAATTCCGTAGCCGGCATTCCGTTACTCCTCGTTCCCGACTCCACAGGAATGGGGGCAGTGGAAACACCGGCACCATGCGGTAATGGTGCTGGTGTTTCCACGTCCGTGTGTGGCCAGTGGCGTTACCCCACCAGGTCAGACCTGGCGTGTGTAACACCACATGGCCACATTAGCCAGTCCGGAAAACGGTGCCGGTGCAGTTTTACCGGCACCGTTAAATCCGGACCCGCTAACTCGTAATGAGGCCCATTGTTTGTGTTTTTGTTGTATACATGGTTGGGGTTTTATGGTGTGAAAATTGGAATTCTGGGTATAGGAAGGTGGAGGGTGGTGGGACGGGAAGTTGGGGGTGGAGGAGTGTGCAATATTGAACTTGTATAAGAGTTGCCACGGTCCTGGAGTTGGGAGATGGCGGAACTGAGAGCGAGTGGCACATGTCTGGAGGGAGATGGTTCTGGGATGTGGGTGGCAGTGTGTATGCACGATTTAGAAGGCTATGATTAGGATAGTGACCTGGAACGTCAGGGGGTTGGGCTCCTACTTGCACAGAAATCGGGTGAGCTTATTCTTGTGTAGTAAAGTATTGATCGCTTTATTACAGGAAACAAACTTGCTCCCTGCAGAGCAAGAACAGGTGGTTGCTAGATGGGGAGGGGTGGGATATGAATCCACCTACTCAAGGTTTGCTAGGGGGCAGAGGGTCATGATCTGGATGGATCCTGCAGTTCCCTTTCGACTCTTAGATGTTGAAAGAATATGGGAATCTCGTTGGAAATCATCCCCCACACCTGAAAACAAAACTAACCTGGCCACTATCACTGCCACCTACAAAAATAAGATAATCCAGGCCAAAAAAGAAACTTATAATGACAGAATAGCCCAAGCCAGCTCCAGTACTAAAGAATTATTCAACATTCTAAGAGAATTAGAGAACCCTAACCCACCGCCAGTTACATGCACCAAGGACAAAGCATGGTGTACCGGCATCCAAAATGCCCTATCTAACAAAATCAAAGATCAACAGACTAAAATAGCGGACAAAAGATCCCAACTAACAGTCACCACACCTGCTCCCACCCTTACCTCTCACTCTAACTCAGGTTTCTCATTCATAAAAGTCACCATTCCTGAAGTCCAGAAAATCTTTGCGTCTCTCAAACCGTCAAATTGTAAGGGCGACAGTTGCCCTGCCCAGATTATAAAAGATGCCGCCAGAGACCTCGCCCCATTTATCACTAAACTTGTAAACTCCTCCTTCTCTAACAATTCTGTCCCAAGTAACCTTAAACAGTCCTGGGTTCTACCACTATTAAAAAAACAGACCCTTGACCCAGCTATACCCACCAACTATAGATCTATTACGACAGTCCCCTTTCTATTGAAAATTCTGGACAGAATAGCCTACTTGCAAATACAAGATTATCTGGAAGCCCACAAACTACTTGGCACCCGTCAATCTGGCTTCAGACCTCGGCACGGAACAGAAACTGCTCTTGTCGACCTCAAAAGTCAGATTGATGAATTAAAAGACAAAGGAAAGATGGCCATCCTACTTCTACTCGACCTCTCTGCGGCTTTTGATCTGGTGGATCACTCCATACTCTGTAACCACCTATCCTCAGCGGCCCATTTCTCCAGTTCTGCAGTTGCCTGGATCCAATCTTTCCTCGCAAACAGAACTATGCGCGTGTTCTCACCCTCAGCAGCTGCTGACCCCATCCCCATCACCTGCGGAGTCCCTCAAGGCTCCTGCGTCTCACCCACTTTGTACAACATTTTTACAAAGCCACTATTTGACAAATTGGACCGTCTGGGTGTCACCTACACAAATTATGCAGATGACACCCAGATACTCCTACCCCTTTCAGGAATCTATGATATAGACGTTGCGCGGATTAATGAAGTCTACATCATCATTCAAGCATGGATGGCCACACATGGCTTATGCCTGAATGATGACAAGACGGAATTACTCCTAGTCGGATCATCCAACAATATCCTTAAACTAAGTCCTCACTATACAAACATAGTCATCGATGGGAATAGCATACCTATTGCCAAACATGTAAAAACTCTAGGTTTCTACTTTGATGCCCAGTCTAACCTAACTAAGCACATCAACATAACTTCATCGGCCACAGCCTACACTGGCAAGTTAATCAGAGCCTGTAGACCGCTACTATCATCCGCTAGCTGCCTCTCCCTGGCGAGAGCGCTCATACAATCCAAATTGGATTATTGCAACAGTCTTTATCTAGGAGCGAACAAAACCATCTTAAACAAACTACAGATTATGCAAAATAACGCGCTCAGAGCCGCGCTGAATATCCCCAAAAGAGAGCATATATCAGATACAAGAAAGCACCACAGGTGGCTCTCTATACAGGACAAAATTGCCCTGAAAACTATTTGCCTCACTCATAAAGCGCTTAACCACCAAGCCCCCCCCTACCTCACTGACAAGTTCACTTGGAAGGTATCCAATAGAACCACCAGATCTTCCAACACACCATGCCTGGTGGTGCCCAGATATAATCTAAAAAGAGCAGGAGGTTCCAGCTTCCCAGTATTAGCCGCCCAGCTTTGGAACTCTCTCCCACAGAATATCCAAACCATTCAGACCTTCATCAATTTTAGAAGTCAGGCTATCACCTGGATAGTAAATAATACACAAAATAACAGTTCCTGATACCACTAACTAGTAGATGATCGGCTCACATGACTGCTTTGACCCAATGTACAATATGTATTATGTTCACCTTATATATACTCACCATTGTAACTTTACTTGTATGTTCAAACTGTATTAATGTACACAATTGTCTATTCTATGCCTCTGTAACTATTACTATCAACAGAGCCCAATTACCTCTGGGTCAGGTGCACGATATAAATAAATAAACAAACAAACAAACAAAGTGGATAAAGAGGGCAGATATGTGCTTGTGCATATGTTTGTGGACCATCAGGGGATATGTATAGTCAACTCTTATTGCCCCAATCACGCCATACCCACCTTTCTTCGTTTTTCTGGGATGCAAGCTGGCATGCAGGAGGGATGCTCTATTTCTTTGGGGAGGGGACTTTAATTGCATTAGGGACCTGACCCTTGATAGATCTGACTTCATGCAGACCCAGTCATTGCTAGCCTCTCAAGCCCTTGACGCAATGTTGAGGGATTTATCGCTGATGGACGTTTGGAGGGAGCAAAATGCTAGTGGGCGGGGATACTCCTACTACTCGGCCCCTCATAGACTTTATACTAGAAGTGATTATTTGTTTGTGGGAGTTGAGCTCTTTTTCAGATCACTCTCCACTATTGGTACACTAGGATATTCAAGGACCTAGACCGTTGTTCCCGACATGTCACATGTCATCCGAGTAATTGAAGGACATGGCCTTCAGGGGTCAACTGGAAGATGTACTCATTACCTTCCTTGAGACTAATGTGGGTAGTCTACACAGTTGGGGTCGAGTATGAGAGGCTTTAAAGGTGGTTACCAGAGGGAAAGTTATAGCTGGAGCTGTGGGGGGATTAGGAAATCGCTAAGTTAAAACTTGGGGGTCTTGGAAGATCGCATTTGAATCACTCAGTCGAAAGATGATGCTGACCCCGCCATTAAAACTGAACTTCACTCACTATGCACTCAATGCGTGGGGGCATTGGAGAGGCTCTGCAACTTTGATTATACAGTACACACGGGACATATGCATGAAGAGGGGGACAAATGTGGGAGGTTGTTAACATGGCTGTGTAAAGCGGAACAACCCTGGAGGGCTATCACACTAATTCATGATGAATGTGGTGCTCCCTGATAATCTGAAGCAGAGATTTAGTGCATTTTACAGTAAGCTATATAAGCAAGAGACAGTGGTCGACCCGGAAGAACTATGCTTGGCCTTTTCCCAGATCCAACCACTACAGCTAACAGCTGAGCAGGCTGCTACCCTAGAACTCCCTTTGACAGAGGAAGAGCTACGGGGAGTGATTTTGTCCTTGCCCACTGTGAAGGCACCGGGTGGAGATGGCCTTCCTGCACAGTTTTACAAAACATTCGGTTCCACTATTGCGCCTGTCCTGTTAAAAGTATAGGAGGAAGCATATGAACGAGGGCCTACTCCCCCAAAGCATGCTGGAAACACTAATTGTCCCGATACCTAAACCTGGGAAGCCTGCAGAGTTGTGATATTCAAATCAACCCCTGGCTTTGTTAAATCAGGACATCAAAATATTGACTGCAGTGCTTGCTGGGAAGTAATCAGCACCATAGCTTATGCGGATCAGACAGGATTTGTTCCCGGACAAAGTACGTCTATGAGGAGGTCTCGGGAGGATAACTCAGGGCAACGTGCGAGCCTTGGAAGCAAGATGACGTGAGCAACGCAGGTTCGATCCCGGGATCCGCGCTTAGAAACCTCTGGGTATTAAGTGTGTTATAAATAACCTATCATATCTATGAATCTTTGCCGCCTGCAGCATATAATAGACCAGGCTAACTCTCGGGATGCTCCTTTTGTGGTGGCATCGCTGGATGCTATTACAGCATTTGATTTCGTTTACTGGGAATGGATGTGGGCTCGATGCAGGGTTTTAGAATCGGTGAGGGCTTTATAAGGTGGGTTTAGTTTCCATAAACACAGACGGTGGCTAGGGGGAAAATGGGGGGATGTGTGTCAGGGACATGGTACATACAGTGGGGGACCCAGCAGGGTTGCCCGCTGTCACCCATGCTTTATATATTAGCACTGGAACCACTGGCGGTATTCCTGCACCAAGAATTCTCTGAAGCCGGGGTGGTAGTGGGAGCGTCTTCTCATCTAATCTTCCTGTATGCGGACAATGTCCTCCTGTACCAGATCACAATCTTCCTATTATCCTGGATCTTCTAGATGACTTTGGTAAGTTCTCTGGGATTTCATTTAGTAAACAGAAGTTGTGTCTCTTCCCTCTATCGAGAATGCAGTGGTATAACACACAGGATTTGCCAGAGTTGGGTCTGCAGTGGGAGGTCAGTACGTTCAGATATATGGGTATACATATAGCCCACACACCGGAGGAAATGTACGTTAGTAATATGGCCAAGGTAGTGAACGGGTTACAGCTGTCTGACCTTCTGGTGTAAATGATCCGCTATCGCTTCTGGGCCGGGTTGCAATAGTGAAAGTTGTAATCTTGCCACATCTGCTGTACTCCTTTGCTAATGTTCATTGTTATATTGCAGCAGGGTTTTTTCGTCGACTGGACACCATTCTTAGGGGATTCTTGTGGAGCCAGAACAGACAGGAAATTGCCCTTAATACCCTATGCATGACCAATAGGGGTGGGGGAGGGATTCAGCTCCCCCTCCTAGTCCTGCCACAAATTAGGCATACCTATCTGTGTAATCTATGTAAATTGTGTAGACTCCTTAAATAATACATGACATTGTATGATTCTGTACGATAAGAATGTAAGTTAAGATGGTTACCCTCACCTCTGCATATTACCCTGCCTCTGTAACCTTTCTTGGATTAAGCCGCAATTTTATGACTGTAACCAATCCCGTAAAATTAAGCGCCTAGATACCTATGGGTTTTTGTGTGCTATATAAATGGTCATATAAATAAATTAAATAAATTAGAACTTCACTATTTGGCTGCTCATCTTCATTACGTGGCGATTTGCCTGTCCGATGAACCTACTATGAAAGCTAGGCTGATACAGGAAATGATAACGCCCAGCTGTGCTGAAGGAAGCTCTGTTGATCGCAGATGGCTGTATGGGCCAAATGACGCTGTTGGTTAAACATGGGCAGGAGGTATGGAAGAAAGTGTTGAAGATACTAGGGCTGTGCAAACCATATTCGCTGCACGTTCCCATGACTGCGGATGCTTGCTCGGAGCTTGGTTAACTGGCGGTGGCCAGGCTGTGAGATGATATAGGACTCACCACATGGGGGGACATGTACAAAGATTGAATGTTCAGGGATCTTAAAAGAGCTGATGCAAACAGAGTCTTCCTAAAGGCCAGTTCTTACAATACAAAAAGCTTGTGGCAATGGCCAGGAGGAATTGGACGGTCTGGCTGGGCTAAACCAGAATCCAATGCGCTGCTAATGCTGCTGTATGAGTTGGAGGATGGCCGGTATCTCGGGTGTACAGATGCTTACTGAGCGCAGTTAGTGTGCGGAATATGAGATTGAAAGTGTCTTGGGAGGCAGATTTGGGGCTGGAATTAGGGGAAATCCAATTGGATGCAGCATTGTTTTTGTTAAGAAGGTTTCACGTAATGCTAGCCTTCACCTCCTGCAACTCAATGTACTTCACAGAACATACATGACACTTAGTCGAGTGGCTAAATTTGGCACTGGGATGCCGCCTGTCTGCCCGTGGTGTTGTATGGATGACGCAGACATAATCCATATGTTTTGTTCTGTACACGGGTGCAAGATTCTGGTACCAGATAAGACAGTGTGTGTTAAACCTGGGGTCACGATCTGCCGCTGGGATCGGTTGAATGTTTGTTGGGCACGTACTCCAGACCGGAAAGTATAGACATTTGGTTAAGTTAAAGGATTTAGTATGTGTTCTAGCTAAACTAGGCATAGCAATGGCCTGGAAATCGAAACGGGGTCCTTAATACATTCGGTGGTATAAAGACTTTGCAAGGTGGAAAGGGCTTTGAGGGCAGGATTGAGGGAGCCCACGGACAATGTAAAGGCATGGAACGCCCTTCTCCTGACGATGGTCCACTCGTCAGATGATAAACCCCTGTGATCACTGGATGGTCCTATTACCCTTTATGATCATGTACTTGACTGTATCCTAACTAGTATGTGCTTACCGTGATGATTCTCCCCCAGCTGCCTAAACTGTTTTTTTTACTAAGACGACCCTGAGATTAAGATACACCGTAGACGTGAACTGTCCCCCACCTGACTGCTAGACAAAGGAACCTAGGATGCCCTCTTTTTAGTTTCCTTTTAGGGTTGTTATTTTGTTCAATTGCATTTTCTTTTGTAAAATGCTATGTAATTAATAGCGCCTTTGTTTTTGCTAAATATGTGATGTAAACTGCAGATACTGTATTAAGATAGCATATACCAATAAATAGAGTTTAACATAAATTAGATGGAGGGTTGGGAACATTAATGCACCGCACTTAGATGGATTGTTTTGGGTAGGAAGTGTACCACACTTAGTTGGATTGTTGGGGGTAGGAAATACACCACGCTTACGTGGATGGTTGGGAACATTAATGTACCGCACTTAGATGGATTGTTGGGGATAGGAAATGTACTGCACTTAGATGGATTGTTGTGGGTAGGAGATGTATTGTTACTAACTAACCACTCTAAAAACTCACCATTCTGCATACTTGCCTTCACAACCTGAACTAAACACAAACTCTACTGCAGCACAAACCACACCCACCCACTTCACAACACCCATCATGAAACCATACCACACGCAATCTCACCACAGTTGGCTAGCGACAGAAAACGCACCAATGCTCAGTGACCGGTTTCTCCGAACTGAAGCTGCCAACAGCACATCAAGGCTCTCTTGCTCTTTTCCCGCTCAATTTGACTAACACACCCTGCCACCCCCCTTGCATTTCACATCTGCCAGAGCGCCAAGAGACCATGCAGGGGGCAACAGTGCGCGGTATAAGAACCTTTAACATAACCTAAGAGCTCTGCTTGCCACCTCTAGAGGGAAGCAAAGGGCAAAGAAAGGCCCATCCAGCCGTGGTATGGAGAATCCCTCTTCTGGTCCCCCAAACCTCCCTCGCCATCGAGGTCCTCTCCCCGGTCTGGTGTGCTCCGGTCCAGGAGCTGTTCTTTGCTTCAGATTGCCGTCCACAATCACCACATCAATCCATCTGATAGAAGTTGTGGGGCAGTGGCATCTATTTGTAGAATAAAAGGTGGGGGGGAAAGCCCATCACAGTTCCTGTGTCCCTGAGGCCACTCCTATCTTGCCACAGCCCATAACCCTTCCACCAGAATGGACCAACAGAGTCCAAAACCCCACCTCCCAAAATACCACCCCCCCTTCCAGGGTCATTGTCTTCATGCCCTGCCATGGCAGTGGGGGCTGCCACTAAGGGCAGAGCCCACCAAAACCTCCCATCTGATTGGCGTGGGCCCAGGCATTTCCTCATGATACATGTAAGGTCATGTGAGCAGTCCCAGGGCAGAAAATAACTCTTCAGAGTTTAAATCGTGAGGTTAAAGATTGTGGATCCCAAGTGGTTTCACTCAAGGGGCAGTTAAACCGTGATTGTGGCCTAAACGTCACAGGGAAGTCACCATGACATTCACTTACTTGCTAGCTATGCAAACCGTGATTGTGGCCTAAACGTCACAGGGAAGTCACCATGACATTCACTTACTTACTTGCTAGCTATGCTCTTCCCCCGCATATTTTACACATAGAAGGAATGGATGTGAAGGCAAAAACAAAACAAGGCACGGAATGGGTAGTGCACGTTTGCCCACAAAAGTATGTTCATCCAGTCGGTGGTCGCCACACACTGGCTAAACCTGATGCGCTCATGTTTTTCCAGTTGAACACACACCAGATTGCTAAATCTGACTCATTGCCGTGACGGATTTCACTGCAAGAGATATGCAACTAAACTCGCACACTGAACTTGTTGGTGGTCTCCACAATGGTCAATCTGGATTCCGAGCATCCAGAGGCACGGAAACTGCTCTTCTGAACACCAGTGAAGAGCTCCTTGCATTTCTGGACTCCAACTCCGCAGCTGTCCTTATCCTTCTCGATCTCTCCTCTGCCTTTGACACAGTCAAACATTCCATCCTCATACAAAGGCTCCACGATGCCTTTGGTATCTCGGAACGGGCACTGGACTGGCTGACATCCTTCCTTACTGACGGCACTTCCCAAGTCATCCTGGGCACTTTCACCTCTTACTTCCCTCTCCACCTGTGGTGTCCCCCAGGGTTCTATCCTCTCCCCCTAGCTCTTCAACATCTACCTTGCTCTGCTTGCACGCCTCATCGCCTCCTTCTATTTCAACTTCTAGTGTTACGCAGATGACACACAGCTCTTTTTCAAACTCCCTGCCAACCCTCTTGCACCCTCCATCATCCCTGACTGCCTATCTGCCATCCAGTCCTGGTACACCACCAATGATCTCTGCCTCAATGCCTGTAAAACTGAGATCCTTCCCTTCGGGACCACTGCTGCCTCTTTCTTGCCTTCACTCTGGCCTTCCTCTTTGGGCTCTCCCCCTGCACCCTCTTCTGAAGCCAGAAACATTGGAGTCATCTTCGACTCCTCTCTCTTCTTCCTCCCTCACACTCAGGACATTGCCAAGAAGTCCCACTTTCAGCTCTTCCTTCTCAATGGAATTCTCCCTTTTCTCACTTTCCCCCAGAGGCTCAATGTGACCCAAGCCTCGGTTTTCTCTAGGCTTGCCTTTGCAATAGCCACCTCCTGAATCTTACACCTTCCACTGTACTACCCCTCCAGCTAATCGAGAATAGGGCAGCAAGGCTTATCCTTGGCCTTAAACTCAAGGAGCGCATCTCTCCTGCATGAAAAATCCTTCACTGCATCATCCACAAGGTGGTCTGGGCCCGGGGGCCACACGATCTTCAACTTTAACTTATTAAATACTCCCCCTCTAGACCACTACGCTCCTCTGGCTCTAACTCTCTGTGTGTAAAGCGTTTTGCTAAACAGAGGGCAGGTGGTCATTCAGTTTCCTCAGCTAGCTCCCTCCTAGGGAACAGCCTCCCCCTTCCTCTGCCCCTTGAGCAGGATCTTCTTAAATTCCAGAAGCTCCTTAAGACTCTCCTCTTTACCTCCTCTTTCCCTTCTTCTCTCCCCCGCTAATCCCACAGTTGTTGCGATTGGTGTCCTGGCCCTTATGAATCCTCGGGGCCCTGACCTCCCACACCCAATCGCCACTGCTCATTTCTGTCTGCACCTGCACTTACACCCTCTGCCCTGGTGGCGCGCACTTACACCCCTTGCGGCTCCTGCCCGTGTAACACTCAACATTCCTAGCACTTCATCTATGGCACACCTATAAGCTCAGACTCCACAGTACTGACCCCCTCCCTTCTTCCTTGCTGCACTTACATGTTCTGAATACTCACAAGGCATAGTAGGTTCGTCCTTTCTTCCTTTCGCCCCCACTGCTCTTATATATTGTGTTTTTAATGTGTGTTAATGTATTTCCCACTCATGCTCCCTCCCTTGCCTTGTGGGCGTGTTGAAACAGTATTTTCTTATTGCATAAGCACCTAACAAGCAAACAATAAAATAAATAAATAAAATGTCTCAGAAGATGTAATAGAAATTGCTTATGGCAAGGCGTGTGAACTTCAGTGTAATTCATTGTCTGCCCCCTCTCTCAAATGAATCATGGAAGCTGCGGCCTGCGTTGACAGGGTGCTCCCAATTGTTTGTCATTGGCTTCCAAATAAATTGCTTCACATTTCTCAAGCACAATCTTTGATGAAATATTGATCTCTGGACTCTTTCTTGGTCGTGTGCTGCTGGAAACATGGTACGTTCATAATGAGCAGTTCTTGAAATGTTACATCAAAGCAGCCTGACTTCTGACGGAATGTTTCACTTAATTGATCTGTTAATGGGATTCTGTCAAAATGAAGTAGATTCTTCGACCCCCGTCCAGCTCTCTGGCAATGTCTAAATATAGTTTATGATGGGCTGTAGATGGACATGCATGATTTGCACTTCAGAAGCAAACACACGTCCATAATAAAAGGGGAAAACATGAGTTTGATTCACGCAACTATTGCAAACCATATACAACTCTCACACAGATGGCCTTAAAAAAACATTGAAAGCTCTCTTTGCAGAAATATCTATAACTGGGAAAAACAAATGCCTTTTTGTACCTTATTTTATATTTCAGCAGTATTTTTTATTATTGTGTGTTTTTGTAGACCTCAGTATTCCTGTAAAAGTAGAGCTCCTACCATAGAGACAGAGCTTTTCAAAGGTCAAATTTTGTCCTTCAAAAAACAAATGTTTATCACCGATCCTCATTAGTATAGAGGTCAGTAGCCCCACCTGTCACACGCTTAGAGATTGGTTTCCAGTATTAAACGTGTTAAAAAAGATTAATTAGTCAAATATGCTGCAGGATGCACTGTCATAGAGCAACTGAGAGAGAATTAGGGCCTGTATAAACTTTCAACCAGTGTACTGCAGTATTGTGCACACATCCCACTTTCCTCATCACCTGGAGCACGAGGATGTCTGCTCCCTCCCTCCTGCCAGTTTGATTGCACCACATCACTCCTGACAGAGGTGAGGAGGATCCACAAGCCCAAAGAATTAGTGCAACATATTTTTTGTGTGCAACAAAAAAAAAGACATTTTTTTAATATATATTTATTGATTACAGCAAGAGAAAAGTGAAGCTAACAAAACGTCCATTGATAACATCAAAATTCCAACTCCCCCCCCCCCAAATCCTCCCCTTCTTACCCCCCACCCTCCCCGGTGGTGGCGTCCAATCCCCTCAAGACTGAAACGGGTCCAAAATCCTGATCTTATGCGGGCACCATTGCCATCATGAAATCCGACTGAAGGAATCTCGACACCGCCCCCCATCTCTTTGTGAAGGAGTCGGGTGATCCCTGCAGGTTGTGCAACAGTTTCTCCATTGTAATCAGGTACCAGATCCTCTGCAACCAGCTGAAGACCCCCGGAGGATCAGCCTGCTTCCAGTGTTGAGCTATAACTGACCAGGCCGAAATGAGTAAGCCTACAAAAGATCTCCATTGTGACCTGGAGAGCTTCTCAGCAGCATGGTCTCTCAGTCCACAAAGCCAAACCTGGGCCCCCATCTGGTCCACGTAGGGGAACATCTCCTTCATATGGGATTTCACCTCAGCCCAAAAAGCCTGTATCCCTTTACACTCCCACCATATGTGCCTCCAGGTACCTTCCGCCCCACAACCCCTCCAGTAAAGTTTGGAGGCCGACGGGAACATCCCATTCAGGCGCTTAGGCGTATAGTGCCACTGCAATGCAATCTTAACCCACATTTCCCTCAGTTGTATGGAGCAGGTCAGGGAAAAAATGTCCCCCCATAGGTTTTTCCATTGCTGTTTAGCTATAGGCTTCCCCATCGTTCGTGCCCATTTTATCATATAGGTCCATTTGACCTCCTCAGACTGCATGTGTATGAATTTGTACAACATTGAGACAAATTTCCTCGACCCTGAGTTGGTTATGGTGTAATGTTCAAAGGGGGTAAGGTCCCTCGTGGCTGCTCGCTTGATAACTGGCGATACCAACCAGTGGCGAAGTTGTCCATACCTGAACATGTCTGAGTCTCTCAGCCCCAGAGGTCCAGCGCAGTCCTCAAATGACCTCACCTCCCCATCCTGAAACATCTCACCAATTTTGGTCCACCCAGCATACTCCCATTTCTCGTAAGTTCCCCTCTCCAACCCGGGTGGAAAGTCTGGGTTCCCAAACATGGGGGTGAACGGACCTGGCACTGTCGTCATAACCCCTCTCCTCGTTTGGGCAACCCATGCTTCCATTGTGGCCCCCAAGACTCTGCTTATTCGCAAATTTGGGTGTCTGGTCTGTGCTCCTTCCATAACAGTTCCCTCAACTGAGCTCTGGCTACCGCTCTGTCTTGATCAGCCCATTTTGTTCGCTCTTCGCCCCCCATCCATTCCCTTATGACCCACAATTGCGCTGCTTGATAATATCTGAGGAAATGTGGGAAAGCCAAATCTCCGTCCTGTTGGGATGCCGACATTACCCCCCTTGCTACTCTAGGCGGCTTCCTTCTCCAGACAGAGATATAGCATTTTAGTAAGGGCTTGAAAAAAAGGTCTTGGGGGGATCGATATCGGTAAAGCCTGAAAAAGATAAAGTAACTTAGGTAGGACCGACATCTTTACCGAAACCATACGTCCCCACCAGGAAATCGTCAGCGGGTTCCAACGGTCAAGCTCACTTTTGAGTTTTGCCAAGAAACCTTTATAATTTTGTTCGTAAAGGGACTCCACCTTGCCCGTAAGTGTTACCCCCAGTTACTTAATCCCCTTATTCTTCACCTTAAAGTGTAAGGAAGGCAACACTCGGGCAATTTCCGCACCCCCCCAGCCCAAAACCAGTGCTTCTGATTTATTTTTATTAATCTTCAGCCCATAAATCTTACCAAACCTTTCCAGTTCTCGACATAGCACCGGGAGAGAGTGGGCCGGATCTGTTAGTAAAACCAACATATCATCCGCATAAGCCATTATCTTGTGCTGGGTGCCCGCCATGTCCATCCCCACCATCGTGGGAAGTTCTCTCACCGTTATTAGAAACGGCTCCAGGAAGAGGGCGTAGAGCAAAGGCGACAAAGGGCGCCCTTGTCTTGTGCCTCCTGAAAGCTCTATTTTGTCCGTGATCTCCCCATTCAAAGCTACTCTAACCGAGGGGGTGTTATAATTGGCTCTAACCATTCTCATGAATTGGCCTCCGAAACCCATGCCCTCCATAGTCCTAAACAGCATTGACCACTCTACCCTATCGAATGCCTTTTCGGCGTCTAATCCTAACAGCACTGCTTGAGTTTGCTTAATCCCCACCTTTTCAATTAGATGTATGACCCGCCTAATATTATTATGGGTTTTCTGGCCCTGAATGAAGCCTGACTAGTCCTTATTGATCAATTTGGGGAGCACTAGGGCCAACCTAGCCGCTAGCACCTTCGTGTATATTTTGGAGTCCAAATTCATAAGCGCTATGGGTCGGTGTGATGACGGTAACAAGGGATCCTTGCCTGTTTTATGAAAGACCAACACTTTGGCTTCACTCATTGACGGGGTCACCGATCCAGATTCCCCAAAGGTATTGAAGAGTGCTGCCAAAAACGGGGTCAGCAGCGCAGCGTATTTCTTATAAAAAGCCACCGTAAAGCTGTCAGGGCCAGGGGCTTTATCAGGGCGGAGTGTTTTGATAGCTGATCTCACCTCATCCTCCCTAATTTCTCCTTCCAATAACTCACTCTCCGTCTCCGAGAGCCTGGGTAATCTTATCCCTCGTAAGTACGAGATCTGAGACTCCGCACTGGGAGCATCCGAAGAGTATAACTGTCGATAATATTCTCTGAAGACTTCCCCCATCTCCTGCGTGGTGGTGACCGTTTCCCCCCGCCCATTCAGTAGTTTTTTGATGGCCATGTCTTGTTGCTTCGCCTTCAGCTGCCTAGCTAAATACCTATCGGCTTTATTCGCCTTCATAAAATAACAATGCCGAAGGTATAGGAGGCTTCTCTCTGCCTTTTTTGTGCAGAGTGTATCTAATTGGGTCTCTGTTTGTCTCAGCTCTCTTTTCAGGCGAAGAGTTGGGGCACTAACTAAGTTCGCTCTAATGTCAGCCACTTTTGCCTCCAGATCTCTCTCCCATGCGAACCGCTGTCTGTCGTTGGCCACTTTCAAGGCTATAACATGCCCCCTAATCACAGCCTTAAAGGCTTCCCATACCATGCCTACACTCACCTCACCCGTGTCGTTATGGGCCCAGTATTCCTCAATCTTTTCTCTAACCGATGCCTCCATCACCGGGTCCTGAAGAACCTTCTGCGGGAACCTCCAGGTCCAAAGTCTAGACCTTTTCTCCGGTGTTTTCAACTCCATCCAAACCGGCGCATGATCTGAGAGAGAGATGGGCCCTATTTCCACTTCCCGAATATATCCCAACAGCCCCACAGAGGTCCAAAAGTAGTCAATCCTAGACATTGAACCATACACATGGGAATAACAGGTATACCCCTTCTGCTGGCCCTTCACTTCCCTCCAGATATCACACAGCGCAAGATGGCTCATTTTTTGGCGGAGCCGCTTAGTAGGACCTCCCGGGCCAGTGTGGCTCCCCGAGCTCCGGTCCAGCGCTGGGTCCCAAGGCAGGTTCAGGTCTCCACCTAAAATTGTCTCCCCCTCCGCAAAGGGCTCCAATCGGTCTAGTACCTCTCTTAGGAAACCATCTTGCCCAGTATTTGGGGCATATACCGAAGCTAGAGTGAGCACCCTTCCCTCTATAGTGACATTCACAAATACAAATCGCCCATGTTTATCCGTCTGGGTATTGTGTATATTAATGTGCGCCCCATCACAGAAGGCTATCAGTATCCCTGCTTTTTTGTCAGAGGGGTTTGCCTGTACTATCCGCCTGTAGCCCCGCAGACGTAGCTTTGCCTTGTCCCGCAGTCTTATATGTGTTTCTTGTAATAACAATATGTCCCCCTCTCCCTTCTCAAGAATTCCTCCACTTTCTTCCTCTTGACGAGGGCATTGAGTCCCTGGACATTGAATGTCAGTAGTTTCAGCTTATCCATCCTAATTCGCCCTTCTCCCTATATGTGCTCCCTTTGGACCCGGCTCGTTTCTTTCTCCACCACCCGCCCACCCCTCCTGACCTCATGTACCTCCCCCCTACCCCAACGACCCCCAACATCCCCAAACTGTCCCAAGGAGGGCCCGGGAACCTATGGTTGCTAGGGCGCTCAGCCCTTCGCACCCGTCTCTCAAGTAACTCGGGAAAGAACATCTCGGGGAGTCCTAAACCCTGCATCTCTTTACCACCCTACCAAACAGATTCCACAATGCGTCTCCCATCGGGCCTATTTCAACTGACAAATAAGGTGTATCAACCGCTATGTCAAAATACTTTCATTCCCCTTATAACAGTGCCTGCCACCCCCTGACACACTTACTACTAGCACATCAGGACACTCTCTCTTCTATCTATTTTTTACTGCACTGGACCGCCTCCCATTCGCATGGCTTTGTACCTGACGGACTAGACGCTCCTGGGTTTCACTGTATTGCTGGGTTTATTCCTCCAAGTTTTGTACAACCTTTTCCAGGGTGTCAGTGCGTTCTTCAAGTTTTGCGACATCTTGCCTGATGTCTTGGACTGCCTGTTTCATGTCCTCTCTCATGCTGGCAAACTGGTCTTGCACCGTGGACATAAAGGTATCCTGAAGGTCCTTAAACCAGAGCTGCATATCTTCCCTCGAAATTTAATGACCCTGCGAGGGGTCCTGGTTCGAGGACTCAGGAGCGTCCCTCTGGGGCTTCCCACGTTGATCGCCCTCCATGTTGTTCGCCCAAAGCTGGATCACACTCGTGCCACGTTTGGTAGGAGTAGACGTCGTCCCCGTGGGGCCCCTTCTTACTTTCAGACCTTTATTCTTGGACATCCGGCAACCCCAGGAAGGTCTCCGCCAGCTCCACCACTTCGCTCCTGTGCCCTGCGGCGAGTTCGCACTGGGGGGAAGCACGCCCCCTGCAACCCCAGAGGGTGCCTTTCCCTCACACTCTACCAGGAGTAGTCCTTAGTCTCTGCCCCTGTCCTCTGGGAGGGCCCCCGATGAGTTGCGCACTTTTTCAGTCTATCCAAGGAGCATCCGCCCCACTCCAGTCCGCACGGGCACCATCCACAGCTCTTCTCTTGATCATAAAACACCAGCTGTATGCTAGTGCTACGGAGACAAAGCCACACCTGGCCTCCACCCTCCCGGGCCAGACTTTGAGAGGTCCTCCAGAGTGTCCCTGGCAACCCAACCTGTAATCCCAACTGGACGCCTTGAACCGCTACCAGCTGCGGCCTCAAAAAACAAAACAAATATATGCCGTGGGGGGGTAAGGACCATCCGCCTCCTCTACGGACCCGGGATCGCCGGTGCTTCACTGCCTCCCAGCCGGCGCCGAGCACTCCCCCCCGCCGGGGTAGGATCCCTTCGCAAACCTCAGTCACAGCGTCCCCGATGCTGCACAGCCGTTCCAGCCGAGACTCACCTCCTCCGCCTAAGAGACTCTCACTGACATCCTTTTCCGCGTTAACGTACCTGACCGATGGACTCGCTAAATGGTCATTTTTCTATCTCCTATCGCATCTTCTCCCATTAATGGTGGCACTCGCTGGGAGTTTCTCCTTGACCTCTTCGCCATTTCCAGAGTCATCATTAATGTCTATCGCAATGGAACCGTCATGGTTGAGGGCCCTCAACCCAACATTCTTCTCTTTGACAGGGTCCTCCCTTGCCTCTCGAACCTCACTTCTCCCTCTGGCCAGGCTCCCTTGCCTTCTGTGCCTTCCTCCTCCTCTGTACAAGCGCCCCTGCCTTGCCATACTGTCCCGGCTCCCTTGTCGGCCTTGGCTCCTTCGCCATCCTCCACTATCCCTATGGCGCTCTTGCCACCCTCGGGTGGGACCACTGTCCCCTGTAACCGCCCCCGGAGGAAGACCTTCAAAGATGGCAAGCTGCGCCACATTGATGCCACTCTTAACACTCGCTCTGCCATCAAACACTAGTCTGACATCTGCAACCTCCTCGAACTCCTGGATCTTGATGTGCTTGCCATCACAGAGACATGGTTCAAGGATAGCTCTATCACAAGTTTGGACACACTCCTCCCTGAAGGCTACAAATTCCTCTCTGCGCCCAGTCCTAAAACGACAGGCGGGGGAGTGGCGCTTATCTTCCCAGAATGGTTACCTGTGTCCATCATCCCTACTGAGGCCTACTCCTGCTTCGAGTGCCTAGTTTGCAGACTCTCACTCTGCCCTAAATCTTCTCTCCTATGGCCACCTTCTATCAGGCCTGGACTGGCCCACCGGGACACCGGGAGTTTCCCCGGTGGGCCTGGGCACACAGGGCCTCTTTTCTTGGGGGAATGCATGGACGTCATTTGGGGTCACCAGAGGTCGCAGAGACTCCTTTGCCTTCAAGCTCACCCCTCGCTCAGTGCCAGCGCCAGTGCGACACCGGAAACATATACAAATGTAAAGACCATAAATAAATGAGACATGTGTAACAAGAATGGAGTATAGGTTCATACCCTAGACATGTCCACATGTATCTGTAGTAGCTCGAGCTGTCAGCAGTAAATCATGTCGCTTCTATAATAATGAGCCGTCTGCACACATCGTCCCCTGCTCCATCAGCTGAGTGGCTGGAATGTGACACACTTAGGGACTGTAAGACCACGCTTCAACCGGGTGCTTTGCAATCTGTACTTTTAAAACGCCATCCATGTTACCCACAGTCCAAAATAGCCATGGGTCATGTAGGTCGCTTCCTCGGTGTTCTCCCAGCTGCCCTGTACATAATGTGTAAACCGTCATGAACATCTACTGTGCATATCATACGTTATTTACAACCATGTGGCGTGTTGGTTATGTGTCAGAGACTGTGTACTGGGGGAATGTTTTTTTTTGTTTACTTATCTACTGTTTGTATACCGTGCGAGGTTAATTTACTAAACAAATTCACTTAATACCAAAAAAATGACACTGCACAATTGTGTTTTTTTTCTCAGAATGTCCGCCCCCTCTCTCTGCTTATAATATTGGTGGGTTGTGAAAATGAATCTCTTAGCCCGCGTCCTTCCGGTTATGCTCTCCAAAGTGGTGTGCCATGCGTTCTATGCAACCTCAACACAACATGTGTCAAGTGTGTGGTGTCACGTGCCCTGAAGCTGCTAAATGGCCCGGGCCATGGGGGAAGTGATCTCCTATTTCAATTGTAGAGTGAACTTCTCCGTGGCTTTATTGTTGGCGCCTCTCCTGCCAGATGCTTGGAGGGGTCACAGGGTCAGCGCTGCAGGTGCCATAAAGCATAAAGGCCTGCAGCCAGAGCCGCTGGCCATCGCAAATGGTTTGTGTGATGAAGGGCGAGCTTTCAGTCAGTCAGTGTGTGGGGATTTGAGGGCTGGCTGGAATGGATTCACAGTGCAGTGCTCGTGTTCCTTCTCGTGTGTACGGGGCACCGGACGGGTTTACTACAGAAGTAACATAAGCAAACCATGGCCTATGGGGACTCTTGTGGAGAAGGATTGTAGTGTGAGATATCTTTACATGTGTAATTAACTGTCAATCCGCGCTTCTGGGGCACCTTCTCCACCACAGGAGAAAATATGGAGTGCCTTGAATATGGAGAGTTGGCGCTTGTGTTTGCAGACAGCAAAATGTTGCAAAAGTCACTGGATTCAGCAACTGCCTTTTTTTTTGCTCTTGCCCTTTTTCGTCCTTGTTTATTTTTTGTTGCTGTTAAATATGTTGCATGTCCTATTTGTGAGTATGCAAAGCAAAATCGTATGCACATTTCAGCGATTCTTTCAAGCCTGCCATCTGTGGGTAGCTTTTCAAGGATTTAAAAATAATCCCCCCAAAAAACCTTCTTTAAATATTTTAATACAACTGCTCGCTGTCGCCGCAGCCAGGCACGTGCATGAGGTTGGTACATTTTTGAAGGGCCGACCCAAGCTTTCATCCTACAAAGTTGAATGAACCATGTAGTTTGGTTAATAATACATGTATTTGCAAATGTCCCAGATTATATTTGATTACAAAAGTTTTTAGGTCATCTATGCTGTTTTCTGCTTTTTTCATTTCGCAAGTAAATTGAGACCAATGGAAAGATCCTCCTGCGTTTTCTGATTATTGCAACTACAAAATCGACACGTCTGAAGCAGGCCCAGGCACTCATTCCCAGACGGAAATGTTGCGCTGTTTTGTGAATGTAAAGTTTCCAACGCAGCAGCAATTTCCTTTTATTCAGCCCAGTCATGCCATTACAGTAATAGCATGCAGCTGACTCCGATAGCATCTTACAAGGTCTTACATCGCACGTGCTTTACCATTTCAAGTGTTCGCATACAGCAGGGGTGCAACGCCCTCACTTCTACACCTCAAGAATGTTTTCATGTTTTTTAAGCTGGCAGAGCAGTCTAATGCCTACCTGCCCACGTTTTCCAAAGTGTAGTTTGAAAGACGTCAAGCCTGCCACAGTAGCAGGAATGATTTCATTTTCTGGAAATGCAGACATCATATAGCCAGGCGAACAAACACTGCAGTGGTTTCTACCAGGCATATTTTATGAAGTGGTATGATCAAGCAAGCATGATAAGTGTTCTTATGGGTCTAGACTGGCTTACGTTGGCACCAGTTCGGACATGTTTTCTTATTGTGACATGTCACCTTTAATGTCCAAACCAACGGGAGTATGTTCTTACATAGGAGTACTGGCATGTTTGCGCAGCCAGCTTTGTGCCTAGTGCCAGTAATGATACTATAAAACACATCTTAAAGCGAACATGAGTATGTTCTTATATGTGAATACTAGCATATGTTGATGGAAGCAGCATGGAAATGTATGGGCACAGCCAGCATGAAAATATTTGTATACTGTACTGGCATATATTGCAAGAACCGGCATGACAATGCATTGGGAAATGCGCTTGTACACCTTTGGTGACTTGCATCTATTGCACTTTTTTCATGAGTTTCCCTGCTCCCTACAAAACTGTTAGCATGCCAGGGGAAAGATTGGAAGAGTAGAGCGGGGCAGGAGACTGCTCAGTCTCAAAGCAGTCCTTAAGTGGGTGCTTTTAGACTTAAAGGAGAGAGTTAACTGCTTGTAACATTGAAGCTGCACTAGAATAGTCTCATTAGAATGGGTAAAGAAGTTAGATGCTGCCCACACAAATAGGTTTGCCCCTCCCCAACATCTCTGTAGTTAGCACCACTCCCAACAGTTCAAGGGTTAGCTCCCCCACCCCAATTTTAGGTTTCGTTGCACCCCTAAGACTGTTCAAGCATAAGCGAGAAAGGAGTTTCAGATTTCATAGCACGTGAGTGACAAATGGAAAGGAAATCCATATTGGAAGATGGCATAATGTGCTGGTGGAGGAATGGGAGGATGGGCAGGGACCAAAGACTGATATGTTAAGATCTGGTCATTGGAGGACAGGCGTCTGCAACAGTAGCAGAAATTGTATTGCTCCCGTCAATCGCATCTTTGTCTGAGGCCCTGTGTTTCTGATGTGTTCAAAAATGCTGCCACTTCCTGTTTTGTCAACGGGTGAAAGGTCATGTGCTATCACTTCCGGTGATGTCACTTGGGGGCGGGGAGGGGTCAAGTGATGCCACTTCCTGTGATGTCATCAGAGGTCAAGGGTCATGTAATGTCACTTCAGCCACCCCTGGAATTTTGGTGAAATGATGTTCCGGACTGCTGCGGGTTAGAGCTCTCCTATCATCAGGCCGTCTCATGGAGAATCACGCTGCAAGGGGCAGCTCTGGGTGCCTGCTCAGGTGTGTGTGTGTGTCTGTGTTTCTCTTTACCTCAGTTAATCCTGTAATGTGTTTCATGCACTGCCTGCTTGCTCATTAATTGCAATCATGTAATTCTCTCTCTCCTGCTTCTGGGTCTCTTGTCTGACACTCTTCTTTTCCCTTATGCGTGTATCTCGCTCTCTCTGTTGGCTCCTTCCTCTCCCTAGGTTTCTCTGTTATAGACCTCCATATATCGGTCTGAATGTCTGTATGCATCTGATTCGTCTATTTCTTTCACTAGTTCAGTATCTGCACCCGTGTCTTTATCCACTTAATTCCACCCATGTTAGGTCACTGTTACAGTCAGTGTTTTAGCAAAAGACCATTTCTCACTATTTTCCGGGTATGACTACTCGCTGTAATGTCCAGTTCAGTACGAGTGAACATTTAACAAACGTTAGAATAGACATGCATTTGAATACATTTGAAAGTCACCAAAATGATACTTTATTTGTAAGGCATGTACTCTTCCTATCTTCAACATGCAGTTTAAAAAAAAAATACATTTGGTGATCAGCAACAGCATTGTTAATATCAGGTTTGTCCTCTCTAAATATCATATTCAATGTCTTCTACGTCTATACTTGTAATGGGAATAACGAAACTACAGGTTCCAGAAAGCACAGCGTTTTGCTGTGGGTGAAAGATCAGGAGTTGCTCAAGATGGCATATTGCGATGTAAGCTACATTTTAGCAATCTTCTATTGGGGTACAATGCATACACTTTTGGAGTCCTAATGACTTCATCAAACATTCAAGCATAAGCATCTGAATACTTGCACTACCATTCCGAAATAAGTATTGAAAAGACTGTAGTTCCAAAAGATTCCAAAACAGGGTCAGATGTGCTCTCAATGAATGCTAAATATGGCATACCGAAATAGCTAATTCAGACCTTCAGCATGCAGAGGCAGATGAAACTTAGTAATAGCGCTTAGAAGCAGGAAGAATGTGTCATAAAGCACAATATGAAATTGAAATATTATTGAGCTATACATGTAAACTAATACGTAAAAATATTTATGAATGCGTAGGTATTTAGACATTTTGTCGGTATTTTAAATATTTGTTGGTATTTTAATGATTTTCTAAATGATAAAGTGGTGCTTTGTTTTGTAGTTTTGCGAGGATGCTGATATTCTTTGAAATGAGTTTAATTTCTTTATTTATTTTAAATGAATGTATAACTGGATTTAAACTTTAAACGTGCACTATCAAATCCCAAGGACATGTCATCATGCACGATCATATACCAAGAACACGTCATCACAGCGCTTTCATTATCCAGCAATCCAGTAGGTGTTTTCCAAGGGAAATAGTGAGGAAGTTGCAGTGCAAATCCAGTGTGCGGTGAATGCTTGAAGGAACGGGCAGATCTGGATGAACACAGCACACTTGAGGTCCATGTAGGATCTGGCAACTCTTTCTGCTTTTAGACCACGGAGGTTGGCCTATTGCCATTCAGAGGGTGTAAAAACAATGAATATACAGAAAATGCTTGATCGCGAAACACTCATTTTAATTTGTCCCTGAAATGTATGACGCAAATGGCTCTCATGATGTGTCAGGATTATTTGGCATGAATTCCTCTTTCAGACATGTCTTCTGACTTGGATATATTGTTCTGCACTCAATAACTTGTAAGCAGTAAGAGCCCAGGATGTGCCCTGCCTTGTATCGGTTTGAGCGTTATACGTTGGCAATCAGTGCCCACTACCAGTGGTGGAATGGCTTACAGGGAACTCTGGAGAGCTTCTGGTGGGCCTCTTTTGAGTGGCATGAATACAGAATTTCTTACAAATCGTTCAGTTCATGTTAATATGGGGCCACTTTGAAAAACATTTCCAGGGCCACTTTTGGTTCCCAGTCCAGCCCTGCCTTCTATCAGCCACCAGGACAGTCCACTCTCTTCCTCTCGGAATGGGTTAACCTAGCCTCCTCTCTACTCTCCTTCTCCTCTCAACTCCTCCTGATGGGTGATCTGAACATCAATCTGGACTCTACTGACTCCTCAGGTCCTTTCTGCAACCTTTGTGACTCCCTCTCCCTCTCTATCCTACCCTCTGGCTCCACGTACATCGCTGGGCACACTTGGGATGCTCTCATTTCCACAGACATCCTTTCTATCCGTCTAACTACCTCTCTCTCTCTCTTGGACTGACCACTCTCTTCTCTCAACACACCTGAAGTTCTCCTTTCCTCTTGCAGTGGCACATCCTGCCCGGCCACCGAGCTTGAAAGTCACCAGACCCATAAGAAAAGTGACAGTGGCTTCCTCTGCCTCCACCTACTCTCCTCCCCCCACTCCTGCGGCTTACTCCCACCCTGACACAGCCCTTGTTAACCTCAATCTTTCTGTCTCCAACACTCTCGACATTCTTGCCCCTGTCATGAGGGTCCGACTGAAGCCTTCCAAAAGTATAACTCTTGGTACGATTGTAGAGCAGAAATGGAATTTGTCAGGCGAACCATCTAACAAACTGGCCTGCCGCCTCCTTCAAAGGCAGTACCGACTCTGCATCCGCTTAAAAAAAATAGCCTTTATACAAGCCTGCATATCCGCGGCAGCGAGCAGCACGGCCGAACTTTTCAAAGTCTGTAAGGAACTGGCCACTCCTACAGCAGCCTCTTCTTCTATCACACCCACCCAGGACCTTTGCTAGGTCCTGGCTGCTGATTTCATCACAAAAACCCAAAACATAATTTCCTCCCTCTCTTCCTCGCCACAGCAGACACCAACACCAGAGCCTCACATAGCCCCCTCTTTATTCCTCCTCTCTCTCTCTCACCCGTCACACCCAATAAGGTCTCCAGACAAGTCCGGTCTATGAAGGCTTCATCCAAACAGGTTGAACCCTGCCGCTCCAAAACCATTAAGGACAATATTGACTGCCTCGCCTCAGCCTTGGCTGATTTCTGCAATCTCTCCTTTTCCACTGGTATTTTCCCTACTGTAAACACTTCTGTGTGCACCTTCTACTCAAGAAACCCTCTGCCGACTCATCCATTCTGGCAAACTACAGCCCTATCTCTATCACTGCTTTCCTGGGCAAATTCCTAGAGAAGTTGGCTATCTCTCAGCTGACCCTACACACTGAATCTATTGGTTGCTTCCACAACCATCAGTCTGGCTTTAGCGGATCCAGCGGCATTGAAACTGCTCTCCTGAACACCTGTGAAGACCTGCTCTCAAACTTTGACACTAACACTCCCTCTGTCCTCATTCTCCTTGACCTCTCCTCTGCCTTTGACACGGTTAACCTCAACATCCTGATCGCACGTCTCCGTGATACCCTGGGGATCACAAGTCAGGCTCTGGCATGGTTTACCTCCTTTCTCTCCGACCGCCCATCCCAGGTGGAACTTGAGTCTTTCCCTCGACCATCGCTCTCTCAACTTGTGGCGTTCCCCAGGCACCTAACCTATCCCCCTGGTTCTTCAACATCTATGTGGCTGCCTTGGCACGTGTGATTGCCACTTTCACCTCTAACTTCCAGTGCTACGCTGATAACATGCATCTATCCTTCAGGCTACCCTCAGCTGTCTCCTCCTCCACCCTCATATATGACAGACTGTCTGTCTGCTATTCAGTCATGGTGTGCTGCAAACGACCTCTGCCACGACGCCGGTAAGACTGAGATCATTCGCATTGGGACCCCTGCTCCTGCTTTCCCACTTTCACTCTGGCCACCCTCCCTTGGCCTTGTGCCAGTGCCCACCGGCAGGGTTAAAAGCCTTAGGGTCATCTTCGACTCCACTCTCCTTCTCCTCCCACATTTTAAACATCTCTAAAACGTCTATCAGCTACACCTCCTCAGAGGTACTCTACCTTTTCTCACTTTCCCCCAGCGGCTCACTGTCTCCAGAGCCCTTGTTCTCTCTAGGCTGGACTAGTGCAACAGCCTCCTCCTCAACCTCCCTGCTTCTGCCCTGCACCCTCTGCAACTCATCCAGAACATAACTGCTAGACTTATCCTTGGCCTCAAGCCAGGGACTGCATCTCTCTGGTGCTGAAATCCCTTCAATGGCTCCCCGTGGCTGCAAGGATCAAGTTCAAGGCTTTCTGGGGCCTAGGACCAACCTACCTGCAATGTTGCCTCCTTAAATACTGTCCCTCACAAGTTCTCGCTCATCTACCTCCAACCTTCTGCGAGTAAGCCTGTTCTTCAAGCAGAGATTTGAACGGAGATCCTTATCCTCAGCAGGTGCCTCCCTTTGGAACAGCCTACTGCCACCCTCCGTCTTGAGCCTGATCTTCTTAAGTTCCAGAAACTCCTCAAGACCTTCCACTTCTCCTCTTCCTCCCCCTTCCATGCTAACCTAGCTCTCTGCTCTTTCCCACTTTCCCTCCTCTTCTCTACAACTTTGCTGACTGGCCGCCTGGTGTACCTTAGAGTCTTACAGGTCCCGGGCACCCCCGCCAGTCCTCTCTTGCACTTGCCACAGAGCCCTACACCCCACCTACCCTTACTGCACTGGGAAATTACCCTAGAGGGTAGCTCATTCTGCACTTACCCCAGTCTCCACCGGCTGGGTGCCCTTGGACCTCCCCTCCCTATGACCGTTTCTGCACTTGCACGTTCCGAAATGCACTGCGCCTGAAGAACATCTCTGTTCTCCCTCGAGTTCACCCCTAAATGCCTTTGGTAAAAACTGCAGAATCGCTGTTTAGGCTTATTTGCTGTGTCTCAACTGTTATATGTATTATATGCACTTACACTGCCTGTGCAGACTATTATTGTCTCCAAATTTCAAGGGCTCTGAGCGACCGTTGTTTTTTCCCCATGTTCCCACCCTCCTTGAGCGCTTTGAAACACTTGCCTGTGAATAGGCGCTTTATAAATAAACATTACCATTACCATCTGCAAAATGAAAAACACTGCCATAGTGCAAACATGCATTGCCCCAAAATATACGTAGACTAAGGCAATTAGCGCACCAGTGCATGAGTTTGGGCTTTTGAATAGGCACTGTATAAGCATTTGTCAGTTATTACCATCCTATGTGCACCTTTTAGCAGCTATTGGCAACATATGCCCAAGAGCTTGCATCATTGACGGGGATTGACTTCGAATGCCAAACCATTGGCATTGATTTCCCTGAAATGCTATGTTATGTTATGTGTGTGACAGTACAACCTGCAACACCTACAAACTAATTTAGAGGAAAGTATATAGTGAATACAGTGCCACATATCTTGACCTCATATGCTTTCAAGCTACTCTACTAGAGTACTTCTTGACTATTGAATTAGCGAGGGTAGGCGCCATATTGGTCTATTTATTATGTATGTATTATGAGTGCCCATAGTGTACAGGATTGGGTCGAGTGCAGATGACTGCTAAGCCTGTCTTTGTGTGTCAGGCAGTTCCTAGGGCTACATGCTATGTGTGTGATGTGAATACCTATGACCGTGTAAATGCCAGTTTAATTCTAGATGAAGTCAGTATGGTCAGGCTACATGAAGGGCAAGTTTATTATTTGTGTGCTGCATGTGTGCGTGTGTTGAATGCACCCGGAAGTGTGAATGCCCATAGAGGACAGGTTCTATGTGATTTCATCGAAGAGAAATCATCAAATTCGAATCCATCAATTTATTTTCTTTTATTCCCTTTGGCTGTAAATATATGCAGGGGAGACCCACTCACAGCCCCCTTCACCTCCCCCCACCTCAATAATAACATTTACCGACTCCCCCACATATATTTGCATCCAGATTTGTTATGCATTTGATATTCAATGAATTCTCCTGCGACAAAAATGAACTATCCAAGAAGACGGTGCCAATGACCGCTGAGGCAGTGTCTTCACTGTGTGGGTGTCAGGTTGCGCATAGGGCTACATATTATGTGTGTGCGGTGAATGCCTGTGGAATTCTAGATGCAGTTGAGTGCTGATGACCAATCTGGCTGCGCTCCTGATGTATGTGGCCAGGCTACATGTTGTGCAACTCTAATTTGTGAGTGCGGGGAATGGCCACGAATGCACCTACTGTGTCTGGTCAGGTTACGTCAGGGGTACAAGGCACATTGGCTATCAGTCCACATGGAAGTCACAATGCACTTTAATGTGGATGACTGTAAGGCTAGCCTCTGATTTCATGGTTGCTGCCGTCTCAGTGAAAAGGGGATGTGTGGCATTGTGGCAGTCTACCTGTTCTCCTACTTGTATAGAATGATTGAGTGAGTGATATCATGAGTGAATGGAGCATGACTGGAATGTTTGCTTATCGTTCCACTGGTGTGCTTTAAAAAACTCAGTTAAGACCTGACTGCCTGAATGATGAAGGTACCAGTGAGTTGTTTCGCGGTCAAGGGTTCAACAGACAACACATGACCCATAAAGTTTGGTATAAAATAGTATTTTACGACACAAATATGCCAAGGGCTGGAGTAGATAAATGAGTATGGGATAATTAAATACATCAAAGAAGGGCAACGAAGGGCTGTTCAGCCTGCTTAAGGCACCATAGTCCATCAATACGTCTTGGGCTCTTGGTAGTCAAATGAAAAGTCACTCAGTCTATGTGGATTCAAGTGTTTCATTCACTTCTTTCTATGCTTTGTTCAGGCTTTTCTCATTATCATGGTCAGGATGTTGGTTGCCCAAGAAGGGGCACCACCAACTTTCTGGATGGGTTCCTGATTTGTCAATCATGTGCCCAAAACCTCGGTGATAAAGTACTCTACCTTCCAAGTGCTAAATATTGTAAGTCAGTGCCCTTAGCAGACTCGGCCACTATCTATGTAAGCACTGAACTACTCTGTTGCTCTTCTTAGAATGTAACTAAGAAACCGCTCAACATAGGAAAGAATGTTTATCATACTGCCCGGTTCTAAAGCAGATCAACGTTAGGCATGGTCTTGTTCACCCATGCAAATTCAAATTAACTGTTAACAGAAGAACCCCTGTTTTTGATGACCCATTGGATATCAAATCCTTCATTAGATCATTAAGAAGGGAGAACATGGACACATCTTTACCCTCACCCACCCAACTGCAAACATCTAAAGCATCTATCTGAGCTCTCTAATGTTTTATGGCAAATTATGCAGGTACCGGCAGATCTCTATGGATCTAAATTAATAACGGGGATGCGGAGACAGATTGGCGTCTATTCTCTTTTGTTTGTTTTTTCCTCAGGTGCCACTCTGCGATTTTATTTTTTGCTGAAGTCTTGTTAACACTTCTTCTAATAAGGATCCTACTTGGGGATCATCTTGTATGTGGTATGACGATATTCTCCAAAGGTTATTATTTTGTGCTACTATGGTTTGTGTCTTTTTGGCAAGTATTGCAGATTTGTTCTCCTTTTATGTCTCTCCCTGTCTTTGTTTACTTAGTAGTTAATAAGCAACATGTACAAGACATTAATATTACATCAGATATTTTCTTTTTGCAGTTTAACATATGCTGTTCAATTTACTACTAATATGCATCAACCTATATAAGAATTGTATTGATTATATCTAATGGTGTTCAAGTGTATCACTTGGAATATTTATGGTTTAAACAACCCAATAAAAAGGCAAAACATGCTAACCCATCTAAAGAATTTCAACACATCTGTTGCATGTTTACAGGACACATCTATCTTTACAGGAATTCATGAAATTGAAAATATTTTAGGTGGGGGATTTTATACCCATTCAAACCGATGGGAAGCGTAATGGTGTTGAAATCTTAATCAACAAAGTGCTGTGTTATACAATTCTACATAAAGATGCTGATGGCAAAATAAGATCGGCATTGTTTAAATTGCAAATTGACTCTCAAATCATCTCTATTATGAATATTTATGGCCCAACAAGTCCAGACCCTGAATTTTGGATTAATATGAAACACATTATTTCACAATTGGATTTAATAAATGTAATTGTTTGTGGTGATTTTAATAATATTATAGATCCTTTTATAGTCCAAGTGTATTTTTGATTGCTCTAAAACACAGCTTTATTATATCATATATATATAATATATATATATGTATATATATATATTTCTGAGGCTTGTGGAATCTGCTTAGATCACATGCTATGCATAGGCCGACATCTAGGGGTAGCTGCAGAGTATTACATTTTTCTTTCTCCGTAACTCAAAAAGGGACTTCGACAGGGCGTGCCAGTAATATACTATCCCTAGTGTGACGTCTACTGTACTCATGGTCCTTCACGCGTCGAGGTACCTTAGATAGTTTGTTTCCGCCATCATAGTAGGACACATATTGTAGAGTTCCTTCTTGGCTGATGCCATTACTTAGAAAAGTTTAATCCTATATTTCTTTCTGTCCTTTTCAGTAACCGTTTACCACAAGATGTTCAGCGACGGCTTCAAGGACAAGTTTCTTTCCTCGATGACAGCAACTCCTGTTTCGACAATCCTTTGTCTACAGCCTCTCAAGGCCCCATCAAGCCTCGGCCCTGCAAAGTAGGGAGAGGGGGGGGCGGTTCATATCTAGTCCCATTAAGAGAATGTATACCCTTTACTCCCATCTGTTTCAGCAGGCTGCCATGTCATACATCATGGAAAACACCCCTTTTAAATGTTGCCCTTCCTGTAATAGGAAGTTTCCCTGGAAGAAAGAATTGCACCGGGTGTGCAACCTTTGTCTCCCCAGGGATCACGCAGAGGGACAGTGCAAGTCTTGCAAACTGTTCAGGCCAAAAAGCCTAAATGACCGCAAAACCAAACGCTAGGCCCGCCACACCATGCAGGCCGAGACCGCCATGGACGTCGAGGGAGCCTCCAGCGTTGACAGCATCGACGTTGTAAGTGATGCTGAGGGTGATCAGGATCCATCAGGTTCCTGCGTGCGAGACCCCAACAAGCAGGCCAGTGGTTCTGGCTCAGGCACTACCAAATTACATCACACCAAGCACACCCCCCACAGCTAAAAGTCGACCACATCGTCGACCGATAGGCCACACACGGCATTGAGGGGGAGGTCTGAAATGTCCCTGTCCTCTGGGCCATTGCGGTCGCGATCACCACACGACAGGCCCCCGAAACTGATGGTAAAGTCAGTTTCCGACACCGCATCGTAAACTGCAAAGTCCTCAGGTGCTGAAGGGTTGATTAAAAAGCATGTTCCAGATACCCTTTTAAAGGACAGAACATCGAAAAACCATAAGTCTTCGACGACCCTGCTTAAAGAAGTTCAGGCTACTAAAAGCAGGGATTACACTGCCTCAGAGGCACCCCTTCAGGGGCTATGCACCATAAAAAAGACCCCTATTACAGAGCCCACACCTGTCCCTCCTACTCCCTCTGTATTAACAAGCTACTCACAATGGACTACAGAACTATTCGATACAGTTATGAGGAGAATGTCCTGTTTCATACATTCTTTGGACAACCACCCTGTGGTTCTACATAATATTCAGGGCAGCCCACAGAGCAGGGCAGCAGTCACCCAAAGTAGGGTAACAGTCACTCAACCCACTGCAAAGAAAGCCCACCTAGACACCACACAGGCTACCACCTCGTCAAATCAGGACCTAGGGCATGACACTTATTACCAAGACTCTGGCACATACACAGACCCAGAGGACGAAGGAGACAGGGTGGACTTGGAACAATATTACGATGAGGGCGTATGCGTCATCCAGTCCCCAGATCACACCGATTCACTGTTGGCTGACTCCCGGGTAGACCTCCAGTTGCAAAATAATGATCTGCTCCCAAAGGCTGCAAAGCACTTCAAAATAGACAAACAAGAAGCCCAAGTCGACAAGGACTTAGTTGAGGACATTCTTGGGGATAAAAAATCAGCAGCTCAATTTATCCCCCTGTAACAATCGGTACAGAGATGCATCCAGCCCTCTCTGCTTACACCCAATTTGACACAGGCAGTCAACCCGCGCATCGAGAAGATGTTCAAACCAGCCACCTCCGACCCCTTACACCTTAGGGGGCAGCTAATGCCAGACTCCTTAGTAGTTACTACTACAAGAAATTGGGCAGGAGCCACTCTGGCCTCTGCCTAAGACCCTCCCGATAAGGAGAGTAAGAAAATCTAAACCTTGGGCAGGAAGGTAGCTGCCTCGTCAGCCTTCCAGACAATGATAGCTAATAACACGATGCTATTAGCTAGTTATAATTGCCACAAGTGGGATGAAATCGCTCAACAGATAGACTCATTCCCAGAGCCCCTGAAAACACAGCTCTCAATCACAATCGTGAAGGGGAAACAGGTAGCCAACTGCATCCTTAAAAACAACCTGGACGCAGCAGATAATGCGGGGAGAATCATGGCAGAAGGCACACTGATTAAACGCCACGCATGGCTACGACAATCAGGCTTCAAACTAGAAACCCAGGCAACCCTCCTAAGCATGCCCATTGAACCCAACGCCTTGTCTGGGGAAAGCGGTGGAGGATGCTCTCAAGAGTGCAAAAGAGGAATATGACATCCTCAAATCCCTAGGTCAGCTCACCAACAAACCCTTTGGGCAAAGAAGGGACTCCAACTCTCGCCGTTTTAGCCGGTAAAACTGCCAACGGGCTTCTAATTACAATCAAGCTGGCCAAGGTTCGTCCTGGGCTTCGTCACAAGGCCAGTCCTCACAGCAGGGTTTTCAAAGAGGCCAAAGAAGGTCTAGAAGTAGGGGGAGATCCTACTCCTCAAGAGGGGGCTCAACTCCCCCTAAGCAATGACCACCCCCTACAGGTTCCCTCCCATGCCATGCCAGTAGGATGTCGTATTTCATACTTTACCCATGCATGGGAGGGGATCACTTCGGACAAGTGGGTACTTTCCACTGTGGCAGGGGGATATTGCATAGAGCTGAGCCAAATGCCAGCCAACCACCTGCCAAGACTAAGACAGTCTTCACAGGAAGAACAACATATCCTTTTGGAAGAGGTGAAGGCGCTGCTTCTAAAGAACGCCATAGAAATCGTCCCGGGAAACCGGGTAAACAAGGATATTTATTCAATGTACTTCCTTGTGCCGAAAAAAGACTTAACAATGCGCCCTGTCCTAGAACTGCACTCTGCATGGCAACGGTACAGGAGGTAATCCCACTGCTGAAGCAGCGGGACTACATGGCAACCTTGGATATGAAAGATGCATACTTTCATATTTCAATGTTCCCAGCGCACAGAAGGTTTGTGCGTTTCAAAATAGCAAACCAGCACTACCAATTCAAGGTGCTTCCATTCGGCATAGCCTTCTCTCCAAGGGTGTTAACCAAGGTACTAGAGGTAGTGGCAGTGCATCTACGCAGGGAATCAATTCCAGTGTACCCTTATCTGGTCATCTGGCAGATAACGGGAATCCCCCCAAATTTGCAAGCAAAACACACAATCAATCTCCTGTTGGAATTGGGATTCTCAATCAACGAGAAAAAATCAAGTCTTGTTCCAAGCAAGACCAAACAGTTCTTGGGGGCTGGCATGAAAACAGAAGAGTGTCTAGTCTTTCCATCAAACGAAAGAGTGCAAAACATACTGCTGCAAATACCTCAGTATCTAGCCGGTCGCCAAATAACCGTACCCAAAGCAATGCGCTTGCTTGGGACGATGGCATCATGCATTTACCTGGTTCCGCACGCACAACTGCACATGCGTCCAATGCAAGAGTGGTTATCGAAACAGTGGTCTCAGGCAAGTGGTCAGTGGGACGATCTAGTAGTAGTTTCGTTAACCGTAGTTCAAGCGCTACGCTGGTGGACAAAGGAAAACCTGTTAAAGGGAAAACCTTTTCACAGCCCGACAGTGCAAGCAGTTGTCACAACAGACGCGCCACTCACCGGGTGGGGCGCCCATTACCTTCACCACACAGCGCATGGCCTGTGGACACAAATCACAGCCCAAAATCACATAAACCTTTTGGAACTACTAGCAGTGCTCAAAGCACTGCAAACTTTCCAAGTGCACCTGTCAGGTCAGATAGTACAAGTGCTCACGGACACTCTCCAAGTCTGTCCAGGCTAGCACAAAGAATTTGTAAGTGGGCACTAATGCCGGCGTGTTCCTAACATCGCAGCATGCTCCAGGGGAACTCAATTCTCTGGTGGACTCATTAAGCAGGGATTGTTTACCCAAAGAGTACAAGTGGCAACTGGACAAAAAAATCCTAAAGGATATGTTCTCCCTATGGGGTTACCACCCTTTAGACTTGTTCGCCACCAGCCAAAACACCCAATGCCCAGACTTCGCATTCAGATTTCCCCAACACGGGTCCAAGGGGAAGGCACTGTGGATGAACTGGTCAGGGACGCTTTACCCCGACCCCAGTACTGAGCAAGTCGGTGAACAAAATGCACCAGGAACAAGTGACACTAATCCTAGTTGCTCCTATGTGGGCGAGACAACCTTGGTTTCCACATCTGCGCAAACTGGCAATGTGCGATCCAATCAAACTGCCGTGCCCCAACAATATGCTCACACAGCACTGGGGGACTACGTTCCACCCACAACCTCACTCTATGAACTTGGCAGCTTGGCTGCTAAAGTCATATAATTTGGCCATTTAAAACTACCTCAAAGGTGTATGGACAATCTCAGAGGCACACAAAACAAACTCCAGACACTGTTATTCAAACAAATACAAAAGATTTGTGATATGGTGCCAGTCAAAGAGTATAAACCCGATAGAATGTACTCCATCACACATTCTCCACTACATGCCCACTTACTAGACTCCGGGCTAGTATTTAACTCCACAAAGATTCACTTGGTGGCTCTATCCGCGTACAATGCTTCTCAAAGCACGGTGTCCTGGTGGAAGATCCTAGTCATTAAGGCATTCATGGAAGGAGTAAAGAGACTCTACCCTACCATTTCAAACCCGCCTCCAGGGTGGGACCTAAATGTGGTACTTGCAAAACTCATGGGACCCCCCTTTGAGCCTATGCATAAATCCAGCCTTAAACACCTTACATACAAGACTGCTTTTCTGGTGGCTATCACCTCCATAAGAAGAGTTAGCGAACTACAAACTTTGTCAGTACAAGACCCTTTCTTTGTTATCCACAAACATAAAGTTGGTACTCCAAACACACCCTAGGTTTTCACCTAAGTTCATATCTAAGTTCCATGTCAACCAGTCCATCGAACTACCAGCTTTCTTTCAAAGCCCTTCAAGCTCAGCTGAGAAAAAACTCCATACACTAGATGTAAGGAGGGCGGTCCTTTACTATGTAAACAAGACAAGACCGCTAAGGAAAATAGAACAACTGTTTGTCTTGATAGCGCCTGGGAGGGAAAGGGATTGTGTCTCAAAAAACACCATCTCCAAATGGATAGTGAAATGCATACAGCTCTGATACTCTCTATCAAATATAAATCTGCCTTTCATAGTAAGAGCTCACTCTACCAAGGGTATAGGAGCTACCTTGGCCTTTATTGCAAATGTCCCACTGGACGCAATTTGTAAAGCAGCTACATGGAGCTCTATTCATACCTTTACTCAGCACTACTGTATTCACACACATTCTAAAGCAGATTCACAGATGGGATAAGCAGTGCTAAAACATCTATTTGCCGCTGTACCTTCTTACATCCCACCACCTTCTCCAGACACTGCTCGCTAATCTATACATAGCATGTGACCTAAGCAGATTCCACAAGCCTCAGAAGGGATACATTATTCACTGTAATCATATTTCTGATGCTTGTACCTGCTTAGATTCACATGCTCCCACCCTTTCTCCCCTGTGGAGTAGAAGGCGCATAGATGTTTCTCTGGCTTTATCTGATCATCTGGTCTCGGGAGGATAGCAGCCAGAGGTTCAATCCCTGAGTCCGCACTTATAAACCTCTGGCTGTTAAGCGCGTTATAAATAACCTATCATATCATATCATGTCTGCTTTATTACATATGTACTCACGCTACACTTCATGCTACCTCACGTCAGAAACAAAACAATCTGAGGGACCTCGACGCGTGAAGGACCATGGGTACAGTAGATGTTACACTAGAGATAGTATTACTGGCATGTCCTGCCGACGTCCCTTTTCGAGTTTTGAAAAAAAAATGTAATACTCCGCAGCTACCACAAGATGTCGGCCTACACATAGCATGTGAATCTAAGCAGATTCAAGCACCAGAAATATGATTACGGTGAGTAATGTATCCTATATAAGTAAATATAATATATATATATAGTTGGTTATTTATAACACGCTTAATACCCATAGGTTTCTAAGCTCAGAGGCGGTGATCGAACCTGTGTTGCTCTGCGTCATCTTGTTTTCAAGGTGAGAACGTTGCCCTGAGCTATCATGCCCTGGTGGTTACAAGGTTTGATCTTAGTGACATTAAAAGGCACTGGAATAGATGGAGATTGAACAATTTGAGGATACTTCCCCTGTAAATAATGGGGAAGCATACAAGAAGGCAGCCTTGAGGAGTCATATTATCTCCTATGTTATTAAAAAGAAAAAAGAAAGGAAAAAAGTTCTTGACTCCTTATTTGGGAGACTTAATAAATTGTAGAAATAATATAATCAGAATCCAAAAGGTGACTTATTCCATGCTATCCTATCTCTATGCTATCAAATAAACACAACAGTATCAGAACAAACTTGTGGGAAAATAATGAAATATAAGTAAAAAATATACCAAACCTCCAATAAAGCAGGTAAAGCACTTGCTTCTTAAAGGTAAAAAAGATAGAGCTAGTATATCATATATTAATAATGATCAGGGTATTAGAGTATCAGCAGATAAAGCTATACTAGATGTACTCTTACGTCCCGTCCTCTTTCTGCCATACTGCATGGGCGTCCCTTCCTAGGGACGGGAGACAGAACATTTTTCACCAGAAAAAAACTTCTTCGCCTTTGCATTAGAAGCGCATTGAGGTGCAGCCCTGGGAGCACGCACTAGCCTGGCTCAGCCCACCGGCGCCACACCTCAATCCCCTTTTCTGCATCGACAAACGTGCCAATTTCACCAGTGCTCCTGAGTTTGGCTTCGGCCATGTAATACCGTTCACTCTTCCCCAGATTCTTCTTCTGTCCTTTGTCTTCTTTTGGTCATTCAGGTACTCGGTCCTCTGGCGTCACGCTCCTCCCTGGTGCATGTCGACTTCAGCTGGCTTCAGCGAGGGGCTCTTTGCCTCGGTTGCCTTGGCCCCACCATGGCTGGGAAGGTTGCACCTCGTGCGACACACTGACTCCACGTGCACTGAAGAACAAGCTAGCTAGGTGGAGACAGCTCTTCGAAAGATCGCCACCAGAGGACTTGAAGAAATTCATCAAACAGATTGAGGCCCAAGAAAGGGCCGCTATTTTCCATCACACCCCATAAGGGCAACTCCTTCCCGAGGAAACGCCCAAGAGGGAGGAACCTCTTGGGTTCTTGTACCAACACGTGCACCGAGGGTAGTCCAGCTACCGTCCTCATGGCCAAGGGGGGTCATCAGATCCTTCCAGAATAAGTGCTGAGTGACCGCAAGTTTTGTTTACCGGTTGTACACCCAAGGAACAGTGCCCTAGTACCATCTCAATGTACGAGGGGGCGCCTGCATGCAGCACTACCAGCAACAATGCCAAGGGCAATACGCCTTCCAGGCCTAGGCCTGAGGTGCAGGGTAGGCCTCATGCTCCACCACCAAGAGTCTTGGAGGAGGCTGGGCCCAGGGAGCCATGCGCCATGACTTTGGCACGTGGCACGCAGCTCGACAAAATGGCCGCTGTGCCAGACAAAATGGCCGATCGTCCGATGCGACTCCTAGGAACAGAGCAGGCGGGTGAACGAGTTTCAAGGTGGGACTGGTGCCTACAGTTTATCCATCAGCAGCACAGGGCAAATTTCCTCTGCAACCTAGACAGAGTGCGCTACAGCCCCAGCAGCCCCCAGCCACTGCGTCAATATCACCTGCCACCTCTTCTGCCTGCAAAGACAGGTTCTTCGAAAGGTTCCTGGTGCTGATGCGAACCCCTCAGATGGGGCCATCCTGCGGGATGCAGTCAGGGACTTGCTCCCTCCGGTCACTCCTCCAGCACCCATAGTCATTCCTCCCATGGCTCCGGCTCCGGTCTCCACACTGCAGCACCCAGCACCCCTCCACGCACTCTGGACCAGCCAGACACTCTGGTGGACACAGACGAGGAGGAGGACCCTGACACGCCGTCGTCAGCAAAGGCCTTCAACTATTGGCTGGCAGGTTTGGCTGAATACCTGGGCCTACCTCAACCTGAGGTCGAACAGCGCAAGGAGGGGGTCTTAGCAGAGGTCCTCACCCTACGACCCCCCACCAAAACGGGTATCCCGATGCAGAAGGACGTCATTGCCTCGGCCAAGAAGGGGTGGCCCAAGCCACATTCGACCCAACCTGCCAATCGGCGCCTCAATGACAAGTATAGATAGATGGAGGGGGATCCACTCTTACTGTTGGCGTACCCTCAACCGCACTCTTCAGTGATTGCTGCTGCATCACTCTAGTCTAACCGTCAGTCGTCCTCGGCCACCTCGTCCTCAGTGCAGCTAGGCAAGGAAGAGAAGATGTCGTGACCCTTGCCCCTGGCCCTCACTGGCAAGTCAGCCTTCCAGTTAGGGCCAGGTCAAAGGCCTTAAAACCTCACCAAAGACTCTCTTGGAGTCCGTCCTGGCGCCTTTGGCGCCAGGCTCATAACCATCATGAAGACCAACATAAGAATGGGACTAGTTACTTGGGACTATTTAACTTTAGGGGGGTTCAGCCAACATGGAGGCACACACATAGCTCAGTTACAAGGAACTGAGCTATGCAGGCTAGTCTTTTGGGTGTGGCAGGCCTGGGACTACTTTACCTGGACTACTTTGGGTGTGGCAGGCCTGGGACTATTTTACCTGGACTACTTTACCTGAGACTATTTAAACCACACCCAAACAGCAGAACATGCTTTGCGTTATTCTGCTGTGGGCAGCGTAACACTCACTGTGTCCAGTTCTTTGATGCCAGCTTACCTGAAACCAAGGACCTGCAGAGAGAGAAAGAACACTACGAAACTTACCTGGAACAGTATCCTGTATTCAATCCATCGCCGACTTCAGTTCCACTCACCTGAAGGTATGAACTCCATCATCCGGCGCTGCATGCATTCTGGCATACCATACCCTGGAAAGAGGAGAAAGAAAGACAGCATTAGTAAGCATTTACTCACGTTTCCTTCCGAATGAAGAAAGCCACACAATTCTTACCTGGGTAGTCATCTCCTGGTCAGTATCATTGCTGGAACATTACGTCGCTCGGCGAGGAACATCGCAACCTGCAAGGAGAGAAAAGACACATATTAGCAATATAAAATGCGAAACAGCACCGCACATCTTGCATTACTCACCGGACAGCATTGCGCACACCGCGCTTTCACCTACCGGTCCATGCTCATCTTCAAACTGCATGACAACTCCAAAATACCTTTCCATACCTAAAAGGAAAGAAAGAAGACATTATTATTCGAACTAAGAGGAAAATAAGAACTGCATATAAAGACTGTAAAGCAGCAAACCTACGGAGTCGCAGCAGGCCTGGATTCCCACATGGGGGGGCTTGCACCAGTGAAGTAACTTGGTCGCTGCTCACCCCCCACATCTATGCGTCCCTGCCACGAGGAGCAGGACGGAGAATCCACCTTCTAAATATTAAGGTGAGGAGAGGGCCCAAGGGGGAGGAAGGAGTTGAGGCCAAGGGAGGTCAGAAAACATAAAGACAATCTGGTATTGAATCCAGCTCTTCTATATTGCATACCCAACTTTAACCAGAGGCCTTACCAAGGGACCAGGAAAGGTTTCGAGAGTGCAAATCATCCAACCAGGGCTGGGTGGCGTCCCTGTGGATACCAGGTGAGCAAAACAGAACACAAAGCCTCAATAATATTAGCCACCTGGGCGTCATGGAGACTTCAGAGACTGACCAGTTAGTTCAGTTGTTGGGACAATTACGCGCTGAAGTACATTCAGCCAGGCAAGAAACCAACGCTCTTAGGAGGGATTTGATTGTTACTAAGGATCGTACCGACGAAATAAGTAGACAATTGCTCCAATCACAGGCAGGACAGACCCCATTGCCTGGTAACATTCCGCCAGCACCTGTACCAACTTCTTCCAATCCAGTACAAATAACCCTCCCTGGGGCAGTTCCTTTTGCTCCACCTGAACGATTTACAAGGGACCCCAAGAAGTACGCAACGTTCATGAACTAGTGTGGTCTTCATTTCCTTTTCAGACCTAGGGCTTTTCCTAACGACCAAGCGCGGGTTGCTTTTGTTTTGTCATATCTGAGCGGCAGTGCTGCGGATGGGTCGGTACCATTGTTAAGTCAGGATGACCAGTTGTTACATGACTTTGGGGGTTTCCAGATGGAAATGGAAAAACTCTTTGCTCGTCATACTCAAGGCCAAGCATTAGACAACACACTTTTGTCACTCCGTCAAGGAAGTCAAGACTAGCTTACATATATAGCAACATTTATCAGACTAGTCGTTGAAGCTGGGTGGCCTGAGGAAAAAAGGATCACACTATTTCATCAGGGTCTACGAGGGGAACTAAAGGATGTCCTTGCTCAAGTGGTTAACCCACCTAAAGACTGTGCAGAATTCATCAACCTTGTGGTGCAATTAGATCACAGATTACAAGACCGAAAAGCTGACCGGATAAGGTTAGACACTCGAACTGTGTATGTCCGGTCAAAGGAGAATGTTCCGCGTACATTGGGAAACACGGTAGAACTCTTGCAAATCGGAGGTGTACAGCCCCCTTTAACTAAAACTGAAACAGACCAGAGAAGGCAACAGCAATTATGCTTATGTTGCGGAAAATCAGGCCACTTCCTCAAAGAATGTCCAGTGAAACAAACAAGGAGAACTGTTGGAGCCACAGAGAAGGAAGATAATAACAAGGAGTAGGAAAACTACCAAGCCCGGCAAGCGTAGAGGTCCGCTTGTCGAGCGAGAAGGATGAGCCACAGACCTCACACTTAGCATTACCAGTAACTTTGATCAATCACCAACAACCGTCTCGGATGCATCCTGTCGAAGCATACATAGACAGCGGAGCAGTTGGGAATTATATAGACCAAGATCTGGCAGCAGAGATGGGGCTTCCCTTATGCTCGAAGTCGACTACTGAAAAAGTTACTACTGTTGATGGGACAGAAATAGCTTCCGGACCAGTAACCCAATGTACAGCAGCATTTGCCCTACTGTGCGGGTTGGACACCGAGAATCTATTGCATTCGATCTCATCAAAGCTCCTCAGTTTCGACTAATCTTAGGGATGCCAAGGTTGGTAGCTCCCAACCCTCTAATAGATTGCCGTGCAAAGAAGTTGGCCTTTTCCGATGAACGTGCTCGCATCTGTTATTACCAAGAAAAGGGGAAAACAGACTTGTGTACATCTGCTACTCCCAGTACTGCGGCGATTGTACTAGGTGTGACTAGTACTCTTCCAAACGAATACCAAGATTTTCAAGACGTGTTCCAGAAAGAACAAGCAAATACTCTACCACTGTACAGGCCCTGCGATTGTCAGATTGACCTCATACCTGGTGCGCAAATTCCTTGTGGCCGAATCTATGCACTTACTGAACCAGAAAACCTCCATTTGAAATCTTATCTTGATCAGTACCTGGCAAATGGATTTATCCGCCTGTCTAAATCACCGGCAGCCAGTCCCTTGTTCTTCGTACCTAAGAAGGAAGGAGATTTGAGGACTTGCATCAACTATCGCGCATTAAACCAGATCACAGTAAAAAAACGTTATCCACTGCCCCTTATTCCCGAATTATTGGATCAAGTCAAAGATGCCCAAATCTATACCAAACTGGACCTTAGGGGGCGTACCATCTTGTTCGAGTGAAGAAAGGAGACAAATGGAAAACCGCCTTTTGTACCAAATAGCAATTGTATGAATACCAGGTAATGCCTTTTGGACTTTGCAACGCTTCCGCTGCATTCCAGTACTTTATGAATGATGTTTTGCGGGAGTTCAACGTTTGCACCCTGGTTTACATTGATGACATCTTAGTGTATTCTGCTACCAAGGAAGACCATGTCAGGCATGTCCGCTCCGTCCTTACTAAACTCTGCCAACTTAAACTGTATTCTAAACTCGAAAAATGCTCTTTTCATGTCACCGAAGTGGAGTTCCTCGGTTTTATCCTCACACCAAAAGGTATCAGAATGGATAGGCACAAGGTAGATGCCTTTCTTAACTGGCCGTCATCAACTTCATTTAAAGGAATCCAGAGTATGTTGGGCTTTGCAAACTTTTACCACCGATTCATCCCAGAGTTTTCCCAAATAGTGCATCCAATTACATCACTATTGAGAAAAAAGAATAAAAAGTTCCATTGCACAGAAGAAGCAGAGAAGGCCTTTCAAGAAAAAATTCACTTCTGTTCCAGTTCTACAGCATGCTCGCCCAGACCTCCCTCATATCGTTGAAACAGATGCCTCTAGCATGGCTATGGGAGCTGTTCTCTCACAAAGGGACCCAGGAACTGGCCTGTTACACCCTGTGGCCTTCTGGTCACGAAAATTATCACCTCCCGAACTCAACTATGCTATCACAGACAAAGAACTCTTGGCTATAAAATCAGCTTTCAAGGCATGGCGACACTATCTCCTTGGTGCTAGACATACTGTCACGGTCATAACTGATCATCGAAACCTGCAATACCTAAAAACAGCAAAGGCTCAATCATCCCGTCAACTGCGGTAGGCTCTTTTCTTCGCTGAATATGACTATGTGATCACCTACCGGCCAGGAGTCCGAAAGGGAAAGGCTGACGCCTTGTCCCGCATGGGTGTTGATGAAAAGGTATACATAACTCCAGATCCAGTAGCCATCATTCCAGAAGACAAACTCCTGGGTCTTACGACAACATTGACACCGGGTGAACTCCAAAACAAGATCCAACTCTTAATGGATCCCACTTTCTCACAAGAGTGGTGTACTCAAGGAGAACATTACACCATTAAAGACCAGTTACCATATTTTAGGAACCGTCTATACTTGCCAAGTAAAGATTTACAAGAGCAGGTTATTTCGGGTTATCACGACTCCCTGATTGAAGGTCATCCTGGAATTGCCAAAACTCTAGCTAAAGTAAAACGAAACTATTGGTGGCCCACATGGCTTAAATACATCATACAATTTATCCAATCTTGGGGTGTGTGCACAAAACAAGTCCCAAATGCAGAAACCAGCTGGTCTTCTCCAACCATTGGAAATTCCTTCCGCACTATGGCACACACTGTCCCTTGATTTCATTACAGATCTACCTCCCAGTCAAGGATTCAACACCATCTTAGTAGTTGTAGACTTGTTCTCTAAAATGGCACACTTTATTCCTTTTAAGGGTCTTCCAAATGCATCCAATTTACCAAAAGTATTCCTGGAGGAAATCGTATGGCTACATGGCTTTCCATCGGTCTTGATCTCAGATCGAGGTAGTCAGTTCGTTTCCAACTTCTGGAGGAAATGCTGTTCAATGGCCCAAATTGACATTTGACTATCCACGAGTCCCCATCCTCAAACAGATGGCCAAACAAAAAGAACAAACCAAACCCTCGAGCAATACTTGCGTTGCATGTTACATCAAGTGGAAAGAAATTGGAAGGACTTGTTATGGATAGCTGAATATGCCTATAATACTTCTTTACACATCAGCACTGGACAAACCCCTTTCTACACTACATATATAGTAAAGCCCCCGACTATCAAATTGGAAACAAGGTCTGGTTAGCATCAAAATATGTGCCCATTAAAGGGACTTGGACCTTTCGTCCCCGATATCTGGGACCTTATTCTATTGAATCCATAATAAATCCAGTGGCAGTTAAATTAGCCCTACCACCCACTATGCAGATTCATCCTGTGTTTCACATATCACTCCTGAAACCGGTACAACCCGGTACTCGGGTTACAACACCACCAAAACCAATATTAGTTGACGGAGAAACAGAGTTTGAAGTAAAGGATATCCTAGACTCAAAATGCACCAGATCCAAACTCTACTACCTAGTTGATTGGAAGGGATAGGATCTTCAAGACAGATCATGGGAACCTAGTGAATACATCCATGCACCTCGCTTAATTAAAAAGGTCCATCAGAATTACCCAGCCAAACCAGGACTAGGCAGAACTACCACCGTGAGAGGAGCCTAGGGTGGGTTGGGGGGGAGTGCTGTCATGACCCTTGCCCCTGGCCCTCACTGGCAAGTCATCCTTCCAGTTAGGGCTAGGTCAAATGCCTTAAAACCTCATCCAAGACTCTCTTGGAGTCAGTCCTGGCGCCTTTGGCACCAGGCTCATAACCATCATGAAAACCAACATTAGAATGGGACTATTTACTTGGGACTATTTAACTTTGGGGGGGGTTCAGCCAACATGGAGGTACACACATAGCTCAGTTACACAGAACTGAGCTATGCGGTCTAGTCTTTTGGGTGTGGCAGGGCTGGGACTACTTTACCCGGACTACTTTGGGTGTGGCAGGCCTGGGACTATTTTACCTGGACTACTTTACCTGAGACTAATTAAACCACACCCAAACAGCAGAACATGCTTTGTGTTATTCTTCTGTGGGCAGCGTAACACTCACCGTGTCCAGTTCTTTGAAGCCAGCTTACCTGAAACCAAGGACATGCAGAGAGAGAAAGAACACTACGAAACTTACCTGGAACAGTATCCTGTCTTCAATCCATCACCAACTTCAGTTCCACTCACCTGAAGGTACGAACTCCATCATCCGGCACTGCATGCATCCTGGAATACCATAACATGGAAAGAGGAGAAAGAAAGACAGCATTAGTAAGCGTTTACTCATGTTTCCTTCCGAATGAAGAAAGCCACACAATTCTTACCTGGGTAGTCCTCTCCTGGTCAGTATCATTGCAGGAACATTACGGCGCTCGGCGAGGAACATCGCAACCTGCAAGGAGAGAAAAGACACAGGTTAGCAATGTAAAATGCGAAACAGCGCTGCGCATCGCGCATTACTCAACAGACAGCATCGCGCACACTGCTCTTTCGCCAATCGGCCCATGCTCCTCTTCAAACTGCATGACAACTCCAAAATACCTTTCCATACCTAAAAGGAAAGAAGCAAGACATTATTATTCGAACTAAGAGGAACATAAGAACTGCATATAAAGACCGTAAAGCGGCAAACCTACGGAGTCGCAGCAGGCCTGGATTCCCACAGGGGGGTTTGCACCAGTGAAGTAACTTGGTCGCTGCTCGCCCCCCACATCTAGGCGCTCCTGCCACGAGGAGCAGGACAGAGAATCCACCTTCTACAATATTAAGGTGAGGAGAGGGCCCAAGGAGGGAGGAAGGAGTTGAGGCCAAGGGAGGTGAGAAAACATAAAGACAATCTGGTATTGCATCCAGCTCTCCTCTATTGCAGACCCATCTTTAACCAGAGGCCTTACCAAGGAACCGGGAGAGGGTTTGAGAGTGCAAATCACCCAACCAGGGCTGGGTGGCGTCCCCATGGATACCAGGTGAGCGTAACAGAAGATCTTGGAGGCGTATGGGACAAAACTGTACTCCCAACACTTTGCTGCACCTGCGTCAATCCATCGCGGATGCCATGCTGGCAGCTGCGAACCAGAGGCTTTGGCGGGAAATAGCAGACTTCCTTCTGGAGCTTCCGGTGCAGAGCCAGACACGCTTCAAAGCAGGTCTAGGAGAAGCCAAGGTGGTAGCGCAGGACATCATGGAGTCTACTGTGGCCCACAACAATACCTCTGGCTGGGCCCTCTGCATCGCCACGGACATGAGAAGGATGGCTTGGCTTCGGCTACTAATTTTAACCCCAATGTCCAGGAACGCATATTGGACCTTCCTTTCGAGGGTAGCGACCTCTTTCACTCTACCACTGATGATGAATTAGATAAAAAGAACAACAGCTTGTAAATTGCGAAGTCTTTATCCTAACGAAGGCCACGGCTAAGGCGTTACACCCAGTCGCATCAACCTTCTGACAAGGGGCAGTTGTTCACCGGGTTCCGGGGCTTCCAGGAACGGAGGTCGAGACAGCCTGACCGGTCGCCCAGTGAGCACTGGCGCAAGCAACAAAAAGGGGTGGGAGGAAGGGCTCAGAAAGAAAGAAAGCATGACGCGTCCCTTTAGGTCCACGTGTCTCCAGTGGTGGGGCAGGCTTGCCTTCCACGTGCAATTTTGGTGCCATAACTTTGTGGACCCATGATCCTCTCTCTAGTGTCCTCGGGGTACCGCCTACCGGTCCCTTCTCTTCCTCCTTCCTCCCCTCCCACAGATTGGGACAGCAACTCTGTTGGCAGAGATCCGATCGCTCATCGAGAGCCAGGCTTTGGAAGAAGCCTCCCAGAGAGGATTGGGCTTTTATTCCAGGATTTTCACCACACAAAAGAAGAACTAGGCTGGCCTGAGAATTGTGTTGGACCTATCCTATCCACCCTCAACCTCTCCCTCCCTCTTCAGAAATTCAAGGTGGTTACACCAGCACTCTTTGCAGAGACAATAGACAAGGGAGACTAGGTGTGCTCCCTGGATCTGAAGGACGCCTGTTTACACGTCCTGATTTTGCAACCACATCGCTCCTTCCTGCGCTTCAGGATCATGGGCTGCCCTTTGGCCTCTACTCAGCCCCCAGGGTATTTACCAGACTGATGGACGCAGTGGCAGCCCTCCTCAGGGCCCAGGGCCATCATGTTGACCCATACCTGGACGACAGGCTCATCGGGGCGAGATCTCCAGAGGGGGTTACCCACACCTCTTCCACACTTATGAGCACTCTCCATGACCTGGCGTTTACTATCAACCTCAAGAAGTCTCAGCTGCAGCCCACGCAGAGCCTCACCTTCCTGGGCCTCATCTACGTTACGAGCTCCGAGAAGGTCTTTCCCTCGGAGTACAAGATAATGGCCATCAAGAGGGGCACCATACACTTCCTTACCAGAGCAGTGACCTCGGTCTGGTGGTACCAACACTTATATCATGGCAGTGGTCCTCCTGGCTGTGCCACACACGAGACTCGGGATGAGGAGCTTACAGCTGCACTTTGCAGCCTCATGGAATCAAGCGAAGGGCTCCCAAGCGGAGCTGATCAACATACCTCCTTCTCTCCACTCGGACCTCACATGGTGGTCCAGGGACTGCAACCTGCGGACAGGCAAGCCCTTCTGGCAGCCGTCTCCACAGGTCACCATCACTACGGACTCCTCCCTAGAAGGCTAGGGAGCCACTCTGGACAGCCACAACGTCCATGGAGTGTGAACCTGCAGTAATGGGAGTCACACATCAACTGGCTCTCAGAGCTTCCCTTCCGATCATTGGGGACAAGACTGTCCTTATCTAGACAGACAGCTCCACCAGCATGTACTATGTCAATAAGCAGGGAGGTACCGGGTCCCCTCCGCTGTGCACCCTAGTGGTCAGCATGTGGGAATGGGCCTTAGAGAACATCTACCTCACCACCGTCCACCTCCCGGGGCAAGCCAACTTGGAAGCGGACAAGCTCAGCAAACTGGGAGCTGACAATTACGAATGGCAATTGAACCACCAGGCGCTGCTGGAGGTCTTCAGCAGATGGGGGCACCCTCAGGTGGATCTGTTTGCCTCCTGGAAGAACAGGAAGTGCCATCAGTTCACGTCTTGGCAGGGCCAGGGCTCCGGCGCCCTGGGCTATGCATTACAGATTCGGTAGGAAGGCATGACAGCCTATGCCGTTCCTTCCACACCCCTGGGTGATCGGCAAGATAAAGGAAGTTTGTCACCTTAGCATCATTTTGATAGCTGCGTGGTGGCTGGCGAGACCGTGGTTCTCCGAACTGCTCAGCCTCTCGGACAGACCACCCATTCACCTTCCGCTGGGCCCAGCTCATCTCTTATCCCAGCAGGGGGGCAGAGTCATCCACCCCGCTCCCCAGAAGTTAGCCCTCGCAGCGTGGTTCCTGAGCAAGTCACCCTCATGCACCTAAGCCTCTCTCAGACTAACTTAGAGATCATTCTGGGCACCAGGAGCAAGGCTACCAGGAGCCAATACAAGAGTAAATGGACTAGGTTCTGTCACTGGGCAGAATCTAAGGAGATCGACCCACTTACGTGCACACTGGACGACGTACTCTCCTTCTCGGCACAGCTTGCGCACTCAGGCGTTCATGTGGACACATGGGGCAGAAGTCTTCTCGTCTTCCAACCCGATAGTCCAGAGACATCTGCCGGGCTTGTCCAGGCTCTACCCACCCATCAAGAGGCCACACCCTGTGTGGGACCTCAATCTGGGGTTGGGCGCCTTGGCGCACAAACTCTTCGAGCCAATGGCGCCCGCGGACATCAGGCTGATCACCATCAAGACAGAGTTGTTAGTGGGACTCATCTCTGCTCGCAGAGTCAGCGAGATCCAAGCTCTGGTGGCCGCAGAACCCTATACCACTTTCCATAGGGATAAGGTGGTCCTGCAGACTCACCCGTCTTTCCTACCTAAGTTACCCTCCGCCTTCGATCTAAACGAGGAAATAGTCTTGCCTGCATTCTTTGCTGACCCCAAGGATGAGGCTCAGAGAGTCTTGCACTGTCTGGATGCCAGGTGCACTCTGAAATTCTATCTGGACACGACCAAGGGCTTCCACAAGTCGGATGCACTTTTTGTCACCTTTGAGGGCTCCAGACCCGGGTATCAAGCATCCAAGGCTTCTATTGCACAGTGGATGGTTGCGGCCATCAAGGAGGCCTATGAGGGGCAGTACAAGCCGCTACCAGCGAACATGCACGCTCACGCCGTCAGAGCCAAGGCCACGGCCATCGAATTCCAGCGGCAGGTTCTGTGGAAAGTCATAAGCAGGGCGGCCACCTGGGCCACCCCTTTGGCTTTCTGTAAGCATTACTGTTTGGACGCCGACTCCAAGTCAGACTTAGCCTTCGGATAGGCATTTCTAAGGAACGTATTTGTTTAAGAAGGGTCTACCCCCCTCCCCCTGCTGGGGCTACATTCGGTTGTAATCGCCCATGCAATATGGAGGAAAGGGGACCGGACGGAAGAGTAATTATGTTACTCACCGTAGTGACTAACGTACTCTTAGTCCCCTTTCCTACATACATCCGACCATCCTCCCCCCTAATAATACTGGTTTCATTAGGCAATGTTAAATATTGTCAACGCGTCAATGTGGAGTGAGGTGTGGCGCCGGTGGGCAGTTAGGGTAGCGCATGCTCCCAGGGCTGCACCCCCACGCGACTTCAAATTTAATGTGGAAGAAGGTTTTTTCTTGTGAAAAAGGTTCTGTCTCCCGTCCATATGAAGAGATGCCCATGCAGTATGGAGGAAAGGGGATTAAGGACTAATGTTGAGTAACATATCATTTTTTAAGACGTTTTATGAAACTTTATATACTTCCGAACAGGATCGCTCATTGATCAACTATAACTCCTTTTTTGACAAGATTGGTAGAAACTCTTATTTGCAGATGGACCTGAGCTACTTAGATAATTATAAATGAAATAAGTAAGGCTATAAATCATTTAAGAAAAGGCAAAACTCCTCGACCAGATGGTTTCTCTATATAATTCTATACTCACTTTGCATGTAAGCCTGTTACTACATTTGAATCATTATTTTCATGTTTCTCTAATGTAGGCAGATCATCAAAAACAGTTGCAGACGATTTACTAATTATTTTCACTAAATTAGGTAAAGATGGTGAGGCTCTCAAGAACTATAGACTTATATCACGTATAAATGGTGAAACAAAAATGTATACTAAAATATTAGCGAATAGAATTGAACCTTTTGTTCCCAAAATACTGAAGCTGTGTTTCTTAAGGGAGAAATATGTCCTCCAACACAAGGTTGCTGTTTAATTTGATGCATATTATGAATAGAGATAAAAAAAATCCAGGGGTAGCTGCGCAGCAATTGCTCTTGAAGCTTAAAAGGCTTTTGAAAAGGTAAAGTGGAGTCGTTTTTTAGTCGAAGCATTACAGTGGCATGGATGTGGTGAAGGAGTTATATCATTAGTTGAACTGTTATACTCAGACCCTAGAGCATCTATTTTTATTAATGGTCAACTCCCCATGTTTTTCGTTGAAACACAGGACAAGACAGCGCTGTCCATTATCACCCAATTTTATTTTTTATTTTTCATTTTTGTTCTATACAAGGAGGTGAATGGAACCTGCCAGCTAACATTTGGCCTGTGTCTTTCCTTCTGCACTATTCTAAAGTGCTAGAAAGGGTTGTGTTTAACTTTCTTACCATTGTTTCTTACATCCACAGCCTTTGAGAACCCCTACAAGCAGGTTTCCGCTCCTGTCACTCCACAAAAACTGCTCTCATGAATGTGTCCAACTTCATCGCCTCTGCTAAGTACTCCAACCTATCCTATATCCTAATTCTCCTTGACCTGTCTCCTGCCCTTGACACTGTCGATCACTCTGACCTCCTTAACACTCTTTCTTCTTGGGATTTGCGATCAAGCCCTTGCCTGGATTTAATCATACCTTGACCTTGTCAATTCTCTGGCTGCTGGAGCAGCACCTCTCAACTCACTCCTCTAACTGTTGGTGTTCTACAAGGCTCTGTCTTGGGTCCACTCCTCGTTACACTCTACACCTCTGCTGTTGGTGCACTAATCTCCTTGTTTGGGTTCTCATTCCAACTCTTTGCTGATGACGCCTAAATCATGTTCTCTTTTCCTGAACTCTCCTCTTCTCCAGCATGGGGTCTGGCATGGATTCACATGCTCATGAATATTCCCTGTTGTCAGGCTGGGAATCCTCGGTAAAGAAAAAATCAGTATCAGTTTAGTTTCTGATCTGTCTTACTTAGTAGTAACCAATCACTGATCTCTGGGTCATACTGCCCCCAGCCAATGACTGCCCTCTCCCTAAGCCCCGCCTCTGGCAGCCATCCTCAGATTTTTACCGCACGTTCAAGTGTTGGGAGTCCTCGTGCTTTAGCTGTCGAGTTTTTGTTGCGTTTTCACACTTTTTCAGGTTTAATCGAGCTTCAAGCTCCACCGTTTCTACTTCCGATAAGGGGGACCCGTTTTGGAATTCTTCTACGCCCCTCAAGGGTGAAGTTTTTGTCGAGTTTACGCTTCTTGGAGGATTCCGGAAGATCTACGGCCTACCTCAACGGACATGACCCAGGACAAGGGAAGCTCGACGCCCGGATCCAAGCTGTTCAGGTGCTGCCCTGGATGCGGATTACAAAATGTTTTCAAGGAGGACGAGCATTCGTGATGTCTCTACTGCCTTCATGAGGACAAGATGCACGTGGAGAAGGACTGTGCGTTCTGCAAGAACCTTTCGGAACGGACCAAACAAGATCGTCGTTCCCGCCTCGCCGCCTGGCTGGAGAAGGGCACAGCAGGTGAGAAGGGGAAGAAAAGGTCTGAGCGGGCTTCTAAGTCCTGTGAGGGTGCCCCGGCGATGGGTGCCCAACAGAAGGCCAAGCACCGCGAGTCCGCGGGCACCAGGAGCGCTGAAAGGTCGGGCTCTTCGGCTGCCAGGCAGGGCGCGACTTCCCCGGCACGTTCAACCACGAGCCAGCGCTCTGGTTCGGGGAAGAGGAAGTCCGAGAACCCTGGTATGCTGCTGGAGCGGCCCCGGTCGATCTCGAAGGGACCCAAAGGGGAGCGAGGCGCTGACCCTCCCCCCATGGCGAAGGCCCAGGACGCACTTAAGGTGGTGAGGGCTTTGATCCAGCCGGCAAAGGCCTCTATCGAAGTGGTCGCTGCAACCCTGGCGAAACCGGCTGAGACTAAGCCAGTGGAAACGGCCTCTGGGCCCAGAGTATCCCTGCCACCGCGGAGGGAATCCTCTTTCCAGCCCATCGTTAAGACCCCCGTGAAGTCCCCGGCGGAAAAAGAGGGGGGGGGCGGTGGCCATTACAGACTCGGAATCAGCCTCTGAGGAGGATCTGGGGGAAACCGGGAAGGGCCTCAACGAGAGGTTCATAGGCCTCAACGAAAAGTTCGAGAAGGTTCGATCCCAGGGGACGGTTCCCGCTGATGTGATCGAAGATAGCGACGATGGCGACGAAGAGGGCCTAGTGGAGCGGCCATACCGTCCGTCGCAGCCATTACCCGAGCCCCAGGATAGCTTGGCGGCCATTTTGTTGGCGATCCAATCCTTATGTACTGAGATAAGGGCGAGGTTACCACGGACCCCGACAGAGTATCCAGAACCAGGCCCGTCGGAAAGCCCTCCGAACAAGCGGAGGAGAGTTCACCCTGCTCCTCCCTTCGTGCCCGCGAGGCCTGTGGACCCCTCATCCCCCTCGCCGGACCCTAGAGGGGAATCAGGGATACGGCGACGGATACAGCGACGGGGACGGACGACGAAGGGCGGCGATGACACAACGGACATCCCGTCATCACCCCCCCTCCCCCTGGGCTTCTCCACCCGATGAAATTGGCTATCCAGGGCATCCAAACTCTTCCAGCTCTGCCCTGAAGAACAGAAAAAGGAAGGGTTTCTTTACCAACGACGAGAGGCCAAGAGGAAGACGGTCCTCGCGGTGCCGTTGCTCGACGACATCTGGGACGAGGGGCTTGCTATCCTCAAGAACCCTTCCACGACACCCGCCAAGAGGGACAGGTACGAGAAGAAGTACCGAGTCCCTGATGCCGCCCCCGTATGCCTCAGGGCCCAGCCCACGCCGGACTCTGTCATCTCGGCAGCGGCCAAGAAGAAAGCAGCGGGTGCGGCGGCTTCAACTTCCACTTCCCCGCCGGACAGCGAGGGCAAGAAGTTGGACTCCATGGAACGACGAGTCATCTCGTCGGCGGCAACAACGATTAAGGCGGCCAATGCCTTAGCGATCGTGGCCCGCTACGACAGGGAGCTTTGGTTCAAGATAGCTCCCCTGCTAGACTTCCTACCAGACGACAAGAGGGCGGAGGCCCTACAAATTCTGCAGGAAGGAGAGGTGACGTCGGATCACGCCATAACAGTGGCAACGGACATTGCCGATACCGGATTTCACCAACTGGGCAACGGGGTTTGCCTCCGACGACGAGGATGGCTCAAGGCGACGGACTTTCGCCAGGACGTCCAGACCAGAGTGTTGGATATGCCGTTCGACGGCAACAACCTTTTTGGGAAGACGGTGGACGAGTCGCTCCAGGCCATCAAGACCGACTCGGAGACGGCCCGGGCCCTAGGGGTACTTCAACAATGATGTCCCTTTCAAAGCTCCGGAGGCAGACAGGGTGCCTCCAAGGGATCCAGCGGTGGCTCTTCAACATACCGCCAGGCGGGCCCGCTCCTCGTCCCAGGAGGCCTACATAGGTCGCGGCAAGCAAGGGGGATCCTGCCGTCGTCGTCAAGGAGGCCAGGGCGGCAAGGCCTCCTCCAAGCAAGACTGAACCGGCCGTTGCGTCGGGCCCCCACCGAAGCACCCCGGTGGGAGGCCGGCGGACGAAGTTCGTCAGCGTGCGGGAGTCCATCTCCACCGACCGTTGGGTGCTGGACACCCTGGCCAACGGGCACTCGCTGGAATTCCAAAAGAAGTGTCCTCGCATTCCTCCCGTGGCCAGGAAGGAGACTCACGTCCCTCAACTGCTGTTGGAGGTAAGGGCGATGCTCAAGAAAGGTGCCACCGAGCTCGTCCCCAGTAGGCTCCGGGGCTCCGGAGTGTACTCAAGGTACTTCCTCGTCAGAAAGAAGACAGGCGGTTGGCGCCCCATCCTGGACCTGCTTCGGTTAAACAAATACATCAAGGCGCAGAAATTCAGAATGGTCACCCTCCAGCATGTGCTGGGACAGCTGGAGGAGGGCGACTTCCTATTGTCGTTGGACCTGGAGGATGCTTACTTCCACATCCCCATTCTAAAAGGATACGGAAAGTTTCTCAGGTTCGTGGTTCAGGGACGCCACTACCAATTCAGAGCCCTGCCGTTCGGATTAAAGTCGGCACCCAGGGTATTCACCAAGTGCCTGGCACCAGTGGCGGCGCGGCTGCGCCTGCAGGGGATCCACGTCTACCCCTACCTGGACGACTGGCTAATCCGGGCAAGGACAAGAGAACTCGCCGTCGAACACACAGCGAGGACTGTCCGGCTGCTCACGGAACTGGGATTCGCCATCGACTACCCCAAATCCCACCTGGCTCTGTCACAAGAAGCACTGTTTCTGGGAGCAAAACCCGATACAGTGGGGCAATTGGCCTCCCCGTCGGAGGAGAGGACGAAGGCCATTCTGGGCAAGGTGCGGCGCCTGCTAGCCACGGACGTGGCCAGGGTGAGGTTCATCAAGTCCCTCCTCGGGATGATGTCCTCGTCTTCGGATGCGTCCGCTACAGGAGTTCCTCGACACCCACTGGTTTCAGGTGACAGGCTGCTTCGAAGACAGGATCCCTCTCGACGAAGAGTTCCATCGGGCGATCCTATGGTGGGGTACCCGTGCGCACCTCACTACAGGCACAGACTTTCAGACCCTGGCGTTTCAGGAGACGGTGATGACGGACGCCTCTCTGGAGGGTTTGGGGGCCCACACTGGAGATCTCCACGCAAGAGGCCTTTGGCTCCCGGAGGAGAGGTCTCTCCACATCAACATTCTGGAGCTCCGAGCAGTGTTCTGGGCGCTCAAGTCGTTCCTTCCGTCCCTCAAGGACAAAGTGGTGAGGATCTTCACCGACAACACCACCACGATGTTCTACATACGGAAGCAGGGAGGCACCAGATCCCCAGCTCTATCCAAGGAGGCCCAGGATCTGTGGCACTGGGCCGTCGCCCAGGGGATGTTTCTGGTTCCCTTCCACTTGGCAGGAATAAAAAACATCATTGCCGACTCACTCAGCAGGGAGCTGCGCTCGTGCCACGAGTGGGAACTACATCAAGACCAGGTGGATCGGCTCTTTCGACAATGGGGCAAACCCCGGATCGACCTTTTCGCGACGGCGACGAACTCCAAGTGCCAGAGGTTCGCCAGCAGGTTCCCGCAGCCGAGGAGCATGGGCGATGCTTTCTCGTTCCCTTGGGACGGCCTGTTTCTATACGCGTTCCCTCTGTTGCCGTTGCTGCTCCGCCTCATCACCAGCTCAAGAAGTCCAGGTGCAGAATGATCCTCGTCGCACCGGCGTGGGTGAGGCAGATCTGCTTCCCAGACCTTCTGGACTTGTCAACGTCCCCACCAGTCAAGCTGCCGGCGGACGCGGATCTTCTCTCCAGAGAAGGAGGCGCCATTCTTCATCATGACCCGGAGTCGCTGAACTTGCAGGCCTGGCTCCTGCAGCACTAGAGTTTGGAGGGTACGATATCCCGGCTGACTGCAGAGAGGTTCTTGCAAAAGCCAGGGCGTCCTCAGCTCTCAAGTGTTACGGTCATAAGTGAAAGAGGTTCTCTGTCTGGTGCCGTGCACAGACGATTAACCCTCTGCGGATTACGGCCCCTCAAGTACTGTCGTACCTACGGTCGCTGGCCAAAGCTGGACTGGCTCACACCTCCATCAAAATACATCTGGCTGCCATCTCCTGATATACCAGGACTACGGGACGGGCGTCCTTGTGGTCTCATCGCCTGGTGAAGGAATTTATGAAGGGACTATTCCGCTAGTTCCCGCCGGTGAAGGCTCCTGCCCTGGCGTGGGAGCTTAATGTGGTGCTGACCAGGCTCATGGGGGTCCCATTCGAGCCTATGCATTTGGCGCCTTTGAAGTTCCTGTCATGGAAGACAGTGTTCCTCGTGGCCATCACCTCCGCACGACGAGTGGGAGAGATCCAGGCCCTATCTTGCAAGCCTCCATACTTGACTTTTCATGACACGAGGGTGGTGCTGAGGACACACCCCTCCTTCATGCCCAAGGTGCCGTCAGACTTCCACCTCAACGAGTCCTTGGTGTTACCAGTTTTCTTCCCGTCGCCTTCGACGCCGGCCGAGAGGACTTTGCACTCGCTGGATGTAGCTAGAGCGCTGAAGTTCTACGTGGACCGCACGAAGAGTTTTCGGAAGACGTCACAGCTGTTTGTGAACTTTGGGTCTGTGAATCAAGGGAAGGCTCTCTCGAAGACTTCCATTTCCAGATGGCTCTCCGGCTGCATCATGCACTGTCACCGGTTGGCAAACCGACCGCTGCCCGGCCGTCCGAGAGCCCATTCGACCAGAGCGATTGCTGCTACCACGGCGTTCCTGTCTGGTGTGCCCCTGCTGGACATCTGCAGGGCTGCTACGTGGAGGTCGACGCACACCTTCACAAGATTCTACTGCGCAACCTGTTCGCCTAAGGTGAGCCTGGTGAGGAGGTAAGAATTGCTTAATGTTGAGTTTTGGATGTAATGCTTAATGTTGAGCCTTTGCCACCTCCCGTGGTTGTGCATGTGTGTACTGCTATGTATTTTATTCATGAGCATGTGAATCCATGCCAGACCCCATGCTGGAGAAGGAACAAGTTACTTACCTGTAACTGTTGTTCTCCAGCATGGGTCTGGCATGGATTCACATGCAAACCCTCCCGCCTACCCCTCTGCGGCTCTTCACTTGGTCATACTGCCACTTTGCATGCTACCAAATCTGAGAATGGCTGCCAAAGGCGGGGCTTAGGGAGAGGGCAGTCATTGGCTGGGGGCAGTATGACCCAGAGATCAGTGATTGGTTACTACTAAGTAAGACAGATCAGAAACTAAACTGATACTGATTTTTTCTTTACCGAGGATTCCCAGCCTGACGACGGGGAATATTCATGAGCATGTGAATCCATGCCAGACCCATGCTGGAGAACAACAGTTACAGGTAAGTAACTTGTTCCTTATCTCTCTATCATAATCTCCAACTGTCTCTCTGCCATTAAATATTGGAAGGCTTCACACTCTCGGATGTTAAACTCTACCAAAACAGAGGGGCTCTTCTTCCCTGCCAACACCTTTCTCTCATCTCTTCCTCTGCTTATACAGTTCCCACCTGACACTCTCTCCTACTCTTCTTCAGCTAGAAACCTCAACGTCATCTATGACCCTTCTCACTCCGTCTCTACTTTCATCTCCAAAACTGGAACCGCAGCTCACCTTAACTACCTAAATATTGGGGAAATCAGGCAACTCCTTCCTTTCATCACCACGCTTGTCTTCTCTAAACTGGTCTACTGTGCCAGCATCCTCTTTGATCTCCCCAACTATGCTTTCTATCCTCTCGACAAGATAATTAACTTCACTACCAGGACTGTCTTTGTGATCCCTCACTTCACACCTACTACTTCGTACCGACACCAGGCTGGATGGCTGACGATGCAAAACCGGGCTGATTTAAATGTCTTTTCCTGATTCACAAATCTATCCACGGTAAGGCACCACTGGATCTATCCTCCTCTATCCACCTCTACAAGTCTTCTCGTAATCTCTGCTGTGCCCCCTTGACTATTCTTGTGGCTGCCGTCCTCCCTGTACTTCCTCTTGCTTCCACTCTCTCTTTTCTTGCTCCACTTGCATAGAATTCTCACTTCCCCCCCTGACATATCAGAAACAGTCCTCATGGATTTGTTAAAACCAAACTAAAAGCCCACCTCCTCACCTCCAAGTTACCCTCTTAACTTACCTCTCATCTGCCTGCAGGCTAACATTTTTCCCTTGCTTCCACTTCCTCCACTCTAGCACTGCAACCATCACATCCTGAGCTCAGCTGGCCATACCACCTACCTGCACTTCCAATGTTTGTTGTCCTTATCTATGTATGTCCACTTATGCATTGTCCCATGTAACTGTTCCATTTACTCCCCTCCACAACCTGGTCAGAAAGTCCCTCAAACTCATTCCATTGTAAGAAGCTCACCGCCTCCCATCAAATCGATTTCATATCTATTGTACTTTTTTGTGAGCAAAAAAGCATTGCACCTGCTATATATAAATAAATATTTGTAATGTCACTTGAACCATTAAAAGAGTTTATTAGAAAGGATGGGAACATTCCAGGTATTAAGTGCGGTGGACATGAAGTCATGCTAGCAGCAAATGTGGATGATGTACTTATCTTTGTGAAAAACTCTAATACTAACTATATGCTTAAAGATTGTAAAACTATTTTCTTCTGTCTCTGGGTATACATTAAATAGAGACAAATCAGAAATTGTACCTCTTAATTCATACAGCTTGAAACATGAACCTGATATTTATGGACTTAAATGGTGCCACAATGTGGTTAAACATCTAGGCAGGCATATCTCTTCATCAGTTAATTAAACAATTCAATACTTAGAAATGTGTTAAAAGATGTTGTTGCCTGTAATATTATATTTTTTGCAGATGCTTCCAGTATCTTTGCCCTCATCGGTGTTCAAATCTATTATATTAAATATATCATCTCTTGTAGATCTCTTATCTTTTCTAATAAGGTTTATGAATTATGGAAAGTGATATCAAGTATGCTATCATTAGATCAAATATGGAAATGGTTTTACTACTATAGTCATTGTAGTGAATTTCTTATAATTGTGAATATTTTATTATATTCTTGTAAGTAACTGACAAAATTATTTTTTTAATTAATATTTTCTTTTATGGTGCTGAATGCTAAATTGTTATTAGCCGTATCACACCTAAATAAATAAAATAAAAATGTACTCAGTTCTTTTGAATGTTTTTATGCGGTAGTAATAGAGAATCCATTTGAAAATGGTGGTGTTAGGTTTCCTGATTTCAGATGTTATCATAAAGCTTTTATTTAAAACAGGCACAATATTGGTTTCTGATGGATGACAATCAGGATGCTCCTGTCTGGTCATTAGTAGAATGGGAGATGGCTTATCCATTTGTTAATAATGAATTAATATACATTTTTGGCATCACCACTCCAGATTTTCTAGACCTGTTGTGGCAAATACTTTCATTCTTAGGCAATTTGTAGGCAAATGTACCGAAATGTCACCTTTTTCTGTGCACCCCCGCAATCACTGCGACTTTGGCGGTGCACAAAATACCGAATCCCACTGCTGCGTCCAAGCAGAGCAGGTGTTGCAGGGGTGTCCACCGCTATCCTTGAGCGCAGTAACGGGAGTCAGGGGTTGCGGGGGTGTCCCCTGCTTATCATTACAGTAAGCGGGGGATAAAAAAGTGAAGAAGAAAAAGAAAATCACCCTGCAGAGTCAGCTCTGACCCACAAAAGTGTGCCGCCTTCAAGATAAGTGTGCTGGGGTGATCAGGAAGGGGAATGCAGGTTGGGGGACGCGGGCAAAGTGATCACATAGATTCCAATGTGTGTTTGTTACTGGTGATAAACCGTCAAGGTTGTTTTCACTGTATTTATGGTGGTTCTATGTCATTCCATCAGCAGGGTTTTTTCAAAGAAATTTGTGCTGCTGATTTTTGCACGGAAAAAGTAATAGAATTTTGTTTCAATTGGTGGGGGTTGTCCCCCCTAACCCTCTTTTCCAATTTTGTACTACCTATTCCCCACTTCCCCCTACCCATTATATCCCTTAACCCCGAGCCGGCATATTTTTAAATTCGTTTTTTTGCCCAAATATCAGCAGCAAAACACTGCAAAAAAGCCTGCCAATGAATGTTGTACCATTTATGGTGCAACACAAGGATTGTAATTAATGGGAGATCTATCCTTTGCAAACAGTGGTTAAGTTAATGGAATTAAAATAATACATTTTCAGATACTAATATACTGCCCTTTGATGAATTTCAAATCGCATTCTCGCTAACAAATGCAGATTTCACCTTGTATAGTAGATTGCGGAATGTGTTTGGGATCGATTTCACTATTTAAAGCTGCTAATTTTTACATATCAATAATGAATAAGAGAACACTGGGAATTAAATGGTCATGTAAGCATCAGTGGGAAATTGATTGTGGGACGGTATTTGACTGACATGTTTGGTCTTCAATCTAGAGGAGGGTTTAATTAATTTCAACGTCTGCAAATATATCTCAACATGCATTCTTTTTCTCACCTATGAGTCAATACCAAATTTTTAGATGACAGAAATGGCTGGCCCTGTAATACTAATCTAGGTTTGGTCAAACATATGGTTTTAATGCACTTATATTAATTTGTTTTAGGTATAAGTATGGAGATAACTTATGCATATTTTTAAATTGGTATTCCGCTATTCTTATCTAATATTCTTCTAGGCAGCATGTCATTTAATGCTTTAAAAATCAACTATTTGTTTATCTTATGCAGCCCCTGTTTGCTATTGCTATCAGAATGATTACATCTAACTGGAAACAGTTCCAAAAAATTACTTATAATGGTTGGTGGAACAATATCTGTCCTATAGAAAGATTAAACTCACCAACACTCTTTGCCAAATAGCAATCGAAATGCCATTTATTACATATCATATCACAATATTTCTACATGTGGTTCATTCATTTACACTATTTTGAAGAATGTTTTTATTTTAATTTATGTAAATAGGTGCCTTTTATGTTTCCATTTTGTTCTTGCCTCCGTTGTTTGGTTTATGATGTGTGTTGTATTTAATCCCTTGTTGTATTATACAAACTAGCTCTAAAATGTTCTGCTATAGCTAATTGAGCACAATGAACTTCCGACCTCTTGCATAAACCTAATCGGTTTCATAGTTTACGTGGTCTGTCACCCCTATGGTGAAATACAATGTTTATTTATGTTATGTAATTTAACGTATATATTATTATGTAGAGAGATACAGTTAATTCATTGAGGTATAGGATATGCATTGTTGGTATTATGGGGTATACTGGTTGTTCTTATTGCGTATTATAAGATGAATGTACATGACATTTTGTTTTGTGAGACATTATTTGATCAAATCTCTAATAAAACGTAGTTAAAGCTACAAAACAAAAGGTGAATCGCTCATTCTGCTTAGAATGAGACCATGCACCTATAACAAGGCAATGCGGCGCAAAGAGCTTTTGTCTCCGCCAAGAAATCATGTTCCTTCCTTTTCGCCCCACGTGGATGCATGTGTTTTCTTGGCAGTGCATTGTAGTGGGCTCTTTGCTGGTTCCGTCTCGATCTTGTGCTCAGGTGGCCTTTTCTTTGTTACAGGCGGTCTTCTCTATGCAGTGAACGGAATGCCTTACCTGACAGACGCCGCACCCGTGCAAGGCTTTGTGATGAACTTCACCAGCGGGGAAATAATAGACACTTTCCTTCCAGTTCGAAAGGTATTATGCATTTCTATATTGATTTTAGATTTATGGTCTTGCGCTTTGAGTACCTCGCAGTTGGGGGATTCCGGCAGGACTCCTTGCATTGAATCCAATACTGTTGAACATGAAATGTGCTCTTATTTACAATGAGTGTTTCCTTGTGTAGCCATACATCAGAGCAATTAATGTCGATTGGCTGGCACACCGTGCCAGGGTGCTAATCAGGTGGCTAGCAACGCAGGCTTGAACTTCCGGCACAAGCCCGCGTTTCATACCGTCTGACGGCCGTCTTCCCCTACCGCCATCTTCCCCCCACACTCTGTTGCCTTATTTTATTGATTTTTCCCCCATTTTCCCACCCCCACGTACCTGTTTGTTGCAGTGGCCTGCGCCACTGTCACAGCTGCTTCCCCGCTTTTCTGGCTGCCATGGAAAGGGAAGAGAGGCTCCAAAGAGCTCTGCTGTCCATTTCCATGGCATCCTTCTTAGAAAAGGATTTCATTCATTGAACAGGACGCCTTACGCATTACCTTCAATGAATGAAATCCTTTATTTTTATATTTTTCATTTTTAGCACCCCGGGTTACCGCTTTGGAAAGCCGGGTTGCTAATGGCGTTACGCACCCGTTCCAGAGGCTGGACCGAGAGTTAACGTCCCGGGCCCCTTGTTAAAAGCCCTTGCTTCACTCAGGCTTTTAACTTGGGTGCCGGGCCCTTAATACCCGTTCCAGCCCCTGGAACGTATGCTCAATGCCACATTACCATCATTTTGCTGCAGATGCTTTAAATGTGCCCCCACAATCCACTTAATCAAATGGAGCACGGGTGAGCCATACAGGCATATTATTCTGAATTAATGATTTCATATTTTTAAAGCATCAGTAAAGCCAATAGTTTGTTTTTTTGGTTCCTGATGTATCAGTAAGGCACTAGACAATCACCACCATACTCATGAATGGCCTTTAAGATAAGGAAAGGGTCTTTATTATCATTTTACAGTAACTGGTGGTGGAAATAAAGTGGAAAACAAGTTCTCTTCCCCTTCCCCACAACTGGCTAATTTGTTTGCAATTCAGGTGTTCTCATTAGTAATTTATTATTACATACTACCACTGTCAGCAGGGCTTGAATGGCAGTGAGGCTAGAAAATAATGAGGCCACTGAAGGAGAGTGTAAGATTCAACTACAGGTGTTCATGTGCACTGTTGCAGTTGTTCAGAACAAGATGGCGTGCATGCCCAAAGCAAGGAATGTGTACCATGCTGCTTAGCCTTTTCCTAATGCGGCATGAGAAGCAACGTCAGCAACTACTATGAGCACTGTTAACAAACAAGCCAATAAGCCATAATATGGGGCCAGTGGTTATAGAAATGTGTTGACTTGTGGCACTCTCACTCAAAGTTTGTCCACACAGTGTTTGTTGTTACCCGCTTATGCAAACTGTTGGTTTGCTGCTACGAGAATATGGGAAAACAGTAGAGAATGAGACAGCAAAATCCATGACAGTCCTATAGCCAATAGTTTGGGTACTTGCTAGCAGGCCGCTCATCCCATGGACGTTTTATCACCCAATTGTCTAATTTCTTCACACGTTCATGACTGTACTGTCTGATATATATATTTTATTTAGTGGTTTCATATAGCGCGCGTACTTCATTACAGCCCTTTCAGGGTGTCATAGGGCAATTCATGAAATGATAAGGTTTTTGATGGAATGGTCCAATTCCTGTGATGTGGTACTTTAGAAGCAGGCTGAAGGACCAGTCCTTGTGGCGAAAAGATGGCTTCAGATCTTTGGGGTACCTGGGCGCCACATGCATTGAGAATTAAATGCGTTTTTAGTGCTCTAGAAAATGTAGAGGTCATTTTCAGGGTTGGACCTTGTGCAGTAATAATATCACATTTTAATTTAGCGCTTAATGGCAAATTCCTCTCACTTTTTAAGTGCTGAAAAAATAGGTGCAATTATAGCCCATTTTAATTGGTATACCCAGATCTATCACCAAACTGCTTGAAGTTAGGAAGACGGATGACTAGTCAACTCTGGGAAGCTGACTGAAGGTCTCATGACCTTAGACCAACAACGAACTGCCAGTTTCTTGTTAAGATCCTTGACAAACTAGCTTGTGTGCAGTTGCAAGCATTTCTGGAAAAACAGAACATTCTACATGATGGACAATCAGACTTTGGATTTGGTATAGTACTGAGACAGCCTTGATAGATCTGCAGCCACATATGTTGTGTTTGATGGAAAGGGGTAAAAGTCGATCTATTGGTCCTGTTGGACCTATCCGCAGTGTTCGACCTGGTGGACCCCCAACGCCATCTGCACTGGCTAGGTCACCTGGGTCTATGCTCAGATGGGGCAGTTGGTTGGTTCCACTACTTCTTATCCGAACATGAATATAAAATCCAGTGGGGAACTTGTGCTTCTCCTTCAATCCCTATCTGGTGTGGTGTTCCCAAAGGGGCTAGGCTAGCCTCTCCTTCGTTTTGTTCAATCTTTACATAAGGTCATTGTGTTCTCTTGGATGACTTAGGTGTGTTTTTTTACTAACTACTCTGATGACACCCAGCTCATTTTCGAGTCTTCCAGAGATCATTTAATTGACAACACTTTCCTTGTTAATATTTACCAACTGGATGTTGTCCAACTGGCTATGTTTGAATGCCAACAAAACTGAGATTCTTATCTTTGGCTCCAGACAGGCCCGAACAAAGTTAAGTCTGTCCTTTAAGTGTTTCTCAGTTTGTGATAACATCATCCCTGTTCAAACGAAGGTAAAGACTCTGGTAGTCCAGTTGGAGGCCAGCTTGAACTCCAGCTTGAACTCTAGCCCCATGTCAATCTGTTGAGCAAAAACTGTAATGACCATCGTTGTCTCCTTGAGAAACATTCGCCCTTACATCTTTGAAGAGAATAATGCCACCATAGCTCGAGCTACCATCATTGCCCGGCTCGACTATTGGAATGTATTGATTGGCACATCTAGTGCCAGTATAAAAAATGCCAGATTCTGGAAAATAAAAAAAATTCTAGGCATACCCATATCTCTAAACACCGTCAGAATCTTCACCGACTCCCCATCAAGGAGAGAATCCTACTGTCCTACTATAACCCTTTGCTCCTGTAACAAAAGGCAGACTTTCTGTCCGGAGCACAAATGCGCGAACGGACAAGGAAGATCTTTCCCTAATAAGGCAGCAACTTTTCGCCCTGCGACCTGAAGCCGTCCTTGCTACTTTCAGGAAATCTCTGAAAGCTCATCTGTTCAAATTAATTCTTCGGTTTAATCTAGTTGCCCTGTGTCCTGTTTGTTGATGGTTGGTCTTCTGTGTTTATGTTATGGCGTGTGATGCCTGTGGGCTTTCAGCACCTAATAAATACATGATAGCTACCTTGGACAAAAGCTTTTTGGCTTGCCGGCTCTCTCTTCAAGTCTGCCAAGAGCGATCACATCGGCCATTCATTCCTTGAACACCTTCTTTCCAAAATAAATATAGCAGTATTGCTGTGCTGCCTGCCACATATTCAAGTAGGCAACCCCGAAGTTTAACTCCCATCTGTCTATTTTTCATAAGCCATGACCAAAAACTGCTTGCCAGTCTAACCTGCCTCATCCCACTTTATGAGAGTGTCACAACACTTGGTAGAGCTGCTTATTTCGTTTTTCCTGAATAGTTTATTACAACTTCAGCTACCCCACATAGGGAGCCACGTTGAATCATGACCTTACTGAAAGTTGAGTAGTACAGAGTTTGGACATCGCCAATGTGCTGCTTAATATTTCATGCAGACTATACCCTTATTAGTTCTTTAAAATGGTGCATGGATTGGAGCCATGGCGGTCGGACTGGCTCGGTGAGAGCTCCCGGCAGAGGCCATGCATCCAATGAAAATGCACCGGTGAAGTAGATCATCTAATGCCCAGTGGTGACGTGAAAGGTTGCCTGTGATGTGCGGCGGACTTTGAGCGACTTTCAGCCTCCCTCGACACTGGAGCTGGGAGCGCTCCCATTCGGAGAGCTGGCACCATGCAGAACCATCACAAGCAGCAAAATGGCAGCCGCTGCACTGCGCTGAAGCTGCCTGAGGCCCCGAGCACTCTGGAGGACGAGACGCAACCTGCCAGAATTTACCTGATGTCCCTCCGGGGGGCTTTCATTCCGCAATCCTCGCTCCATGGTATGCATGAGTAGCTGTGTTTGCCCCAGCCAACAGTCCAACCACGGGGGGCAGTCCCCTAATGTGGTCGACCACCTGGGTACAGCCCGCCGCAGTGCTGGACGTTGAGATTAATCCCATGCAGCTGGGAGCAACGCAAGCTACCCCTAGGGCGCCACAACACACTCGGGACGCCAGCTCTGAACAGTACTGGCAGGTGCTGGTCTCCCTGGGAAGGTGAGGAAACTACTGTCCGTCCCTGACCGTCCCCCTGGTTGCCCTGGACGGAAGACCCCAGTAAGTGGTGAATTCTGCCCCACAGCCCTTCATCATCCTACAGCTGAGCCCGGAAGCCGTAGAGCGAACAGAGTCCTCATCGGGACGACCACGGCACCTAGTTCAACTAACCCTTGCTCTGAGGATAGGCTGAGGCAAGCCGTATCCTGGACCCCCGCTGCCTACAGGTGGAGCAACTACGGCAGAGCAGCCCTCAGCTCTGAACAAAATTAAAGCTTGGCAAGCAGCCCCGCCGCCGGACAACCCACATCTGGCCCCCGTCATACCCCTACAACACTGGGTAAGCCTGCCCGCATCACCGTGCCCCAAAACTGGAGCTGACTGCCATCCATGCGCCATGGTGTGCACCGTAAACCCGGACCTGTCCAGCTTCCACTGAAGGAGTCCTCCGGCTTCTACGGCGGCCTCCAGCCTGCATCTGGGGGCCGCTCTCCCCATCACCCATCTGGAGATAAGGCACTGCCGCACAGCCCGGCAAGCCCCCCAGGGAGGCCCTAACGCTTGTGGGCCTCCCCGCCCTCCCTCACCCTTACCGGGGGCCAGTAGGCTCTGCCGTGAGAAACACCCACTCCTCAAGGATCTGCCGCAACTGGGGGAGCCTTAAGACTTGGGATGCTAGCCGGCTGTCCTCTCTCCCGGCCACGAACTGCATCACTGAGCGCCCCAGACAACCTCGAGCCACCCTTTATGCCCAAATGTTCACACTCAGCAGCAAAGTAGGAGGAACTCAGAGATGCTGCTCCTCCCGCTGGACCCTGCTTCCTCCAGCACGCATCGCAACAGGGGTCCTGGTCAACAAAGGTGTTTGCAGCAACCCTAGAGGTCCTTGGGCCAGTCGCCACGTGCAGCCCTCCCGCAAGGTCACTAGGGGTGGACCCCTGCTTCACAAAGGCTCTGACTAGGTGTGCACTGAGCCAGGTACTCCCCGGAACAAACAGCTTTATCAATAGGCATCCCCTTCGGGGGGGCGTGGCTTGGAGCCGATGGAGGGCAGAAGCTGATCTGCCGGGCTCCGGCCGAGACGCCGCTTCCTGATCCTTTTTCTCCGGTACAAGAGTGGTTGCAGCCAGCGGAAAAGCACGCATCGGCGGGGGAAGTGCTCCCCATTAGGAATTACTCGATTGTTGGTATTTTCGGAGCCCCCGTGAGGAAGAGCGGGCTCCGGATCCCACCCTCCCCCCCGTCGAGCATTGATCCAAGATGGCGCCTCGCACAGCTTCACGCAGCCCCTGAACCAGCGTCCCCTGACGGAGCGCTTTGGGGATCGGCAACAAGGCCGGGGGGGGCGACCCCTGTCTGAGACTGGTTCGGAATCGACACAGGCCCCCAGGCCCCTGACTCCGCTACCCCCGGGCTGGCCCAATTTACGCAACGAGGACTACAACTAGAACCACGCGGAGGGCATCACATAAAGAGAAACTCGCCACCTCTGAGAAGCAGCACCCCGCCCCCCGGCCATCACCCGAACGACCTGATTCCAGCCGAAGCACTCGGGGGCCCTGAAACTCAAGGTGCGTGAGCCAACATAATACCCTTTGGTGGGCCCCTGACCACCACCGCACCCTTGGGCCGCCCCACTTGGCTCCCCGACTCGGCGATCTACATCCTGCGGCTACAAGATGGCCACCAAGAACAAGAGCAGGGCCGCCACCATGGACTCCTTTGTCTCGACCAAGGCGAAGACCTCCACCCAGTCCAGACCTAGCCTCTCCGAAATCACTCATCCGAACGAAGGGGAGGTCAACGACAATCGTTCTCAGATATTGGATGCCATTGCCTCACTGAGAACCCACATCGACTCCAAGATTGATGAGTTCAAAATAGACATACAACTCATCCGCCAGGATGCCCGTAACTTGACGGAGAGGGTAACGACCGTCGAGAATTCCACGACGGAGCTGTCCGGGGCCACCACAACCTTGAAGTCCGAAGTCTCCGATCTAAAGAGGAGGGTCGCCTTCCTGGAGGAAAGGGCAGAGGAAGCCGAAGGACGGGCCAGACGGGGGAACATCAGGATCCTGGGTATCCCGGAGGGAACAGAGGGCCTAAACACCACATCCTATGTTGAAACCCTTCTGCTACAAGAGATCGGGGCCGGAAAACTAACCCAAGGCTTTGCGGTCGAAAGGGCACATAGATCCCTCCAGAGACGTCCTCCCCCCGGCTCGCGTCCACGGCCAATAATAGCCAAAATATTGAATTTTCAAGACAGAGAAACCATCCTACGGCACTCCAGGGAAGCAGGTCCCATTGAAAGGGGGGACTCAAAAATTACTATTTACCCCGACTACACCCAGAAAGTGCAGAGGGAAAGGAACTCATTCGTCCCGATCAAGGCGAAGCTTCGCCAACTGGACATTAAATACAGGCTGCTGTACCCCGCGCGCCTGAGAGTTGTTTATAATGGACGAGCGATATTTCTCGAAAACCCGGAGGCGGCCAATATGTGGCTAGAAGATAATAACCTAGCCGATGGCAAGGATCCTCCTCGGAACGACGATTAAATCCCGAGTCTCCTCGCACCACCAGTAACCGGACCCCAGCAGGTAATCCAAACAACAGTTTAACTTACGGAAGCGGCCCTCGCACGGCCCTGCCGCCTCGCACCAACCCTACCCCCAGCAGAAAATCCAATTGGGCCAGTTCACCGCCCGACCCAGCTCACGCCCGATACCCGGATGGGTTCAGACGGCGCGAGAGCGCCTGAGCACCGCGACAGTGTTGTAGTCGCTGGGCGCACCAGTTTGTGTTATGTTATTAGTTTAGTTGGCTTTGCAGTCTACGAATCATCAATGTTGGTAAAGTACAAGATGGCGGCAGGTTACGACACAAGACTTCATGAACCAGGGGCCCCCCGCCCGCAGAACGCCACCTGTGGTTCGTTGTGCCACCGGGCCAGCGGGCCAGAACTCCAAGGCGAATTCAGAACACCGATCCGATGGCGTCGCAACTTGTTGTGATGACATGGAATGTGAGGGGAATGGCTTCATACCTCAGAAGGAACCGCGTGCAGTCCTACCTCAGGAGGAAGAAGGTCTCGATTGCGCTATTACAAGAGACCCACCTTACAGCGGACTCCATGTCTAAGTTAACAGATCGATGGGACGGGACCACGAGGGGGTCTCCTTACTCCAAATATGCGAGAGGCGTACTGATATGGGTGAACCCGAATGTGCCTTTCCAGCTAGAAGGCTGGGATTCTGACAAGGAAGGGAGATATACATCAATGTGGGGCACCATAGAACAAACCCCAGTGTGCTTCATTAACACATACTTTCCGCAGCATGGAATCCCGTCATACTTAAGCACGTTGAGTGCTAGACTGGCACAACACCGAGGCAGGACCTTCGTGTGGGGGGGAGACTTCAACTGCGTCATGGACTTAAGCAAGGACAGATCGCGCCCTCCTCCTCAGCCAAGTAGTCCCGCATCCACCTCCTTGACGGAAACACTTGACCAGCTCAACCTGGTAGACATCTGGAGAGTGCAACATCCAGAGGCCAGAATTTACTCACACTACTCAGCTCCACATGGCGTCCACACTAGGATCGACTACTTGTTTGTTGATAAGGAACAATCTCCACTGGCCACATCCACTGAATATTTGGGGAGATCGATCTCCGACCACTCCCCGCTCGTCATGCATTGGCAGCTGCGTGGACCCAAACCTCCAATTCCCATGTGGAGGATGCCTACAGCAGCGTTGGATGATCCAGAGTTCAGAGAGGACCTTGCTGAGAAGCTAGAAGAATATGTCGAAATCAATAAGGGGTCGGTGGCTACCTGGTCCACACTGTGGGAGGCCATGAAGGTGGTTACCAGGGGAGAAATCATTTCAAGAGCGGGCGGAACCCGCAGACAACTACAATCCTCTCTTGAGGCCCAGGAATTAGAGATCGCAAGACTAGAGTCCGCCCCTGACATTTCTCCAGAGTCCGAGAAGATCCTTAAAACAGCCCGTATAAAATGTCAGGAATCATGGGTCAGACTGGAGAAATTTGACTTCGCAACACATACCGCCAGATCCCACAGCGAGTCTGATAAACCCGGCAGATTGCTTGCCTGGCTCTGCAAGCGGGAACACCCCAAACACCTGCCAACGGAGATAAAGGACGAAAAAGGAGTAACACACAAGACGCAGATGGAGATTAACGAGACTTTTGCTAAGTTCTACTCCAAATTGTATGCCCACGAGTCCCAGGTGCCCGCCGCAGAATTAATCGAAACATTGGAGGAGATAGGCCTCCCTCAAATCTCCAGCGAGCAGAGGGAGGAACTGGACTCGGAAATCACTTCCGAAGATGTGACAGCGGCCATCAGATCGCTCGCTAATGGCAAAGCCCCCGGCAGTGATGGTCTCCCGCCCGAATTCTACAAGACCTACGAACCCATTCTCACCCCCATCCTGCATGAAGTTTATCAAGAAGCCTACACAAACGGCATCCTGCCCAACACCATGAAAGAGACCATAATTATTCCAATGCTCAAGCCGCACAAGTCACCCACCGATTGCGATTCTTATCGACCTTTGGCCATGCTGAATTACGACAGCAAGATCCTCACTTCTATATTAGCCAACAGACTCGCCAGAGTGGTAGGATCCATAATTCACGAAGATCAAAATGGATTCGTCCCAGGACGCAACACCACGGCCAACCTCAGGAGACTACAACACATCATGGCCGAAACCCACGATCGAGAGGAGGACCTGGCGATACTGTCACTTGATGCCATCAAGGCCTTTGACTCTATCTATTGGGAGTGACTTGTGGAGGTTTTGAGGGGCTTCGGCTTCGGTGCGGGCTTCATCAGATGGATCCAGGTACTTTATAATTCGCCAATGGCAAGGGTTAAAACAGGCAGAATTGTCTCGGGATCCTGGGCAATACAAAGAGGCACGAGACAGGGGTGCCCACTCTCGCCCATGCTGTATATATTGGGCCTAGAACCAATAGCCATATACTTTCGCCAACAGATCTTTGATGCAGGCATTAAGGTGGGCAACGTTTACAACATAATTTCATTATACGCGGATGATGTACTTCTCTACTTGAGGAACCCTGAGCTCAACGCACCCACAACGCTAGAAGTTCTCGACAATTATGCAAAGTACTCAGGGATACGATTCAGCAGACACAAATCAACTGCATTCCCCCTAGCTAGCCTGAGGGGCACTGCAGTAGACAACCTCCCGCCTATCGGAATACAGTGGCAACCTGACAAGTTCCGGTACCTGGGAATCAATGTGGGTCACACCCCGCTACTCACACACGAACATAACACTATAGCAGCAGTCACCGGCCTTCGGCGTTCAATCAAATTTTGGTCCAAACTACCACTGTCAATGGTGGGTAGAGCGGCGATTGCCAAAATGATAATCCTTCCTCGATTCCTGTACTTCTTTGCCAATATTTGCCACTACGTTCGCCCGCCTTTCTTCAAGACACTAGAGGCCATCATCAAGGACTTCTTGTGGGGTCCGCGCAGACACAAGCTCACACTGGCCACGCTGTCTCTCCCACATAAGGAAGGCGGAATAAAACTCCCAGACCTTCACCTTTACTACTTGGCGGCCCAGCTCAGTCACATTACGAAGTGGCTGTCTGATGACACGTCGGCCGAGCTGGAACTACTCAGGCAGTCTTCCACAAACTTAATCCCCAAAGAAATCCTATGGTTTCCCCCTCGACTACCTCCCGAAACTCTGCTGATTGTCAAGCTGGGCAGGCAGATATGGGCCAGGGCCTGTCACATAAGGCAAGCGAAACATCCGTACTCACCGGATAACCCCATGTTGGTGGATGTGTGCAAGTCGGAGGCGGAACTTTCCACTCCCAGGAGATGGGAAGAAGCAGGCATATATACATGGGGGGACATGTTCACTGATGGGGAATTCAGGGACTTCGAGTCGTTACAGAACATTGAAGGACTATCCAAGGGCCAGTTCCTCTGGTACCACAGGATCAAACAGATCGCTAAGAAGCAGTGGAACAGCTGGCCAGAAGAGCCCACCCCAGACCCACTGCTACAGGAAATGCACGACCTCTCAGATGGATGGAGACCTGTTTCCAGACTTTACAACAGACTCATAGACAAGCCTAACCCCAAAGGTCAGGCACTGAAGGCGAAATGGGAGGCAGATCTTGAATCACCACTTACTGACAAGGAATGGGAGAGAGCACTGATCTACCCCAAGAAAGTGTCCCGGAATTCCAGATTCGGACAAATACAGCTGAATGTCCTTTACCGGACATACATGACTCCCCACAGGATTGCCTCATTCAACCCGAAAATACCCCCGACGTGCCCATGGTGCGGAAATGACAAGGCAGACATGATCCACATGTTCTGGTCCTGCATCAAAGTGAAATCACTCTGGTTCAAAGCCAAACAATCCTGCGCAGAAGCTGGCATGGTAAGATACGACTGGACGCCCGGAGAGTGCCTACTAGGTATATATCCTAGACCGGGCAAATTTAAACATTTGGTGAAACTAATGGATATCTCATGCATTTTGGTCAAGAGAACAATAGCAATGGCCTGGAAGACTCCAGCGGGCCCCAGCCATGCCCGGTGGCTGAGCGAACTGGCGAGATGGACGATTGCTGAAACCAGGGCCTGGCAAAACGGGATCACAACCAGCGGAGAAGCCACAAGTGGAACCCTGGACTCCTGGAAAGCCCTCCTGAGTGACATGCGCTTCAAGGCAGACTATAAGCCTCCCTGAGGGACTGTAGCGTCCTACAACACCCGATTTTTCATACTGATACAGAGAAGGAATTACCCGAATCTGTTCCCCTCGCTTCCTGTAACATCGGAACTATAATTTTTACTTGCCACCAAACATCTCATAATTAACGCTACATGTAGACTGCTGTTGTTCTGGTTGTTCTTACGTTACTTTTTTTTTTGTTGTATCGTTTCTTTATTACCACACTTGTAAGTTTGTAATGTTTCTCACTTTTTTGAAAAAACCAATAAAATACTTTACAAAAAAAAAAATCAATAGGCATCCCCTTCAGTAAGCCTTGGGTGAAGAGGCAACACCCAGGAACAAGACAGCTCGCATCAGGAGCAGCGACCGCAGAGGAAGACAACGGCAACCCCCATCCTAGACACTCAGTCCCAGTCCACAGTCCCACCCATGCACTGAACACTCTGAACACTGGGGGTGTGGGTTTCGTTCATCCAGGTTACAAGCAACTCGCGCACCATGGCCAAGCACCTTACAAATACAAAACAGACAGACATCTCTGCCTTGCTGTCAACCCTGGCAACAGAGAAAACAAGGAAGGGAGACCGCAATGAAATCACATCCGCAGAGCTACACAACTGCGACGGACTCCGGCCCCTCGACACAGACGATTACAAAAGCAGATCTGCAGGACCTGCTCTCAAACATCATGAAGGAATACCAGAGGGACACGGACAAGCTGGTGGAGGAGGTGGAGCTGTGGACGGCGGAAGTGGAGAATACCCTGTGCAAACATAGCTACAAAATCGATCAAGGCTTGGGTAGAATTACAGCACTAGAAGCTATATGTGAGGCCCTTGAGCTCAAGCAGGAGGATGGCGAAAACCTTTCCTGGCACTATAATATCCGCCTTCAAGGAATCCCAACAATGATACCGGATGCAGACCTGGAGCACTATGTCAATACCTCTTCCGCTTCATTCTGACTCTCTCTGATGACTCCCCCCTTGAGCTCGATAGGGTCCACAGAACGAGAGCGCAAGCAAGTACGTCCACCCCACCTGATGTCCAAGCGAGGATACATTTCTATAAAGTGAAAGAAGAAATAATGCGGGAAGCCAGAAGTTCACCCCGTATACTCTTTAGAGACGCCTCCATCTCGCTATATCAGGATGTTGCAGCCATCACTTTAATGAAAAGGAAGGCCCTGAGACCAGTTACGGAATGGCTCATGGAGAGAAAGATCCCTTTATCGCTGGGGGTATCGCACGTCCTTATCCTTCACTGGGATGACAAACCATGCTACATCCGCAACCCGAACGAGGCCTGAAACTGGTTCACTGGAGGCCTACTGGATAAAGCTACCAAAGAATTCTTCCAACATAGCCGTCCCAGATGATGGCCAACGTCAAGGAACTTACCATGATAACATGGAATATCCAAGGTCTGAACTCAAATAGAAAACGCAAATCGGTCGAATACAGGCTAGATTAACTCAAAGCTCACATTTTATGCCTGCAAGAGACTCATCTGCTGATGCCCGACGAAAAGCGTTTCAGCTCCCAATGATATCCCAGACGATACTTTGCTTCGTCGGCCAGAATAAAAAGGGGCATAGTCATAATCCTCAGCTGCAAAGTTCCCCTAACGCAAATTACAATTAATCAAGACCCAGGGGGGAGATACCTACTGCTCAAGGGTGTACTGATTGAACTTCCAATCACCATCGGAGTGATATACTGTCCAAATTACGTTCAGGACCGCTTCTTACGCAAGGTCCTCCCGGCGATAACCACCTTCACAGAAGGCCGCCTGCTGATCAGAGGCGATTTTAACCATACTGCAGAACCCAACACTGACAAAACTCTCCCACCTAGCACTGGGGATGGCGGAATTTCTCAGGGAAACCAGAACTATCGATGCATGCAGGCTCGCTAACAATGGAACACAGGACTACAAATTCTTTTCACATGTCCACAGGGGTTTCTCAAGGATAGAGTTACTCCTGATGTCCAGCGCTCTATTCCCATGTATCGAGGACATTCGAATTGGTCTCAGAGTAATATCGGACCACGCCTCAGTGATAGCCCGTCTGCTAGTTGAGGCCCTGTCGGCACCCCCACAAATATTATGGAAACTACAGGACTATATTTTGACAGCTATAGCATCCAGCCGAGAGCTATCAGACTCCCTCACAAACTACTTTAAGGAAAACGCAGAAAAAGGCACCTCTGAAGCCATAGTGATCCATGGGATAGCTATCAACTGCACCGCGGCACACAAGTGACGTCATCAACTCCAACTCACTAAGCTGGAAGAAGAGGTGGTGAATCGGGAGGCAAGCTTCAAAGAACTCCAAATGACAAAAGCAGGAAGGAACCTTAAAAAAAGCAAAGGCAGTACTTGAAATGCATTTGGCAGAACGCACAGCCCGCACCCTAGCATACACGAATCAATCTGATTACTTAAACAGCAAGAAGGCTAATCGACTGCTGGTGCACAAGCTCAAAAAGCTCCACACCCGGAACAATATACTCGTCCTTCGCGACCGACGAGGCAAGCCCTGCTGAGCGGAAGCAGAAAAGCTGCAGATCATTACGGAACACCACAGGGACATCATGTCCGGAGCCCCAACCGACAAGGAGGCGCAAACTCACTACCTGCGCACCATCCAGAGAGCCCCTCCCTCCCCCAACTGGATGCCCTGTAGCTCCTCATCACCACGGAGGAAGTGACCGAGAGCATCCACCCCTTAACCACCCCCTAAAGAACGCGGCCCCGGGCCCCGATGTCCTCACCACCCAGTTCTATAAAAAATGTGTTCACATCTTGGCTCCCCACCTGGCATCTCTATACAACACTTTCCTCTCGACAGGCAGCATCGCCGCCTCAAAGGAGGAATCCCTGACAGTACTGATACTGAAACCCAGGAAAGACCCAGAACTCTGCTCTTGGTATAGACTCATCACGTTGATGAACAACAACGCCAACATTTTTTCCAAGATACTAGCGCTCAGACTAGCGAAAATCCTCCCAGAGCTGATCCAGCCGGACCAGACAGGATTCATCCAGGCCGCACCACTATGGACAATACCAGGCACACCCTAAATATCATTGAGTCGTCGAACAGAACAGGGAAGCATATGGCGATCCTGTCACTTGACGCCTGCAAAGCGTTCAATATGCTGGACTGGGGCTATATAGAATAAACCCTGAAGCACTTCGGCTTCGGGCTGAAATTCTCGAAGTGGGCCCAGGCAAATTATCAACATCCCACCACGTCTATTAGAATGAACGGCGCCAGATCACCCAGGATCCAGATAACCAAGGGCACCCGACAGGGCTGCCCCCTGTCTCCGTTCATATTTGCTTTATCAATGGAGCCATTTTCTGCAGAATTCGAAAGAACCCGCGGATTCACGGTCTGAAAGTAAAAGGGGAAACCTACAAAACAGCCCTTTACGCAGACGATGTCTTGCTGACCCTAACTCAGACTGAAACCTCTATGAAAGCCCTCTGGCAAGAACTGAACAGTTTTGGGACGGCGTCAGGATTTAGCGTCAACCTGGCAAAATCAACAGCCCTGGGAATCAATACCCCTACAGTCCTCCTGAACTCCCTAGCAGCCAAGTTCCCCCTCCCATGGGCAAAATCCCACCTTAGCTATCTGGGAATTCAAATCCCGAGTAAATCTGAGCGTGCGTATAAGCTAAATTTCCTGCCACGATTTAAAGAGCTGCGGACGGACTTGACCCGCTGGCAAAAACAGGAAGTGTCCAGGTTAGGGAGACTCAGGGCAGTCAAAATGTACTTGGTGCCAAGACTGATGTACCTCTGCCTGGCCCTCCAGACCCGAGTCATTAAAAAAGATCTACAGAAACTACAATCGAACATACTAAAATTCGTCTCGGCGGGGAAAAAGCCAAGAATAGCCAGGAAGGTGATGCTTCGAAGCCCAGGGTTGGCGGTCTGGGGGGCCCGGAGGTTGAAAGATACTGCCTTGCGGCGCAGCTCTCCCCAACCTTCATGTGGACCAGGGGCATCAACTCTCCATGTTGATTGAAACTGGAGGAAGACTGGTGCTGCTACCCTCTAGAGAGCGCTGCCCGACATCGCTTGGCCCAGAAACCCTCCTGACGCTGGACCCCTCACAGCAACCAGAAACAAGGTGCAAAGCTGGAAGAAAGCGGGCCGACGATGAACTGCAGAACCACAGTGGGCCCCTTATCCCCTATCTGGGAGAACCCCGACTTCACACCAGGGATTACACTGAATAGCTTCAACAGATGGAAGATAGGAGGGCTGAGGCACATTGCGGACTTCTACACTAACGGCACACTGCTGACGTTTGAAGAATGTAAAGTGAAATTCCAAGTTCCGGTGGAGGAGCAATTTTGCTACGCCCAGCTCAGACATTGGCTGTCCCATGACACGATCAAATTGCATGGAAGTAGAATGCACCTTGACAGCGCTCGCACCCACTGGGAAAATCTCGAACCTACACAGGCTCTTTCACAGAGGGGACCCGAACAAGAAGGAAGTCTACATGCTGAGGTGGGAACGGGATATAGGTTGGGAATTGGGAGTGGAGCCGCATCTGGACAAGAGTCCATAAAAGCTTGAAATGCATCACCAAAAAGAGGTGGCGATCAAAGTGTGCTACAGGTGGTATTTGACGCTGGTGATGCTCAACAAAAGCAGCCCTGCCATCCCACCGCAGTGCTGGAGAGGTTGTGCAAACACTGGCACTCTAGTCCATCTGCTGTGGTCTTGCCCGAAAACCCCAAGGTTCTGGAAAGAGGTGCTTGACCAGATCAAACTACTCACCGGGCTATCAATCCTGTGGGACCCAGGAATAGTCCTATTGGGGGATTCAGGAGACGGCCAATTCCCGATGACTGGCGATTGGCAGACCTCTGCTCACATCAGCAAAATTCTCAATAGCAAGGCTGTGGAAACACCCAGAATGCCCAGCGGTCTCCATGTGGTGGACTAAGTGCTGGGACATCGCAGTCGCGGAAAACATATCTGCCCTCCCTGCAGGAAATAGGAGCAAGTTCTTTGCTATCTGGGCGCCCTTTTTGGACTATGCACAACAATTCCCTGGCATGGTACGACAGCCGCCATCCCTTCGCTGAATGGCTAAGCTTGACTAAAGAGGCTTGCACTGCCACAAGGGACACCCTCACTCCATGCACCGTACAAGGGACCCCAAAACGAAGCAGTGCAGCGCCACACCTATCTGCCTTGACTCAACCGCCCCCATAGCCACGAGACCGATTGCCTACCCCAGTAGCTGCCTCCTTTTGCGACACTCCATGACCTGAAGCTGCCCCCCCCATGCCTGAGATGCTCACCTCCGGATCCCCCCCCCTTCTCTGACCCCACAATGTTATGTTGGACACTTGATTTAATTTGTGTTTCAGTTGTGTTTGCTTTTCCCTTGTCTCATGACGACTTGAATAAGGTATACAGCTGCAAATTTTTGTGATCAAAACCTCAATAAAATCTCTTGTTGAAAAAGAAATATGGTGCATTATCAGTGAGTTATAGAAAGCTTCACCTGCAAGCAACCACCTGACATGACCTTCTGGGACCTGTGAGAAACATGAGGGTATTCTCACTCCTACTACCCTTGGATCCTCTGTTCCGGTGGCCAGGGAAAGGCCATCGCTCTTGGGTCCCGAGTGGAGGGTCCTTGGGGATTGGGAGTGGGGTACACACAAGCGAGACATGGTATCCCCCCTTTTCCTGTTGAAGACCAACCTAACCCTCCCCCAATCTTTATGGGTTATTATAAAGCTGTTCCCTTTATTTCCCCACATGTGACACTTTATAGTATGGGATCGAGAAAGAGTCGACTAAGAGTAGTGAACACTATACCATTTCAACACTCTAGTATTGGGACGCAGAAGATGCCTGCAGAGTCTTGTAAGAGTCAGGCAAGTCCCCTTAATCAAAGTCAGGCAGACCCAATTGAGAGAACACACCTGCAACCTTTTAATTGGTTGCAGGTATATAAAATGACAGAGAACACCAAAGAGAGGAACAGGGAGGCCTGTTAGGGAGAGACCAGCAGGGTACCCTTGTGAGGAGGAGGCAGCCGCGGTGGGAGTGCAGAAAGAGCCAGGACGCCGGCATATATCCCAGAGGACTTGCGGGACCCAAAGCAAGTGGGCCATGTAATTTCCACAGGTCTGGGAGCATCCGTAATAGAGGGCAGGCAGCAGGAGCTGCGAGATAACCAGAGAAGAAAGGAGGCCACCGGCGTCCGTGCAGAGGCATTCCAATTGCCGGTGTGTTGAGGGGAACACCCGGCAGACGAGCTGGGCTTGTAGCAGTTGACCTCCTGACGCCACAAGTGCGAGAGGAGACGGTTGAAGCCTGTGAGTGTCAGGGAGGGCACTCGAGCGCTCCTATCGGACCAAAAGTAAGTAACGTTCCATGAAACTAATTGAAACAAAAGCATATTGATTGTTGAACTTAATGGAAGCTTCAAATTGAGCAAACACAGTACATATTGAATGCTGAACTGAATGGAAACTTTAAATTAAGCAACATGAGTATATTTCAAACACAGAACATATTGAACAACATATTGAGTGAAATCTTGAAACAAAACCTATTGAACATTGAATCGAATAGAACCTTATGGGCAAGACGAGCAACAGAAAAGCACCCATGTGAAAGTGAATGACAGAAAAGGGCGCAAGTGTGAGAGTGTCATAACAGTTCGGCAAGGCCAAAGACTGGCAGGAAGTGTGTGACACTTCATGGCAGAGCCACAAGGCTGACAAAGGGAAGCCAGACGATTGTAAAGCAGCACATATATCTAAGAGGCCAATAAAGAGGAACTAAGTGAAAGTGATTTGGGGCACAGTAGCCAGTACAAAAGAACCTGTGTGGACTGAAGAGCCCAGGGATCCTGGTTGTACATCCTGTGATCGGTGCCTAGACCAGTGAACCCTGAATGCTGAAAACCCAAAACATTGTCAAACCACCCAATAAGATCACTGTAAGTGAACTAGTGACACAAACCAGGAGGAGGCTCAAGTGGACCCTGAGCTGTGTGTAACCTTTTGAAAAGACAAGTATATGTGGTGAAGATAAAGTCTCAGGGAAGGGCACCCTGAGACTTGGAAATCATATGCGCTGTCTTCAGAACGGAGCCTCAAGATCTTTTGTTTTTGAACTTTGTTTCTTGGAACTTGGGGAAGGGATCCCGATGATTGTTTGGAACTGTATTGCTTTGAACTAAAGGGAAGTAATCTTGAGACTTTTTGTGGAACATTCTTACACTTGGGCAAGGAAAACTGAAAGAGAGCTGGGAGCTGGAAGAAACTCAGAACTTTGAGTTGAGCACTATTTATTTTATTGTTCGCATCCCTACACACTATTTAGATTTAGCGGTGAGGGCATGTATAGGTTTTGGACACAGACTGAGGGTTAAGTTGAACTCTTTGTCTCAGACTTTCTGTAGTTTCATTCAGGTAGGGAAACCCCACCTTAGCACAGGGCAAATTAGGCTTTCTACCATCCTGACATTTGATTTAAGTATTTTATTTTGCGCTTTAAGTGTGTTGTCTGTGTATGGCTTCATGTTGTCTTCACAGACCACACTGGTATTACAGCATCTTTCTCTATAACAAGAAGTTTAATTCCTGTTATTAGCTATACTTTACAGTTAATGTGAATTGTCACTTTAGAAAATATACAAATCACTAATGAATCACACTAACAAATCTTAAAAAGACCATGTATGGTAGCATGAGTTAGGTATTGAGATTTGTGAAAATATCCGACCCAAAGTATTATCATTAGTAATATCGCTGGACCCAGACTGGAATCTACTACAATTGACACAATACTCTTGAGACTGTATTTGACAGCTGTAAATATGGCAAAACTCGGCCTATGTACACCTGAAGCATCCTAGTATTTCAACAAATACAACTAGTGTGTCATCACAAAGGTGACGGGGATAAAAAGAACAGAAGCACTCACTGAATTATATTCAAGGTGGTTTATTTGTGTGCTGTTACAGTGTCAGGGCAAAATAACATATGGGGGAGGCATGAAGTGCAGCCCAAAGTGTCAGGATACCCCTTTTGTCCCTAACAAAAATGCATGGGTAACTATAATGCCCAAATGTTTCTGAGGGTTCGGGTGCCAGGGTCCCCTCACAGGATGTGAAAAATGGTGTACTAAATAAAAAGGCTTAAAGCAAACCGTCTACAGTTTCAATCGTTAGTCCCAAATCTGGTTCAAGGGAGCCCCTTATGCTTTTTCCCGCAAGTTATGTAGCAGGCTTTAAGAGGTCGCAAACCCTTCCTGCTATTCACCAATGATCTGGTTTGTCACGACGACCGAATCCATTTCCAAGGTGAGTTGTGCTGGGTTTGTTGTAGGAAAGCACTTTAAGGAGCATCACTATCCCTCTCTAATCTAGGGATGGGCAGTCCCACCCTAAACCAGGTGTCTCTCAACCCAAGGTTGGTTTCTAGAGATCAGTAACCCCTGCTATCTAAGAGCTATCTGCTTTCTTGTGATGGCTTAAAGGCAAATATCTTATCTGTCTAGTGGTGATGGTCCACTCGCATGGAGGCACCCAATTTTCAGGGGATTGCCACAAATATGCGGTGCTTCTTCCACTAAGAAGTGATTGTACAGCCTAAATAATTAATTAATTATATGAGCTAATTACAAGCTCATTAATACTATGTCATACAGGTCTTTTTCCAGAGCCTAACACGTGATTATTCAAGACTGCAAGAAGTACTATTCCAGACTATGAAACAGCATGGAATAATGATGAGCTATTAGCAAATATGAACTCAAGCAACATGGAAATTCACTAATGTTTTTGAAACACATGATAACAAATATTTAAATAGTATGTTAAAGAATGCAATAGGATCTATTACAAACTCTGTATTTCAATATTGGTGTAAACTAGCCCCTGACAAAGTTTCAGTGATTTTTCACATTGCCTAAATGATATGATATGATAGGTTATTTATAACGCGCTTAATACCCAAATGGAACAAAACATGTAGGGCAGGCCTTAAAAAGATTTGAGTCCATATTTTCAGAAAAAAATATGTTGTACCTTTTTGGTATAATATTTCTACTTGGAATACACTACACCAAAGGGTTAATTTCAATTTGTGAGCACTGGTCACTTTTTGTATGAATGTGTGAATGTAATTTGTGAGTAGCAAGAGAGGTGATTTCATAGCTGTATTTATACATGTTTGTTGTTGAATATGCATAAGAATTATGTTTTACATGTGTTTTTGTGAATACACCTGTTGAATTCCAGAAAGGGTTACCTACTTCTGTATACTTGTATGAGTATGTATTACATTGTATGTTGAACAATAAAGATGCATTTAGTAACTATGTGGTATTATATATTCAAGTGGGTTTGTTGTTTATACCCGACTATAATCCCGGGGTACCCACCTGCATTGGGGTCTCTTTTTTTGTATGTGGAGAGTTATCTATCTAGATCTCAACAGGGAACAATCAAGGGGTTCCTTCTCAAAGACCTCCCAGTGAAGTGATTCAATGTTTCTGCCTTCTGGACACTCAGATCCCACCCTCTTGTCCTTCCGCACCCCAGTATTCCTTTCCCTATATCTCTCGACCTTCCTCTCTCTACTCTCCTTCTTCCACTAACTCTCTTCTCACTCCCTGGCTCTTCCTTCTCTGTCCCTCCAATATTCCTCTCTATTGTCTACCTCCACCCTCCTTAAACCTACCCTCTATCTCTCCCTGTCTCTCTCTATCTCTATCTCTCTCTCCTCCTCTCTTCTCTGCACACTTCTACTCCCACCCTCTCCATACTACTACTACCCTCTCCATATTACTACTACTTCCATTTCCAAACTGCTACTACTATACTCTCCCCACACTAATACACCCACAACTTTCTGATTCCTAGTCCTGTTTGCTATCCTCCGTTGCGGGTTCCCTGTTGTCTCTCCCGAGAGGTGGTACAATCAGCAAAAGACATGAAAGGGGCATAAGTACAGCACTTTTCACATTTCGCTGCGCCTGCCTTTTGCAATGCCATCGCGCTGTGGTGAGCGATACAGTTCCAGACCAGGTTCATGTGAGGGACTTGCAGGTTTGTTAGCCTGTTGGTTTGGCTGGGGAGCTGTTCTGCTGCTTCAGGTCTGGTGAGAAATAATGGCTTTAGGCAGTGTAGAGCTGTCGGCGTAAACGCTGGCCTTGTTGTGGTCTGTTACACTGCGTCGGGCAGCAGATTCCCTTCAGATTATTGCCAGTTTTGGTGCATAGGTATCTGGCTCCTCTGCTGAGTTTCTGTCCAGCTGGTGTCTCTGCTTTCTACTGCTTGGCATGCTGGGATATGTAGTTTCCTGAAAAAGACAGAAAGAAAATGGCCATCATCGGGAGTGACCAGTATGGGATGATTGAAAGTGGTACTCTGCACAGGTATATAGGCACTATCAGAAGGGGCAGGGATTGGGGCCCTGCTATCTGCCACCTTCTTACTGTGAGGTACGACTGGCTCTGGATTCCAGAGTGTTAGGCACACCACCAAAGGCTCAGAAGGGTGCCCATCCCCTTTTAATGGGGCCAACTTGCTGACCTGTAACTCTAGTGAATGGGTATTCAAGTGCGTCAGCTGGATTGGGTTTTGCTTTCAGGCTCGTCCTCCCTCTGCCTACCACACAATGGATCTGCCATCCAGCCTCTGTCTGGATTAATGGACCTCAGATGTTCCTTTCCAGGCCACGTGTGTAGGGATTGGCTAGTAGTGGGACCCACCCCTGAAGATGACTTCCAGTTCTGATGTGGAACTTGGCACTGGTTAGTCCCTCATCTTGGGTGCTCCTCCAAACTTGCGCCAGAGTAGGTAGACATAGCCTATCTGTTCTTAGCTGTATGAAAGTCTAGGCCTTGTGTAATGGATACGTGTCTGACTGTTGAGCCTTCCTTCCTCCTTTATGTCCCTCTCTTGCCCCCTGTACATTTAAAAGGAATTTCTGCACCCACAGGTGCCTAGACTGCACTCCTCAACCCCCCACCAGTAGCTACAGAGTCTCCAAATTCAATACAACCATGTGCTGATTCAGGGCAGCCTGATTCCCGTGAACCCAGATGGTCTCTGCTCCTCACTAATAGGGGCTTCTTCCCTTGAAAAGACTCTAGGGACTGTGGAGGGTCAGAAGGAGGTTGCTGCCTCTTTGAGGATATTTTGAATGAGATTTATTAAAAAATAATATGAAGGCCTAATTTTCCCTACCTATTTTACTAAGATGCTCGTCAGTCATCTTGGAATGTCCACAAAGAATACATCCTCAGTCCAAAAACGAACACTATCTGACTTATATGAGCAAAATGAAGGCCAGGAGAATGACTCCTTTCTCCTGTTAGATGCTTCTTGCACTTTACTTCTTGGTTTCAGAAGAGTTCCTTCAATAGTCTGATTAGTTGATGTAGCTCTTTCCTGAAGTTGGAATACTTAACTTTCTTTTTAGACGTGCCTTTTCTTGACTTGACTTGACTTATCACAAAGGCTATCTTGGCCTGCAAATCCTCGTATTTTTTCTTTCTTAATTCCCACGCTTCTACTTTTGACTCAGGGTTTGTTTCCCTTCTTCCCAGGTTAAATGTATATTAGCTTGATCTTTTATTTATTGTTTGCATGTTAGGCGCTTATACAGAAAATACATTCTGTTTCAAAGCGCCCACAGGTCAGCAGGGAGGGAACGTGGGATGGCAGTACAATTAAATAGAAAATAAATTACAGAGGGGAAGGGACGGCACGACCTACTATGCCTTGTGATTATTCAGAACGTGCAAGTGCAGCAAGGAAGAGAGCAGTGGGGTAGGTGCTGTGGTGTCCGTGCTCGAGGATGAGCCGCAGATGAAGTGCAAGGTTTAGTAAGTGCTATGCAGGGCCAGGAGCCGCGTTAGGTGGAAATTGCAAATCTCCAGTGCGGAGTGTGTGCCAAGGCAAGTGCTGAAGGAAGATAGAAGCTGGGGAGATTGGGTGTGAGTGGTCAGAGGCCCAGGGGATGCATAAGGGTCCAAGACACCAGTCACACCAATCACATCTTATTACTTCTTGGAATCCTCTATATGGTTTACTTTACTTTATTGGAAATATTCAGATTTGTTAATGTAGACTTTGAGCCTTTTTTTCTTCCATTCCTCTCCCTCTCATGGAACGTTATTATTCTTTCTCTCTTGTTATCATAGTTCAAGTATAACCAAAAAGATCTCCTTTTCATTCACTTCCCTTTAATGGGATAGTCTTATTCCCGCTCTCTCTTGGTCACAGTTCAAACTTTGTAGGTTTGCTTCTACTGCTTTCTCATTGGTACTGAGAGGAGTTCTCCGACTCATATAATAGTTTATTGCTTTCCCGTGCGTCCCCGGTTCCCTGTTACCTTTTTTATGATTTTGGACTGTCTCTGGGATCCCCACGGTTCGTTCTTCTCCTTCAATCATCTGTTGCACCGCCGACACATCACTTGATCTGCGTCTCTGTCGGGCGTTCTCTGCTCTTCCTAAGGGGAGCCATGCCACTTGCTACGGTTTCCCTGGGGTGGTATCAGTGCTGTTCTGAGAATGGACTGCCCACCACAGTCCCTCAGTGTCACGCCACCACCAGTTCTCATGCTCCACACGAGCCGGCTTCACTCTGGCTCTTGGTTATGCTGCGCTCTCAGCATTCCCTTCACTGCTTCCAGCATCTTTGTATCTCACAGGATCCGCGTCTTGCTGCAGCTCTGCCTCCTCTGAGGTCTGCGTTCGCAGGAGACATCCCCTGCTTTGACATACTTTCCTCTTGCACTCCTTCTGCTCCTCCTCGGGATGAGTCTTCGTTCTTTAATCCATTCGTCTCAGTGGTCAATTGAAGGACAGTTTCTCTTTCTTCAGAATGATAACCTCTGTTTACAGCTTCTTCGGCCCAGTCTAGGTACTGGGCCTTATTTAATAAGTTTGACAGTCCCATGTATGCAATCATGGTTCCTGGTTCAGGGAGTTCCTGACAGGAACGGGAGTCGTTGTCCCCTAAGGGGGTAGTCACTCCTTGTGAGGTCCCATTTTCCTTGACCACTAGGGCGGGTGTTGTGGAGCAGGCTCACCTCCGTTGCCTCACAGGGGGGATCCCCCGTAGGGGTGAAGAGATGAATTCCCTCGATTCATCACAGGACCTTGTCTCTGGTAGGCTCATTCAACTGTCCCCTGACCTTTTAAGGGGCCTTAGTGAGGGTGACATGGGGATTTACTATGTAACTCCCTCGTGCTCATTTTCCTCTAGTTTGGGGAGGTTCCTTACTTTTTGGTCACCCCACTAGATGTCCCCAGAACCAGAGGGGTGACTTTGTAACACTGTCAAAAAGGCATTACTTTGATGAAAGACCTGTAATATTAAATACAATCCCTGCTGCAAATATTATCTTAAAGTTTAACTGTTTCTGGATTGACACGCTCTCACTGTTAGGAAAAACAACTCTTATGGACTTGGAAATGCAGATATAAACTGTGATCAGACGAATGGACTAAAGTGATGATAAACGTGTCGAACCTTAATGTAAAATATATTTTAGGGACAAGGCTAACAAGCATCTCTTCAAGGGTATCTGAAGTGATTTTCTAGACTGGTATGTATAAACATTGAACTGTCTAAAGAAAACAAGGAACATCCCCCCCTAACAATAGTTGTGTGATGTGTTCACTCTTGGGGTTGTTCTTCATAACTGCAATTGTGAAAGTGAAAATATTTTGTTATCATTTTCCCTTTTTACTTCTTTATTGTGCCTCTATCCCACTGTATGTTCCTCTTTCTCATCACTAATATTAGATGATAACATGTGTGACTTGTACATTTGTTAAAATCAATGTTAAAATAAAACAAAAAGGAAAACATAACTCTCTTGTTAGCAAACTGAATGTACAGTTTATGTATTTGTATATTTTTATAGAGTTTCGACATGCCCCATGATTTGGTTGCTTCAGAAGATGGCACGGTCTACGTTGGAGATGCACATGCAAAAACAGTGTGGAAATTTTCTCCATTGGAAAGTATGTTTTACTTTAACGCATTTGACTTGCTGTTTGACTGAGTACGATTCAAATATGCAAAGCAGAACACAAGTAGTTTTACACCTCAATCATATACCTTTGCAAGGTCTCAATGAGACACTAAGGATTTCCAGAGATAGTCAATCTTGCCATGGGCCTAGATTAGTCTGTTTCAGCACACGTGTCAACATTCTTTATCCAACTGTAAGTAATCGTGCAGATAACCTTCAATTTTACATGGAAACATGGCACTTGCACATTTTGTCCACTCTATTTTGATAGCAATTTTGATCAAATTCCTGTTTACTGCCTTTTCTGAAACTTGCCAACTAGAAAGTCCCAAACATGTCGATGGCATATTTGTTTCACAGATAACACTCCTGCGTGTTGGGATTTAAATAGTATAATGACAACACAAATGCAAGGCCTGCAATACTATGACTTGGCATAACAACATACTAATCCGCATTGAATCTGGAACAGTCCGTACTGTTGGCACCTGTGCTACCCTTATTACAACATCCAATGACATTCATTACCCTCCCACACATATGTATTCTCCCACACAATCCGTCATTCAGAACCTTAGCAGGCTCATGCCCATACACAGCAAGAGATTGCTGGCTTGGGACTTCAATTAAGAAATTGTTCAAACTTTGAAAGGGACATAAGAACCACTGTGGAGTCACTTGATGCTGTTGGGCTGAGAAGCTGCGACTTCAGTGGGGCTCTGTTCCCAGTGAATATACAACAGAAACGAAACTGGTTTTTATTAACCAAAACTATTAAGATTGAAAGGCGCTGCAGGTCTGCTGACATAACATAGGATGAAAAAGATGAAGTAAAGTAACCAGAAGGATCAATGTATGGCTAAAAAATCCTTCATCAGCCAATAAAGCCCGCTGGAAGGAAAGCGAAATAATATATAAACATATGATAACCGAGGCCAAAAATAACTTCTATAACGAACAGATTTCTACAGCCACCAATTCCACCAGCAAACTATTCAATATCCTTAAATCCATAGAAAAACCCAAAGCCATTACCCCTCCTTTCCTACTCTCTCAAGAAGAATGCGATGCCACCCAGATCGCCTTCTTCAACAAAATTTCAAAAGCCAGGGACGCCATCATAAATTCCCTGACCAACAAAAAAACGACAGTTACTCTGCCAGCTGAGACTGCAACAGCAGGTATTGGAACTTTCAAGTTCACACAGATCAACAACAGCGAAATGATCAAAGTACTGGCAACCATGAAACCCACGACCTGTGCAGAGAATATCATTCCACCTAAGATAATATTGGACAACATAGACATTTTCGCCCCCATCCTGACAAAGATCATTAATGCCTCTTGTAGAGACCAGGAAGTCCCTAATGCCATCAAAAAAGTCACAGTAACCCCTCGTGTAAAAAAACCCAATCTCGACCAACGCGATCCGAATAATCTCAGGCCCATAACAAACTGCAACTTCATCCTCAAAATCATGGATAAGATCGCCACCATGCAGCTCCAGGCATACGTAGAGGAATCTACTTCCCTCCACCCACAGCAGTCTGGTTTTCGCCTCGCACACAGTACCGAGACGGCCATGTTAGATCTGCAGACCAAAATGCTCGGTATTATTGACAAGGGTAAGACAGGCCTCCTCGTTCTACTCGACCTCAGCGCCGCATTTGATCTCCTCGACCATAACCTACTCCAGAATGCGCTAAAAAAGACCACCAACTGCTCTGATGAAGCCATCAGATGGATAATGTCCTTTCTAAAAAACAGAATATCCAGAGTGCACTGGGGGGACAAGTTCTCCCTCGAAAAAGAAATCCTCTGTGGAGTTCCCCAAGGGGCCAGTATGTCACCCCTACTGTTCAATCTTTACTTAAAATACCTATGCCTTGTTATAGACCACATAAACACCTATTTCACTAACTATGCTGACGACACACAGCTTGTATTCGAACTAAGTGGCAATTATCAGAAAGATAGCGAGAAACTTACCACGATATACCACCACGTGGAGCAATGGATGGACTCCAATTGGATGTGCCTAAACGGAAAAAAAACGGAACTCATGATTTTCGGCTCATCCTCTGCTCGTGCTAAGCTACCCTCATCCTACACATCCTTCCACATTAAAGATACCCCCATTCCGGTCCTAAGCAAGGTTAAAACCCTAGGTATGCTGCTAGAAGCATTGTTGGGTGCGGACGCCCAAGTACAGTTCATCAAAAAAAACTGTGCCTAACACCTCCGTCTAATAAAAGCCATCAGACCTTTCATATCCGAGGAAAATTGTGCGACCATAGCAAGAGCCACCATCTTATCGCGCCTTGACTATGGCAACGCTCTAGTCCTGGGTGCCTCCAAGCAATGCCTACAAAGCTACCAAATTGTACAGAACAACGCGGTAAGAATTGTCAAGCTCAAAACTAAAACAGAACATATCAGCAACTCCAGAAGGGAGCTTCATTGGCTGAAAATCGAAGATAGGGTGCATTTCAAAACCTTAACCATCGTTCACAGATGCATCTACGGAAAGGCACCAACCTACTTAAAAACTAGGATCAAACCTAATAGAACACTGAGATCATCCCAACTTGTTAAAATTGCTACGTCACCTCACAAACTCAAAAGTGGCTTAGGTAGAGCCTTTCCAACCCTTGCAGCCAACCTTTGGAACAACCTACCAGACCACCTTAGACTGGAAACCAACTACTCGCGTTTTCGCAAACAGGTAAAAACCCATATCTTCAAATAAACGGCCATCACGGCATATACCTCAGTTAGCTTAATTCTATGTGACTGTCCCGTCTGCTCTGTCTAATCACTATCTGTTCCGTCCGTTCTCGTGTCCTTGTTTCTGCGCCCCGAGGCTCGCGAGCTACCGGCGCAATATAAATATTAAATAAAAATAAAAAATCAATAAAGGGATGGTAGATCACTCTGCAAATAAATAGTCTTTACCTTCCTGTGATGCTGCAAGTGGCAGGTGTGCAGGAACAGGAAGGAAATATTGGACAGGTATCTACTTTGACATTTAATACACTTCTCAATAAATTGCATAAGGCAAGTGAGGTGTTACAAGGGGGTAACATATATGCAGTGTGAAGGCATCATGAAGTAAGACACAGACAACAGATTCACTTTTCACATAGCTTGCCCTATGATAAGGTGAGATTTCCCTACCCAAAGAAACTAAGGATAGTCTGTTATTAAGTTCAACTCAAAAGTCTGTCTCTATCCAAAACCTATACATGCCCTCACAACTGAAGATATACAATGTGTAGGGATGTCAGCGACCTAAGAAACAGTGTTCAAAATAAAGTTGTGAGCTTCTTACAGCTTTTGGTTTGTGTTTCAGCTTCCCCTTACCCAAATTCAAAACAGTGCCACAGAAAGACCTTGGGGTTCCCTTCCCCAAGTTCAAACACAGTTCCACAAAAACAGCCTTGGGGTTTCCCTTCACCAAGTTCAGCACAATTTCAAAAGTCCTCGGGGCTCCCTTCCCCAAGGTTAAAACAACACAGCTCCAAAAAGGGCTTGGGTTTCCCTTCCCCAAGGTCAACACTTTACACCAAGTCTCGGGTTCCTTTCCCCAAGAAGACAATTCTTCTCACTTAAGAATCAGTCAGTTCAATTCTCTTAGCTTTCCATAAGTATTCCATATAAACTTTGTAACCTTTCAGACTTTTAAACAGTTTGCATAGCTTGCTCCTTTCTTTAATCACTTTAACACTTGTTACGCACAACAGCTTCAGTATCTTGACTTCCTTGGTTCACTCCAAGTAGGGATTACTCGGTCTAGGTGCAGTTGTCGGACCATACATTCCACCCATTACAGGTCACGCAACCAATAACCCATGGAACTTTGTTTTGTTCCCTTATTCTCAATGGAAACATCTGAGCCTGTATCATTAGTCCACTTTCAGTTCTATTGCTTCTTGGTGGTTTCTTGCCTCTGCCACAACGTGACTTTCACACAATTCACTTTGTGGTGTGTATTCCTTGTCACCACCTTGCTTTCACACTATCCAATAGTGCTTATCCTTTGCTTTACACTTGCTTCACAATCCCTCATTACTGGCTTTCACGTTGCTCATACTTTCACATTGTCAATCAATGCTTTTTACTTGCTTTGACTTTATTTGAAAATGCAAATCACTTTAATTTTATTTGTGCAGTATTGTAACATGCTTTGCATATCTTTTCCTTAGTTCGGTGTTCAGTAAGTCATAAAGTACTTTGCAGCTTGTTCGGCCTTCAATACACTTTTCTTCGGTCTCCAGACCCTCTTAACACAAGGTTTCATTCGATATGCATCTTCCTTTACCCAACCCAAACTCAGCACTTGGAGTGCCGCTGCATGAGTGTTCCCTCTCCATCACTCACTGGTCCACCGCTGCCCTTCCAGGTGCTTTCAGTTTCTCCTTCTGCGCTCTCTCGCTCTCCCTTCACTTGCTGGGAGCTCCGGTGAGCAGCGCTTCTGTTTTTCCGAACCTCATTGCAGCTGCTGGTGGCTTCTTGGAGACTTCTGTGTCTCCCAGCTCCGGTGGGGGACACATGGCACATGGATCTGCAGGGCTCTTGACTCTCTCACAGCCCGTTCGGGCTTCGACGTCTTACTCGCTCTCCTGCAGCGCTCGGCGTCCTTTTCACCGGCTCCTCTCCAGTCTGCTCTGTATTGGGTTGCTGCCTTTGTCTACTCAGACAGGTCTCTCCTTCGTTCTCGCTTGATTCTCCTTATAGGCACCTGTAGCACCTTAACTGGCTGCAGGTGCAAGTCCTTTGCCTGACCACACTTAACATTATTATGGGACATGCCTGACCATGGTAGTGGTGTTACATAATACTCTTCCTCGTCTCAGTACCAGAGTGGCATGTGTTAGGCAGAAACCTGTGCAGTTCCCTTAGGGACCACTGCAAAATGTTTAGGACTACAGGTGTTAGCAGTAAACCCAATTGGTAGCAGTCTGCACCACCCAGATTTACCTGGTAGCTGTGGCTGAGCAGTCAGGCTTCTCTCAAGAAGAGTTAGTCAGTAGATAGAGTATACACATTAGGTACAAAAATACAGTAGCACAAGCAAACAATGACCAGTGCTTTGGTATAAAAGTATATAATTATTTATTTATTTAAAAACACACTTGTAAAAATACACTGGCACTAATATGTCAAGCAAGTTCAAACACAGTGACTAGAAATATATACACCTCCCTGATTAATTATCCGCCAAGTCTTAGGAAAAGAACACCACTTATTATCAACACAGAGGTGAGCGCTTAACCAAGATGGCACTCCAATAATTATTTAAAAAGGGAGAGAAAAGGCAGAAATAGGAAAACACACAATACCAACACTTTTAAAGAACCACAGCAAGTCAAGAAAGGCAGGGTCTACTGTAGAGCAAAAAGTTCATAGGCCAGGCCCTCTCTTGGAGAGAGCAAGGCGGAATGTGCCCAAGATCACACAGTTGAAGTACGCTTTAAAAGTTTTTGCAGGGAGATCCAAGATGGCCGCCGGGGTGAGGAGTCGCAGCTAATCCGCGCTCCGCCCGGGCCGCCAAAAAACAGCACGACCGAAGCCGTGACCGACCGTCGCTCACCCCCCTCCCCCCTGACTGCTAGACCCCCCCCCCCTGCATTCTCCCCTCCTGGCGAGGAATCGGCGCTGCGGATGAACGCGGCCAGGTCCGGGGAGAGAGCAGACCGGCCCCTCCCCCATCGGTGCCGAAGGAGACGCTCCTGCGCCATAGAAGACCACACAGCCGGGAGGCGACGGCAGGTGTGGGACCCGGATCGAGGGCAAGGCGGAACTCCGAGGGAAGGAGCCGACGCCGACGAGCGCCGAGGGGGAAGGAGAGACAGCGACAGCGCGGCGCCGGAGAGGAGCTGCAACACAGGGAGTGAGTAGCGCAAACAGGGCAGACCACTGGTGAGGAGAAGCGGGGCCGCCCTGAAACTCAGCGCGGAAGAAGAAAGGTGAGCCATCAAGGGGAGGGGAAAGAAAACCACCCGCCCGCTTATCTACACACAAAAAATAATAAAATAAAATAAAAAAGCGGGAAGCAGGCAGGCCGGGGAGATTCACATAACAGGATTTCCCCTGCTACGCGAGAGGCCCCCGGCATCAAATGGATCGGGGATCGCCCCAGGCCTGAAGGAATCCGCTATGCAGAACCCCTCCCCCCCCCACGCGGGCCGGAGTATCCTCTTCCCCCACTAAACAGGGGGCAAAGAGCGGGGGGACACCAAAGTAAGGGGAAGCAGTCCCTGCCTCAAACAGACAGACATCGAGATCCGACGGGGGCAGGAGAGGATACGCAGACTACTAATCTGTCTAATTCGAGAACCCCCCCGCCCGCTGAGACATCTCAGAGGATAGGATCGGGAGAGGGACCATCCGGAGAGCTACAAGAAGGCATGGTAGCCCTATAGGCATTCTAACGGATTACGCCACCATGTTGAGAGCAAAAGGAAAGGGGAACCCCATCCAACAGATATCCCAATCTGCGAAGCAAGGCGCAGATATTCTGCAAATGTGGTCAACGGAGGGATCATCGCAACCGAGGGCGAGAACCCAGGGAGAATCCATGGGGGAGTCAGAGTCACCATCCCAACAGCCGCAACCACTGACCAGGGAAGATATGCAATCCTGGTTCATGGACTTGCAAGAAAAATTCATGTCCACAGTCCAAGAACAATTTACAACTATGAAAAACGAAATGAAACAAGTGGTTCAAGATATTAGAACCGATATTAGCAACCTAGAAGAAAGAACGGACATAGTGGAAAAAACGGTGCAGGGACTAGAAGAAGACACGAGACAAGCAAGCGAAACGCAAGAACACTTGGCGTCACTTACGCACAACTTAGAACTTCAATGTGAGGACTTGGAGAACCGCTCTAGACGCTCCAACATCCGCATCAAGAACATGGCGGAATCAGTGCTAGACAAAGATCTGAAAGAGGCGGTAAAGGAGGTGTTTAGAGACATTTTGGGGTCCCAAGACACTGATGAAATCGGAATCGATAGAATCCACAGAGTAGGACCAAAAAGATCGGGGGCCCCAGGGGAAAGACCACGCGATGTCCTAGCGGCTCTCTCCTCCAACCCACAGAAAGAACAGATCCTCAGGAGAGTCAGAGAAATGGAACACATTAAAATGAACGGTCAAAACATCCAATTATACCAAGACCTCGCTCTGATAACCCTCCAAAAAAGGAGAGCAATGGCCCCACTGGTGAAAGTTCTGATAGAAAAGCAAATCCGCTATAAATGGACCTTCCCATTTGGGCTGCTATTTACGTGGGAAGGGAAACAGAGAAGAGTAACCACGGTGGAGGAAGGTATGAGCACATTGGGTCTACAGGAAGATGAGGGGGAACGGGGGGAGTCATCGAGCAGGAGGGATAGAATGAGAAGACCAATGGGGTGGGAAACAATTACGCAAAAGAAGACTAATACAGGGAGGGAATCCCGGAGAAAAGTCACATGAAGAACCCAGGAACATGCAACCAAGGGGTACGAGCAAGGAACAGCAATTATGGAATCAATGTCGGGGTGAAGGAGGAGAACGGAACGGACAACACGCAGATGGCGGTCGGGGGAAGAACCGACGGCTTGGAACTCGGTAAAGTCCAATGGATCTTTGGGGTTTAGGACTCCCCATATCATACCCTCCGAGGGTAAGGAGGGCAGGGAGCGATGGGCGCAACGCTCTAGCGTCAATAGGAACTCTCGCCCAACTCGGGGGACAGTTTGGTTGGTTTAAAGTTCAATGTTGGGGGGGGGGGCGGGGAAGTTCAAGGGGGGGGAAGGGATCGGAGGAATCAAAGAAATGAAACGAGAACAGAAGGGGGCCCGAGGCGACAACAAACAAATATAACACAATGGGGATGTTACGCATAGTGACATACAACATAAGGGGCATGAATCACCCAACAAAAAGGGCCAAACTGGAAAAGCAGTTTAAAAGGGAGAAGGCGGACATACTACTTCTCCAAGAGACCCATATCAGAACGAGGGATAAGCAGAAAATGCGGATAAAAGGCTACAAAATATGGGCTCAGGCAACGACAACGGAGAAAAAAGCTGGGGTACTGATTGCAGTGAGAGAAGGAATGGACACTAAAGTATTAGATACAAGCATGGATAAAGAAGGGAGGTTTGCCTTCGTCAATGTAGTAATTGAAGGTCTTCACATTACACTCGCCTCAATATATGCGCCCAATCAAGGACAGGACGGCTTCCTTAGGGATGTTCTATCGAAACTGGAAAACTATGCTAAAGGGGAAGTGATCATGGGGGGAGATTTCAATATGGCATGGAATCCACATATAGACAGGAGTACGGGGAACGCGCAGGGCCAAGGGGCACCATCAAAACGTCTGAGGCAGCAAATGGATCAAATGGCCCTGAATGATGTTTGGAGGGAACTGAAGGGTGAACAGAGTGGGTACACCTACTTCTCACATGTCCACAACACCATGTCAAGAATTGACTACTTCTGGGTCTCAGTGGGACTACTGGGAAAAATCCAGGGGCTGGATAAGGGCACAATAGCCCTCTCGGACCATGCCCCGCTATGGCTGGAGGTGACTCTCCCAGGGAGGAAGAATGGGCTATGGAGGTGGAAGCTACCGCAGGAGCTGATCCAGGACCCAATCACAGGGGAGTCCATAAGGGAAATGATAGAGGAATACTTTATACAAAATGACACAGGGGAGGTAGCGCTGCAAGCAGTCTGGGATGCGTTTAAAGCAGTGTTGAGGGGGAAAATTATTGCGTTGAAAATCACAAGAGATAATCAAAGGTTTTGGTGGGAAAAAGAGCTGGAAAAAACAATCGAAGATATCCAAGAGAAGCTTCTGACACACCCCACAAAGGCCTTAAAAAAATCACTGAAACATACACAGGGCCAACTAGAGATGCTCCGCACGAAGGGCGCAGAGAAGAACCTACTCTATCTGAAGCAAAGATCTTATATTAGAGCAAACAAAGCAGACCGGCTCCTGGCGAGACAACTGAGGGATAAACAGAAGGAAACAACGATTAAAGCCATATATGACACCAATGGAGACCCCCAAACATGCACACAAGACATGGGGGAAACATTGAGGCATTACTACCAAACTCTCTACTCCACTGAATTCCCTGACACAAACGCCCAAGATTCATACTTAGAAGCCATAAACCTCCCGAAAATATCAGAAGAGGACAAGCAGTCACTAGAGACACCTATCAGTGAGGAGGAAGTCAGAAAAACCATAAAAGGACTCCCAAGTAACAAAGCCCTAGGCCCAGATGGGTTTACGGCCCCATTCTATAAAACATATGCAGACATTTTGACCCCGATCCTAACAAGGCTCCTAAACTCCTTTAAGGACAGTGGTAATCTCACCCCCACTATGAATGAAGCGAAGGTACTGTTATTTCACAAACAAGGTAAAGACCCTAAAAACCCAGCATCATATAGGCCAATCTCCCTAATTAATCTAGATGCAAAAATCTATACGAAGATCCTAGCAACGAGGCTATCCCTAAACTGATAAGTGAAGATCAATCAGGCTTTATTCCCGGCAGACAAACTCATGACAACACAAGGAGGCTAGCCCATTTAGTGGAAATAATAGGTATAAAGCACACCCCACAGATATTGCTGTTGGTAGACGCCGAAAAGGCTTTTGATAGGGTGGAGTGGTCAATTCTGTTCAAAATATTGGAGCGCATGGGGTTTGGGGAACAGTAGTTTGCAAAGGTAGCGGGCGCCCCTCTCTCGACAGAACAAGGCCTGATAACCTGTTCAGTGGTTATTAACCACTTGAGAGTTCGCAGCCACTGCTTTTACTCACTGTGCCTTTCACAGATGGGAAATATCCATTTGCATATCAGTCTTTGTCCTGCCCAGGGGCAGTCCAGCACCGAAATGCAATGGCAATTCCAACCTGAACGAGAGTACCACCAGCAACCCCATACACGTGTTTCACCCTTGTTGGGGATCATCAGTGAGGTGAAGCTGATGCCTCTCTAAGCACAGTGAGAGGGAGAACACGTCTGGTTGCCCCCAGGAGACCTAGGGTTACCAATCCCAGGTTCCTTGAAATTTAGTTTGCAAAGGTAGCGGGCGCCCCTCTCTCGACAGAACAAGGCCTGATAACCTGTTCAGTGGTTATTAACCACTTGCGAGTTCGCAGCTACTGCTTTTACTCACTGTGCCTTTCACAGATGGGAAATATCCATTTGCATATCAGTCTTTGTCCTGCCCAGGGGCAGTCCAGCACCGAAATGCAATGGCAATTCCAACCTGAACGAGAGTACCACCAGCAACCCCATACACGTGTTTCACCCTTGTTGGGGATCATCAGTGAGGTGAAGCTGATGTCTCTCTAAGCACAGTGAGAGGGAGACCACGTCTGGTTGCCCCCAGGAGACCTAGGGTTACCAATCCCAGGTTCCTTGAAATTTAGTTTGCAAAGGTAGCGGGGAACAGTATATTGCGAGCATCAGAGCGAACTACAATTCCCCATCCAGTAGAATAGTCATTAATGGCGAGGTTACGAACACGGTGAGGATAACGAGAGGGACGAAGCAGGGATGCCCCCTTTCACCTCTGCTGTACGCTCTGTTTTTAGAACCCCTCCTAATTAAAATACAGGAATCAGTGCACATAAAAGGGATAGAAATGGCAGGTCAACAACACAAAGTGATCGCATACGCGGACGACATGTTAATAACCCTACAGGACCCAGAATCCACGTTATCAGCTGCAGTGAGAGAACTAGAAAATTATGGGGCCATTTCGGGCCTAAAAATAAATAGAAAAAAATCAGAGATTCTAATCCTGGCAGGGGACAGAGCGAATATAGAAAGGAAAGCAAAATTTCTGGACCTTAAGAGTGTACTGAAAGGTATAAAATATTTGGGGATAATTGTACCTCAAAAAATAGAGCAAATCTATGGGGAAAACTACCCACCGCTTCTCATAAACATCCGAAAAGAGCTAGGCAGATGGAACCCACTACAGATTTCCTGGTGGGGTAGAATACAAGCCGTCAAGATGACCGTCCTCCCAAGGGTACTGTATTATTTTCAGGCTCTCCCACTGGGTGTCCCAGACTCGTTCTTTAAATCATTAACGAAACTGGTTTTGTCCTTTGTATGGAAGGGGAAAACGCCTAGAACAACCAGGATGGTCCTTACTGCCCCAAACAGTGAAGGAGGGTTGGCGCTCCCCCATTTCAAAAAATTCTATCAGGCAGCACAGCTGAGAGTCCTGGGGGAGTGGGTGGGGGAGAACCCACAGCAGATATGGGTCAAACAAGACAGAGCAGTCGCGAGGATCCCACTGGTAGAACCCCTCTGGAAACAGAGGCACCACAGACATGTGAACCTAGGAATAAGTGAAATTATGAAATCCATGCTAGAAGCATGGGATGCCCAAACAAAAAAAGGCATAATGTCCACAGCGATAGGACCCTTTACACCCATCTGCAGAAATCCACTATTTCCACCAGGGATGGAACAGGGGGCATACGATAGCTGGGAGAAGGTGGGTATCACTAAAATTGGGGAGATGTTCGCAGATAAAGAAATCATATCCCTGGAATCTTGCTTTACTGGAAAGAATATACCCAGAAGGGACAGATATAGATATGAGCAGCTAAAACATTGGCTGAACTCCCCGATGATCACAGAGGCAGCAACCAGGGATCTCACAGGATTCGAGACACATATCATCTCCAACACAGGGGAAAAAAAGTGGGTTTCAACTCTATAAAAATACATAAACTCACAGGGGGAAAACATCAAATGGGCATACAGAATAAAATGGGGCAGAACACTGGGGAATGAACCTTCGGACAGTCAATGGGCAGACCTATGGAAACAGATCCCCAGAATGACCAGATCGGCACAAACCAGGGAGATGTGGGTCAAGATCATGACACAGTGGCATTATACCCCAGAGAAGCTCCACTCGATGTACCCAAACACACCTAACCTATGCTGGAGAGGCTGCAATGAAGTGGGAACGTGGAGACACATATGGTGGGACTGTAGCGGCATACAACCATTCTGGGAAGAAGTGAAAAACGAAATGGGCAAAATTTTCCCAGATGTGGGGTAGATGGGGGAGGAGGTGTGGCTCTGCGGAATCAGAGATGGCACAGCAAGACAATATCGCACATCACAATGGAGAAGCTTTACGGGACTACTTATAGCAGCATGGACCACCATAGCACAAAATTGGAAAAACAAGAATACCCCAATGACGTTTACTTGGCTACAGAACGTATGGTCCCATATAACAATGGAGAAAATCACCCACAAAATCCAAGGAACTGGAGACAAGTTTGCAAAAGAGTGGGAAGGGACCCTACAATATCTCCAGTCAGACTTTATGGAACAGTGGTGCCCCCACAACATTAAAGTTTCAGATATTTTCAAAGCATAATGGGAACCCGGGACAATATGACTTCATCCGATCCAAGGGGAGGGAAGGGGGTGGAGGAAGGGTTGTTTTAAGATGCAATGTTTATCTCTTTTGTGTTATTTGTGTAAAATCAATAAACATGTTTTAAAAAAAAAAAAAGTTTTTGCAGATAGTTCAAAAAGGAGTTAGATCAGTTCAGAAAAGTTAGTTAACAGGTCCGAGGTCACCACAGGATAGAGAGTCAAGGATTTATGGAACACCTTGGACAGTCTGTTGCAAGGGAGACCAGGCGGGACACAGTACCTGAAATGGTGAGAAAGCTCCAGCGGGGGCAGTTGTTCCTGGCAGCGGGTGCAAGTCGGTGCTTCGTCCAGGGGAAGAGAAGATCTCGATGTGGAGGAAAGCTGGAGGTCGTTGCACTGCCGGGGAAGAAACCAGCCGCGGAGTTTCCTGGTTAAAAGGTACTACCCTTTTATTCGCGGTAGTGGTGAAGGGTGGCTATCCGCCTGCCGGGGTCCTTGGCATGGGCGATTCGACCACCAGACGATCCAAGAAGGCGAAAAAATGGCGAACTGGTTAACCCCACCAGCTCAAAGGAAGAAGACTCTCCTGGAAGAAGATCTTCTCTGTCGTTGGGAAGTGGTGAGTCGGTTCAGCAGGGCTCCACCGGTGGTGTCGTCGTTGCAGGTCGGCTCAGCTTCTCCCTCTTCGGATTCTTTAGGTCCTGTGGCGACTTCTCAAGTTCCAGTCCCCAGAGCCCTGCTTTTATGTAGAAAACCCCCATTCATCAGTCCTAGCTGTCACTCAAACATGCTAAGTGGTGAGCCGGGCGGCTCACCACTGGGCCAATCACACAAGAGTGTGACTTGAGTTGCCGAGGCAACTCAGTTCAGGGTGCCTATTCCCCCCTCCCACACATCCTGTAGACCCAGACAGAGTGGCACCCCATTTGAAGGCTTCTGTGCAGAAGCCCGCCAAAAGTGGAACAAAGGGCTCGACTTGGGTTGGAGTTACAGAGGCGAACACAGATGCCATTTTAAAACCGAGTCCTGGCAAAAAGACCCAACCGGGGAATAAATATTAAAGATACCGCCGGGTTATTTATTTAACATTGCACCAAAAAAGTGGTGCGTTTAAAATGAATGGGAAAATCCCATAGGAAATATTCTGGTGGAATATTTCGCGTGGTAACCACTGCCACTAGCCAGAAATGCGACAAGGGGGGGACTGGACAGTGCCCCCTTGAAAAACAGACCTAGGGGCAATCGAATTACCCCTACCAGTACTTCCACAATATGATGGTTTGTACTGGTTCTGTTCATAATTTAAGACTAGTAAAGTCAATGGTGACTGTACATGCCCTGGGAGACAGTAGTCAGTCCCAGGGTATGGAGTCTGTTTGGGGGCCACTATGACACCCCTGTGATACTGCACTGAGGGTGCTGTGTAACACACTTACCAAAAACACATGAATCCCTACGGAGTAAAAGACCCCATAGCCCATAAAACACATTACAAAGTCAAAGGACATTCTCAAATCATGCCTAAGAGTGGGAGAAAAGAGTCTCACTCTTAGCAGGAGAAAAAAATAAACCCCAAAAATCCAGCAAAGTTGCTGGGGGACTCACTAGGTTTGGGAAATTAGCCTTTACAGAGAATTCTCCCTAACAGTATGCACAAATGGAAGTGTGCATTACTCCCAGTTGCCTTTCCTCGTGCCAGTCTGAAAGGCACAGGCATATGGGACAGTGGATGTGTGTGAAAGAGGGGCATACTGATAACCTATAAAGGCAGGGTAAGGTGCATTCTGACATTCTCCCGCATTAATAAGAGGAGGTGAATGTGGGTTTGACCTGCTCATATGAGGAGTTGTCCTCCTTATTAATCGCTTTCTTGGCCCTCTATACTGATGGCATGTCCGGGGATAATTTTTAAAGGAAGAAAAGAAAGGGTTTTGACAGTACCTTAAAAAGGCTTCTGGGACAGAGGGTTAATTGTGAACTGGGTATGGGGAATACTGCGTCTCACCTAAGGACACCATCCCTCCACCCCCCAAATCTCCTCCACCCAGGTGATACTTCCTCGCATATCCACCCCCCGGGTTAGGATTCAAAAGCGATGGCCTTTCCCTGGTCACCTGAGCAGAGGATCCTGGGGAGAAAGAAGTGAGGACGCCCTCAGGTTTCTCTCAAAGTCTGCTTTAAACTGGATCTTATGCAGCAAAGACTGATTAAGATGGGTTGGGCCAGTGGAGGGCACTACAAATCTGCTAGTGGAAATGGTGAGAACGGTAAAGAGCTAGAAAACGATAAGGAAAGTTCTTCCTAGCGGAACAAACTCTGCATTCTGGGGATGTCGGAGTCTGCTCTGGAGAAGCTCATGTCACCCAGTGTAGAAAAGATCCTCTGCAAACTCCTGCCCAAGGTGCATCTCTATGACATGTTGGTCGTGGTGAGGCGCACCAAGCTCTTGGCTGTAGGTCTCCCCAGGGAGCAAGACCATTTGTCGCCAGAATCCTAAACTATAGGGACTGAGATGCAAATATAAGAGCTGCCAGAGAGGCTAGGGTGTTGCAAAGAAACATACAATATGCAATGCTTCATCCGGCTAAGCTCAAAATAATGATCAAGTATGAAGCCCACTTTCTACTGATAACACCAGCGCATTAGACTTTGTCCCCACACTAAGAGCTCTGACTCCACTGGAAGTATGTATGTTTTCCTTGATGCTCATGTAATGTATTATAATTAAGAAGAGTGAGGAAGAGGTGGCAGTTATACCATCCCCACCCTTCATGTCCACCAAGGTGTCGAGTAAGTCTGCGCTATGATTTAGCCAGTTGTTAATTACAGTATTCATTAATTCCATCTGTATGGAAGAATTCACATACTCTTTGGTGCCAATGGAATAAGCAGAAGGGGTGAGATTAGGACTAACTGTGGCCCGCCTACCCCTGCTGCCAGTAGATAAACTTGGATGATTGATAGTTGGACGATTTTGTATTTGTCAAAGGATCTGGATGAAAAGGATCCAGAAGTTATCTGTGCAGGCTTTGGTTACCTTGAGCCTCGGCGAAAAGAGTGCCTTTCCCTCAGGGAGTCCGTGGTCTTGGCTATGTCTAAGTCAGCTGTGATGCCATTCAGGTTGTCATCCACTCCACTGCCACAAAATTTGAGACCCTTGTGCGAGACAGGCCTGGACTTCAGGCAGAAATTATGGACTCTCACCCATCCCAGCGGCACAGTACAGCCGGATGTGCTATGTGTCTACAGCTGGCATTGTCCAAATCCACAGCCAAGTCTATTGCATGTCCTGCAGACAAAGCGCCTTCTTCATACATAGCCTTGCTTCATTCAGCCTGTCCTCAGCGAGATGCTCTAAGAACTAAGAGATGTTGTGCCATCACTCTGTTGTACCTATTAGTGATTACTAGTGCATTGGCTAGCCTGAAAGTGATCTAATAGCTGAGACCTTCTGGCCAATAATGTCCAAACACTTGCCTTCTATCTCTTGAGAAACTGACAAAGCTGTAGCGAGGTTGGCAGAACACCACCTTTTAGCAATGGTGATTACCCAGGCAGATCTTGGATGCCCACTTAGGCACAATTTAGGAGAATTAAGCATTTATGTTTTGTGTCCCTAATAGCAAGGTAAGGGGTGACGATACTGGAGCTTTGAATATGGGCTTGAATAGTTCTTGGATGTTCTCCAACATCAGGATGGTTGTCGTAGTTTTTCTCTAGCGGTCACAACTAACATTGAGAAATAACTTCTTATCCTCTATGACGTTCTCTAGATTGAAAAGGGCCACTGTTCAGGATAGTATGCAATTAAAGGAAATAATGTCATCAGGTGGTGACCCCTTTTATATGAATGTGCAGAGGGCTCTGCCTTTCTGCAGTGAAGTTAGCCCTTTCATCCACAACTTGGTCAAGGTTATGGAAAGATGTGGCTCCTTCCTGCTTGTGCTCTTCAAAGCTTGTATTATGCCCTAGGAAAGAATAGGAATCTCCTTCTTTGTGATCTTGCATGATGTCATACTGGTAGTTCTACAATTCTTTCCAGGTTCGGCTCTGATGTAAGCCGATAAAATGGTTCAATGGACTAAGACATACAATGCAAAAATCAGGTTGCCACTTAAGCCACAGGGAGGAACCCCAACAAGACTGACTCACTGCTCCGTTTTACAGTATTTATTAAAAATCTACCATTAATTTTGGTAATAGTAACACCTGGTATTACAAAGTTTTGAAATTTAAGTAGCAAAACATTTCATAAGCAAAGTATTCTCATCATAAGTCATATTATTATTATTATGTATTTGTCTTGGCCCTTACAGTGGCATATGCTCAACCCCTTACTCATGTGTCCACAGCATAGTATAGCGGACGGGTTGACATTAACTCTTGTTTCGGAGGAGTCTTGCTAACCTCATTGGTGTGAACACACATCAAAGTCCTCAACCTGTTCAATATCTTGCGTTACTCTTGGGAAATTGGACCCAGTGGTGGCACAGTGGTACATGACTATTGGGATCTTTCTTCACAATCCTGTGCCACACACTCGAAACAAACCGGCTGTCGACACCTTCCTTCCATTTTTCTACTACATTGATGACTGGACTGGGAAACCAATTTTTTGGGGTTTGAAAATGTAGATCTATGTATATGTGAAACAGTGGATATGGAAAAAGGCAACAGGTGTTTGTCAAACGTACTGAAAGAACAACCTTTACAAGGAAATTTAAATGTTTGCTTATAATCCTATAATCCCTCACTAGTTAGGGGGAGGGCAGAGGCAGCTTCTTCTGTGTATTTATCATTATTACTGAGATCATGCCTTGAGTTAAGAGAATATTAATGTTCATAGGCACTTAAATAAGAAATGGGCCCAACAGGTTTTGGAATACTACCAGCTACGAATACTTCTAATGATGTCTGCCATCCTTAGGCACTAGTCTCTCCTCTAATGTAATGCACTTTTCATTAAATTAGATTCATCTACATAACACCTTTTTTAACATCTTCTCCTTGTCTCAAGGGCTATTCTGCTTAATTTCCAATGTAAATAAACCATCTTTAGGCATGGGTTCTTATCCCACTACTGACACCTCTTTTTTGCGCTCTGAAACACTTGTGTACGAACGTGATACAAATAAAATATCAATATCAATATCTTTATTGACATACCTGACTCTACAGATAATGTGGATGGTGAAGTAATGAAAATTGGCAACAAATCGAATTTTCTCTATTTGTTTTATAAACTCCTACCTTTTTTGCTTTATTCTTCAGAAGCAGAACACAGGTCTGTCAAAAAGGCTGGAATAGAGGTTCAAGAAATTACAGGTAAATCCTATATATAGGAAAATAATAACACTTTTTTATTTTTAATGATTTGGATTGTTTGTATACCGCAAACTGACAAATGTGTCTGCTAGATAGTAACATAACTGCTAGTTTGTGGAAGCTCGGCAGTCACCCCATGTCTTGTGCAGTTTGCCACTTTGAATTGTGGCTGGTCTTGGATCATTTGTAGCTTGTTTTAGATTTTAAATGGTTCCAGCGCCCTCACACACCCACTCTCTGCTACATAGCATTTGAAAATCTCTATACTCACAATTTAATACAGCATCTGGGATCTTATTGACCACATGAGTGATATGGGTTTCAAAACATAGCCCCCTTCAAATGTTCATTCTTGCCCAATTTTGAAGTGGATATAAATGTCTCAAATAATAGGAATTTTGTTCCAATTTGTAAAGGGCATTAGCTGACGGGCATGGTGATAGCTCATTTACATTGACCTGCCATGGTTTATTTTAAAAGTCACTTCAACTCCAATCTACAGATCTGAGAACAGACTTCACGATGGCAGGGTTTAGTGAACTCAATGATCCATAAATTAGGTGGGCGCTGTTGAGCAGCAAGCGGATGAGAACTTAAGCCTCAGTCGCTGCGCGGTGGCCATCTAAATCCTGTAATTAAAATCCTTGCTCACCGGCTAAAGTTTGCTGAGTTCTACACATTCACCGAAAACAGAACGCCGCTTCCACAATTTGCTCTGCTTCCAAGTGAAATTGGTGCAGGGAGTCCCCAGATCGGCCGTTTGATCTGGACGAGGCGGGGACCGAGCGCCATCTAGTATGGTTGGAGCAGGCTGCAGGTCCACTGGAGCAGTGCATGGCAAAGGAGACAGGCAAAATGAGAACACAGTTACTGGGGGTGGGGGGTTGCAGAGGAAGGTTAATGCCAGCGAGTATCTCAGAGTGGCAACGGAATAGGCAGTGCAGCGGGGCTCGCTCGCCCTGACAAACAACGTGGGAAACAGGCACCGGACATGCAGTGCTGTTTGCATAGCCTGTGAAGACAGTGGAAAAGAGCAGGAGCCCCAGCAGTGGGACAGAATCCCGGGATCACGTGGAGGGAGAACCCAGCCAGTGAGCTCCGGTTCTGGCGCTGGGCTGGTCATGGTAGCAGGGCGTGCTTGGCCTAGCAGACATTGCAACGCGTTGGGACCGGGCCTGCGGCGGTGATTGCAGCATTACAGAATGAGATAAAAGCCCTTGGTATAAAATCAGAAGCCGGGGCCCACAATAAGGCACGACAGGGAAGAGTGTGCTGCAACATTGAAACCGTGAATGGCCTTGTCCATGGTTGAAAGGTGTGGGAGCAGGTTTCACAGGAAATATCTGTACTATTGCACATAACTGTTTCCGTCTGATAATAGCCATGTTGTCATTGAGGACTGGGGAATCACACCCTCAGAGTGGAGATTGAATAATGTGGTAAAGGTACCACACCTTGAACCCGTCATCACAGCTGGGGGAGGACGTAACCGACAGCAGAGTAAGCGACGGCACGAAGGGGAACAGAAAGACCTTGGCTCACAGCAGGCAGCTGCCAGAAGACCATTGACAAGCCCAGACCCAGGAAGTATCATCCAGTAACAATAAGGTGGGCTTGGATTGCACATTGACACTGTGAACTGGGTGCAGGCAGGAACATTGTTTCATACTCAAGTAGGAATAATGGTTAAGCAGGCAACAGAAGATGGAGGCATATGTGGGAGCGAAATCGTAAAGACAAACTGTGGACCGGCAGGAAGATGAGGCAGGCATAGGACCTACTGCAGGGGGGCTGGGAGGGGGTTACCCTGGAGAGTATCAAAGCCGTGAAACAAGACTCAAGAAAAGCGCTGGAGGTTAAATTCAGGAGGTTGGGGTGGACATGTTGCTAGTGCATGCCGACCTGAAGAAGGTGAATGACAGGGTGTCTGACGCAGAGCAGCGAGTCAGCGATTTGGAGGATACAGTGGAGTTAATAAGAAATCAGGTTAAGGGTCTGATTGGGGCAACAAGAGTCCTTGAGGACAGAGCAGAGCATGCCGAGAGCCACTCCCGGAGATGTAATATACGATTGATGGTGGTACCTGAACGGGAAGAGACTAATTGCACGGAACTGTATGCAGAAAAACTGCAGTACGCCCTCGTGGTCTATCAAAGTTTGGGTATGGTAGGGAGTTTGAGGTAAAGGCGAGTTGGGAGGGTGAAAGGGTACAGTTGTGGTTATGGTTGGAGCAGTCATCTGGTCAGTGGGAGGGTTGGGGTTCTTCACAAGAGTGAACGATCACGCAGGTTGGGAAGGGTAGAGCTCTACATTCAGAGCACTCGGGCTTAGCTGGGAGTTCGACAATACTCAGTAGGGGTCAGATGACGATTAAGATAGGGACATGGAACGTACGGGCCTGGGCAATTGGGCCAACTGATCGAAACTATTGAAGTTCTTGCAATGCCATGGTGTTCAGGTAGCACTACTGCAAGAAACACACTTAACAGGAACGGACCTGGCAGAAATCTGCAGAAGGTTGGGAGGCACGGTGGTGGGATCCACATACTCATTGGACTGAAGAGGGTGTACTGATTTGGATAGAGAGGAGGATCCCAATACAGATTGAAATGTCCAAAGGGGATTCAGAGGGGTGGACCTTTATGATAAGAGGGAGGCTGGAGAAACAGAGCATATGTATTAAAAATGTGTATGCTCCTAATACAGACAATGAGGAATATTTCCCATTGGTGGCGTTAATGGGGGGGACAGGGCAGACATCTTCGTTTGGTGTGGAGATTTTAATTGTTATCTGGACCCGACCAGTGACCGGTCAGGTGTAGAAGTCCTGACTCGACAAAAATCGACACGGTCCTTAGATGGCTATCTGAGTTAGATTTGGTAGAATTATGGAGAGGGACACACGGGGAGGATAGGGAATATTCCATCTACTCACCAGTACATGACACCTATTCTCGATTAGATTATCTATTTGTAGGTTGGGAACAAGTTCATAGGTTCGAACAAACAGAATATTTAGGAAAGATATAGTTAGATTATGCTCCATTAGTTACCAGGCTTAAGGTGGGATCTAGTTGGCCGGCTATCCCAACGTGGAAATTAAAGGTTGAGACATTGCAGGAAGTGGCGTTTAAGACTCCGATACAGGAGGAGATAATTTCATTTTTGGAGAATAACGAAGGGTCAGTTGAGGAGTAATAGTTTGGAGAAGGACATGGACGAGGGGCACAGGGGTAGCACTGAGTTGGCTGAGGCGCTGCACACTCAGCGGTAGAATCAGGATACACTGTTCAAGTTTGAAAGGAATCAGTACACAAGGAAAGTACACAGAGAGGGAGATAAGGCAGGGTACCTACTGGCCTAGCTGATTCGGAAGGGATACCCCAGAGGAGCTCTCATGCATAACTATGATGAGACAGGGTCATGGGCAGTCATGCAGCAACATATTAACAGATTTCTTTTGAGAATATTATTAAAAAACTATATTCCAGCGAAAGCACATACTCTGGGGAGGGTGTGGTTGCAGAACCAGTGTGAGCACCTTAAAGAAACACCCATAGAGGAGGGGGAGTTACAGAGGGAACTCAAGTCAATGCAGAGGGGTAAATCTCCGGGCACAGACGGGTTGCCAGTGGAATTTTATCTGGAGTATTCAGACCTATTGATTTCTCCTACTGATGCGGGTGTATAGTGAGGCCTATGCTAAGGGGATTTTGCCGGGGGCCATGAGGGAGGCATTGAATACGGTGTTGCTGAAAACCCAGAGGGACCCAAATTATTGTGACTCCTATAGACCTATTTCTCTAATAATTGTGGACACCATAATTTTTGGTAAGGTGATAGCAGCCAGATTGGCTGAAGTGGTGCCGACCCTCATACACCCGGATCAGTGTGGATTTTGCGGGAGGGAGAAACACATCAAGGAATATCAGAAGGTTGCACTATATTATGGAACAGGTACAGGGCTCTAGGGAGGAATTGGCCATAATGACCGTAGATGCAACAAAGGCCTTCGATTCTGTGGAGTGGCCCAGGCTTTTTAAGTATTGCACACATTTGGGTTTGGGCCTGGAATGCAGAAGTGGATCCAGCTACTGTATACTAGCCCACAGGCTAGAGTTAAAACACAGGATTGCATTTACACACAATGGACACTGGAAAGGGGCACTAGACAGGGTTGCCCAGTCTCACCATTGTTGTTTGCCATGGCTTTAGAGCCTTTGGCAGAGTATTTTAGAAAAGACATACCAGAGATTGAGATCAAAGTCCAAGGCATTATGCATAACATATCTCTTTACGCAGATGGCACACTACTATATGTCAGCAACCCCAGGGGGAACATCCCAGTAATCCTAGAGGTACTGAACAACTTTAGGCAACTGGCGGGTTTCTTGGTAAACAAGGAAAAGTCTTTGTTATTTCCACTGGGAGTGCTACGTGAAGATTCAAGGGAGTTGCTCCCACAGTGGGATGTGCAGTGGGAATTGGAGTCCTTCCGTTACTTGGGTGTTACGATCTTTCACTAGATGGAGGAAACTTTTGTCTATAATTCAGGAAGGGCATTATCTAGCAAAGGTGACTCGGTGGAATTTTGGAAAACCTTACCGTTATCAGTGATGGGGAGAATTGTGTTGTGCACAATGGTGGTACTACCAAGATTGCTTTATATGCATATAGAATAAAAAGAATCTTCTTCAAAATATTGGACATGAAAATTGGGGAACTATTGTGGGACACGGGTCATAGGTGGGTGGCGTTAGACATACTACGGAGATCACAAGCAAATGGTAGACTTACACTACCGGACTTTGAAGACTACCTTATAGCAGCTCAGCTACTGACAGTTACCCACTGGGTAGACGCACTGGAAGGGGACTTACAGAGGCTCCGACAGGGGTTCCCGAGGAACAGAGAAGGGATTGAGTTGCTATGGGACTCAATGGGTATGGTAGGAGCGAGTAAAATATATACGCCGTCCGAGAGAAATTTGGAGAAATCTTTCGGGGAAACATCAGTCACAGATGTACAGCCCGAGTCTGCCATTGGGATTCGACCGAGTCATAAGGGAGATATTAACAAATTTGGATGCTGGTAAACTACGCATCAAATGCTGCATTAGGGTAGGGTAGAATGGAAATTGTTACCATTTGAGCAGTGGCGTCAACAGTGTTAAATGCCCAGAGAAGTCTTCTTGGGATATGCTAGATTGGTTAAACGATTAGCAGAGTTGTGGAGTGAAACTCCTGAGGAACCAGAGCTGAACCCTCGACTACAGCAGGTGTTAGATGTGAGTGGGAGCGGGGGAGCGATCTCGACTCTGTACAAGGGGACTGGGGAACCGAAACAAAGATCAGATTTGGGAATAAAAGAAAATTGGGAAAAGGACATGGGGCGTGAGATTTCTGAGCAACAGGTTAAGAAGGTGTCTAGAAATGGTAGATTTCATTTGATTCAGTATCATTTTTTACACAGAGTATACATGACCCCTTCTAGACTCCACATGATAAACCCACAACATTTGCATAGTTGTCCTTGCTGTGGAGAGGCATCTGCAGGAATCTGGCATATGAATTGGGATTGCCCAGTGATTAAAATGTTCTGGGAGGAGGTGGTGGCAAAATCGAACTCCTGGATGCACAGTGCATATAGGTGCACCCCGGAGATAGGTTTGTGGAGATTGTTACCTGGAGGAAAGCACGCCAAAACAAGAAAGGCAATGGTGAAATTCCCATTAATATTAGCCAAACGCAGGATAGCGAGATGTTGGAAAAGTCCAGGGGGCCCCTCAATACAATCTTGGGCAAAAAATGCACATCGCTGGGGGAAGGTTGAGATAGAGGTTTTGAGGGGGTGGGATGAAGTGGACAAGGAAGAGAGAATGGGGACAAATGCTCAATGACTGATGACAACGCCAGACTTGCAGCCGTCCTAAACGATGGGAACTTGGAACAATGTGAACTGTGGGGTATATTTACAAGACTGACTGTACCAACTGACTTGTTGATTGATTGATTGTATCAAACGTATTGTGGAAAAACAGAAAATAAATGTCTTTTAAAAACAAAGGATCCATAAATTAAAGTAGAACTCGATTTTATATCCCCTTTGCCTGTTGTTTATGTAAGATCTAACCACATATAATGTGTACTACTTATGTGGAGGGTGCCCAACTCTTAGCAGCAGATTAATCTGTAGAACCTTAATTCTAGGGTGTTGAAGAAGGAAGCTGACACAAAGCTGGTATGGTGGTGGTTATAGAATTTTATTTGTGCATAAAATGTTCCTCACTATCCCTATCTTCTAAGAGGGGTTTCCCTGCCTCAAAAATAATACTAAAGTGTCTGTCAAAATGTCTGTAAAATGAAACTCCACCATCCTGTGTCACAACCTACATCTATCCCTCACACTACAACTAAAGGATAAACTAACAGAAAATTCCTTCTCCATGAGAATGGCTCCCTTCCTTTGCTGCTCGGATAGCGTCAAAATCAATGCTCTCTTGCAACAAAAATGCCAGGGGAATGACTCCCTTCCCTTGGCTTGTGGGTTTCACGCAGCCTTTATACAATGCCATGTCCAGGAGAATTGCTCCCTTCCGTTGGTGTAAATCTATGCAGTTTCCAATAAAACCAGAGGGAAAATCTCCCTTCCCCTGGTTTCTCCAGCACAACTTCCAGTTCAGGACCAGGAGAATGACTCCCTTCTCCTGGTATTGGTTGGCACAGTTCACAACAAGGTCAGAGGGAATTACTCCCTTCCCCTAGCGTCTTCAGCACAACTCCTAGTTCTGGACCAGGAGAATGACTCCCTGGTATTGCTTGGTACAGGGATTTCTCACGATCTGCAGGTTAATGTGCAGTTTGCCACTCTGGTTTGTTGTTGGTAAAGTCTCAAATCATTCTTTGTTGATCACTGGGCTTATTGCCATCACTGCAACGAGAAGGTTCTGCTTGTTTGCTCAGTTGCCTTTTGTTGGGGTACCAGACCATTCTCTGGTGGTCAGTGGACTTATTGTCGCCACTACTCTTAGTTTTTGCTTTCGCGTCCCAGACCATTCTTTGGTGGTTAGTGGTTCTCTTTCCCACTGTGACGAAGATTTCTTCTTATACTCATAGTATTTGCTTTTGATTAAACGCTGTAGCGGACTCACCGCTACTCAGGCGAGAGAGATTTGTGAGCCAGCCTCCCCTCCTATCTAGTTTCCCCTTCTGGTCTCCCGTTCCTCCCGTTATCTTGTGTGAGATCGTGGTACTTTACCGGGACTTCCTGGAACTGCAGGTCTTCTCTCAGGCTCTTCTGGTTCACTGCCATTGCTCCATCGGCTGTGCAGTACTTCTCCCGTCTGTTCTGTAGCTCTGCTCTCCTGCTCAGTATTCTGCCCAGGTTCGCTCCTGCAGAACCTGTGGAGGACTCCATCAGCACTTCACTGGTATCCTCTTCCCTCCGGTCTTTCGGCAGCACCTGGATCTCTCGCACTAGTTTGCCTCCACACCTGCTGCCATACTAGGCAGGGTTTGACACGCCGCGATTGACACGCCTGCGCTTGACACATTTAATAGTACTTAGTTATTTTTATACCTTGTGTCCATTTTCTCCCATGCAGATTGTAAACCACCTTTGTCTCTATTGATAACTTAATCCTCATGCTACCTCATACCTTTACTAACACAGTCAATGATCTTCAGGTCTCCAGTGCTTTTCCTCATCCTAGTACTTTTGGCTTTAGTTTCATCTCCTGTGTTACAACAATACATAGGATTACTTTCAATAAAATGGTTCTGAACAGTGGGTACGGCTAGGGAATGTTTGGTAGTGCCAACATTAAATGGGCTGCACCCCAGGTGATCGTCCTTGTCCCCAGAGGGGGAGTCCCTCCCTATGAGGTCCTCCAGCATTCAACCATCCATAGGGGAACTATTTGGTAGCAGCACACCTCCCTAGCCTTGTGAAAAAGGGCTCCCCCCTGGGGAGAAGTGACGACACCTTGTGAATCATCACACTATGCATGTATCAGCCAAAATGCAGTAGCAAATACATGCACATACAGTAAAATATATGATTGCTGTATGTCTGCCAGAGCTTGCGTGCATTGGTGGATTCAGACTGACGCAAGGGCTCTTAAAGGACCACTTCTCTGCGATATCAGGAAGTAAAGCTCTTTGCATTTATAAGTAGAATATTCAACTAATTTACACCATGAAAGCTTGTTTAGAAGTGTTTTTTTCAAAGCTGAAATGTAATAGAAATAAACCAATTTTAAAACTAGATAAATATGTATGCACATCATACCTTATTCTCATGTTACATATACAAACATTTCTTGGATGCATTTATTTGATAAACAGCACCAGCTAGTTAATGTTTAGAAAACAAAACACATTCCAAGATGGCCGCCAGCAACGAGTAGACGTGCCGACGGCTGCTCCGTACCCAGGGCCTGGTTCGCTGTCAGTTTCCACCACCCCCCGCTGCGATCGGGATATGGGGCTGCTGCCTTGGTGAGTGCAACAGTGGAGAGGCGCACTGGCAGGGGTGCCGCGCTGTGTTATCCTCCTGCAAGGAGGCACGGGTTGCATCCGCGCTCCCCCTGGGGGTGCGGCCAGCAGAGAAGAGGCGCGGGTCGCTCCCGCACGAGAATAACCGGCTCCACCTCCCCGGAGTCGGCGAAGGAGTCGTGCAGCAGCCCAGGGGGGTGACAACTGGGGGTCTGGGCCCACCTGCCCCCTGGCAGGCCCATTAGGAACGCGTCCCCAGCTTGACAGGTGAGGGGGCTGCAGGCGCTGGAGCAGTCCGACCCTGCAGCGGCAGAGGAGGCTGCAGGCGCAGGACTTTGAGTGCACTGGTGAGCGGCCCATCAGCCCTGACCGTGCAGAGAGCGGGCGGGGGAGGGTCTCGTCCCTCGCCCAACAACAGAGTTGGCTCCCGCAGGAACTGTTAAGCGCTAGGAGCTGGGGGGGTAGGAGGAGCGTCAGGCCTGACCCGGGGAGCGGGAAGAGAGCTGAGGGCTACCCGCGGAAGCGGGGAATGTAGGCCACCGAAACGTGGAGCTCCTCCGGGGCACATTTCCAGGAGTGCAACACCTGGTAGGAGGAATTGGAGTTGGTGTTGGCGACTGGGGAGAGGCACCGTCCGTCTGGGTGCTCTCCCTTGCAGCAGAGGCACTGCCTAAGGGGATACATCAGCAGGGAGGTCTGAGGAGTGGAGCTGGCCTGAATCGCCCCTATCTAGGGGAAGGGAGCAATGAAGGGGGGGGCGTGGCTAGCCAGCCATGTAAGAGGCTGGAAGTACCTGGAGCTCCTGCAGATCCGACAAAATCCTGAGTCTGCCAGCCGGCGGATTGCGCAGAAATCATCTGCAGAAGGAAGGTCCAGCCTCATGAGACTGTGGGGCACGCAATGAGCCATGCCAGGCTTGCAACAGACCATTTCACAGCAACATAATGGTAAATTAAGTTTCCCGAAACATCCGTAATCCTGCAACCAAAATGGCCGCCCGGGAGAACAAAGGATACAGATACATAGTAACAAGTTCAGTGCAGCGTGGTGCATCAGAAGACACGAACCCCAAGTGCAACAGACAAAGCCGCCAGCTAGAGGAAGCCGTGGAGAGTGAGCAGGCCGCTCAAATCATACGAATGGGAGCACATCTACAGATGTAGCTAGACACTTTGAATACACATGGAGAGCGCCTGTAAGCCAGCCGAGTGAGTGGGGACTGAGCGGACCCGCGGCCAGACTTATCGTTCCCTGCTGCGGGTAAGGCAATCATACAGTGTGAGGTGAAGCCAGGCCCCCGTAACAGCTGATTCGGGTGCCGATGCTGCGCGGAGCTGGCAGTAGAACAACCGTATGGCCCCCCATAATGGATCAGCTGACGGAGCGTGGCTAGAAGTATATGCCTGCGCTGAAGCGGGCTGGACACTGGGAACGCCGCGGGCTGAGCCAGGTGCCCGCTCGGAGGACGGAGGCACAAGGCTTGGTGCAGTGTGTGTGGCACCCGAGTCATGACAAGCGAAGACCGGTGTGATAGCCGAAGACACACCCAGCATAGAAAACGCACGCAGCGACGTTACCAACAAGCCCAAATTGAATATACAAGCACACAGGATTTCGCACAGCACCGGAGTGAGGTGGCGTACTTGGGAGCCCCTGCCAAGAACGTCTGTTATACAGGGACATACAGCACAAATAGCAGACTGCGGATTGTCGGGGGCAGACTTGGCAGCCAGAGAGAGGATTTGAGGCACAGAGCGAGACTGCTCCTCGGGCACGCTGAGAGGGGAGGAGAGGGGGCTGGCATATTGCACTGGTCTCCCCCTCATAACAAACACCACAGTACCCACAAGCGGGATTTAACACAGGAAGGAGCCCTTACACCCATAGGCCAGTGCACAGAGCTGATTGCACAGGCGCATATAGACTACCATACCCTCCGGCAAGGTGAGGCAGAAAGTGGCCATATCAGGCTGGAAGAAAACTCATAGCCCACCATCAACTGGGAGGTAAGAGAGCAGATAGCGACTTGAACACGGGAGCGCACTGCTATAGACGCCCTGTGGCACAGGTGGCGCAGAGTGGGACGCCTCGACCCATCTCAAAGCAGCCTGGTGCCCCAGCCAGAATCCAGATCCACCGGGCCGCTGCAGGCATACGAAACGGACGTTGGCAGTGTGGGTGCCTGGAGTGAAGGTACGAGAAACCACTGGAAGCACTATCAGCACCATAAGGAGCTGTACAGAAGTTAAGCACAATGGCTGGCTAAACCTGCACTGCGGCACGACCAGGAGCACGTGGCCTTCAGCCCAGGGCGAGCTGAGTTGAGAACACGAGAGTCATGGCGGTAAAGGGAGGCAAAGGAAAGGGGAAGCAACCTACGATGGACATTTTTACCACGACACATCAGACTCCGCAGCCACCCACCAAGACAATGGCCACCATACCGGATAGCGGATCAGGGACGACAAATGAACAGATCCTAGCAGCAATAACTGAACTGAAATCCTCATGGGGGGCTGCGATGGGAGACCTGAAGGTGCCCCTCGAGACGAATATAGATGCAGTGGGGATAGAGGTTGGCTTGCTCAGACAAGATGCGAGAGCTCTGGCGGAAAGAACTAGCGGCCTCGAGAGCGCAGTAAAGGTCAACACGGAGACCAGCACCACCAACGCTAAGGAGGTCCATATACTGAAGCAGCAAGTTTCGAACCTAGAGAACCGCGCGGAGGAGGCCGAAGGTAGAGCACGACGCAACAACATACGCCTGGTAGGCCTGCCAGAAGGAGAAGAAGGCCCAGACCCCACAGACTACGTGGAGAATATGCTCATCCAGGAGATTGGGGCCCGCAAGCTCTCAAAGGGATTCACAATAGAACAAGCGCACAGGGCATTGATGAGGAGACCTCAACCCGGGGTCCCACCCTGGGCAATCATAGCGAAAATACTGAATTATAGAGACAGGGAAAAGATCCTGGAATTCTTTCGGAAAGGAGGGACATTAACACGAGCATCAGTGACGATCACTGCATACCCAGACTACTATGGCGTTACAGAGACAACGATATAGCTATGTGGCGGGGAAAAGAAGATTGCGGACAACAGGCTTGAGGTATATGCTCTTGTATCCAGCCAAACTTAAGGTATTGCACAAAAGCAAGACACACTTGTTCGACACCCCAGAGGTGGTGACAGACTGGCTGGACACTCACGAATTCCCAGAAGGCGGAGGTGGTCAGGGTGGCGAGGAACGGGAGAAGTGACCCAACACAGGAACGGAAACTAATGGGGGGAGGGTAAAACTGCAATGCAGAATACTGAAACAATGATGGAGGCATGGGTAAAGTATTGATTTAACCAATTGATATGCCTAACGATATGAACATGCTGGACTGGAATATAGATTCATATACACTCTGGCTGGGAATGCACACTGGTGATGCCAATGCAGGAGACACGCAGGTAGAGAGCCTAACCCCAGTAGGTAGATTAGCGGTAGCACCAATAGGGCGATGCTTCCCTGCTGTGCCCAAGTAAAGGCGGAAGCCAAGGAAAGGGCTAGATGCGGGTGTGCCTGAGATCCAGGGATGGAGCTGGGCTACAGTTGGGACGGTGGGAGTTGGGGGTGTGTTGGAGTTGGGGGGCAGGGGGGAGGGAGGGAGGCTGGGAGAGTTGAAGGGGTTATAGTTAGGGGAAGTTTAAGTTGGGGAACGTGCCTACATGCAGTAAAGAAAATTCTGAATTGAGACTGTGCTTGCAGGAGGGGGAGCGTGATGCTACTAGATAATGGGGGACATTAAAATTATTACGTGGAATGTCAGAGGGCTCAATAGCTACCTGAAGAGGAATAAGGTTATGATGTATTTGCGTAGACCGAAAATAGACATAGCCTTGATACAAGAGACTCACCTTACGCAAGAAAGGTTAGAGGTGATCCGTAAGAAATGGAAAGGGACTGTAGTAGGCGCTACATATTCAGCTTATGCTAGAGGAGTGATTACTTGGGTTGCACCGCATGTCCCGTTCCAGCTACTACAATCCATAGTGGAAGCAGATGGGAGGATGGTTATGATAAGAGGGCTGGTGGAAAACAAAGAAGTAAGCATTATTAACACATATGCCCCGAACCAAGACACAGCGGCATACTTTAGGACCTTGTACAGTAAACTGGGCAGGTGCTTGGGGGGGGGGGGCGGTGATATGGGGACGAGTCTTCAACTGTGCGCTAAATCCGAAAATTGACAGATCAGATAGAAAAATAGGCAGACCCACCCCTGTGGCTAGAGTGTTGCAGACACTACTGAGGGATCTCGGGTTCGAGGATGCATGGAGGGAGCGCCACCTGCAGGAGAGACAATACTCACATTACTCGGCCCCACAAAATCTGCATACTAGGCTGGATTATATATTTGTCACACAAGAGCTGATGGCGGAGATAGCACACACGGAATACAAAGCGAGGGTCCTATCGGAACACTCACCGCTGGTTCTGAAATGGCACTACCAACCTCCAAGAACAAAGATACCAACCTGTGCCTCAGAGCTGAGGTGTTGAAGGATACAATTTTCAGGGTGGATTTGAGGGACGAAATAATAAGTTACTTCAAAATTAACACTGGAAGTGTTGAGACAGCTGGTACGCTATGGGAAGCCTTTAAAGTAGTGGTATGGGGGATAGCCATAGCTAAGTCCAAGGGACTGCAAGGAGGGGTATTAATTGAACTACAGGAAGCAGAAAAAGAATTAGAATCAGCGTTAAGAAGGGGAGGTACCACCAAGGAAGAGAATTAAACGATACGCAGGCTGCAACAAAAATGTGTAGGATGCTGGGAGAGATTGTGTAATTTAAATTATAAAAAGTATATAGAGAGAAAGCATTCTGGAGGTGATAAACCAGGAAGAACCTTGGCATGGCTGTATAAGAGCGAGACCTCCAGACTCACAATCGGTACAATAACAAAAGAAGACGGGGGCATAGTGGACACCCAAGAAGGCGTTAATCGTGAGTTCGCAGATTATTACCAAATCCTGTATGGAGATAAAGAGGGAAGCGATTGCAGGAAGATAAATGAAACACTGGAAGATATAGGCTTGCCGCAAATTAGTGCGGAAGAGCGAGAGGAGCTAGATGCCCTGATTACCCTAGAAGAACTAGAGGAGGTGATAGTGCAACTACCCACCTGCAAGACCCCAGGGGCTGATGGCCTCCCGAGTGAATTTTATAAAATGTATAGAAACGAGGTGCTCCCCCCGCTTTTAACGATGCTAAGCGAGGCTTACGAAGTAGGAAGGCTACCAGAGACCCTAAGAGAAGCGATAATCATACCGCTTCCGAAACCTAATAAGCCTGGCAAGGATTGCGGGTCATTTAGGCCACTGTCAATGTTAAAGTTAAACAATCATAGACGGCTCCACCGAGTTATTGAACATGCGAATGGGGAGGCTGGCGAAATGGCAATTGTATCGCTAAATCCAATAAAGGCCTTTGAGTCAGTCAAATGGCCTTGGCTGATTGCAGCCCTGACCAATTACGGGATAGGGCCTGGGTATCTTAGATGGGTCCAACTATTATATAGAGCACCCCTGACTAGGGTTAAAACAGGCGCAATAATATCGGAGAGATGGCAACTTAGTAGGGGTACTAGACAGGGATGCCCTTCGTCCCCTATGCTGTATATTTTAGCCCTAGAGCCCCTGTCCATATACCTCAGGCAGCAGTACAACATAATAGGAATCACCATAAAAGGGGAACCGCACTTGATCTCCCTGTATGCCGACGATATGCTGTTGTATTTACGTTACCCCGAGGAAAACCTTCAATATGGGCTAGAAGTAATGGAGCAGTTTGCGTCACTGTCCGGTATAGCAGTGAATCCTAAAAAATCATACATGTTCCCGTTGGGCAGATACAAGGGGATCCCGCCATAACAATTACCTGTTTTACAGATACCATGGGAGGTCAACACGTTTAGATATCTTGGGATAAATATTTACCATACAGTGGAGGCAGAGCACCTACATAATACTGAGAAAGCGATCAAAAGATTTTAAAATAGCATGAAGTTCTGGGTAAAGCTTCCCTTGGCGATGATGGGGAGAGGGGCAATGCTGAAAATGGTGGTCCTGTCAAGGCTTTTGCACTATTTTTACAACATACCATACCTGATACCGAAGCGATTCTTTGCTCGATTGCATAGCATATGTAGGGATTTCCTATGGTGTGGGACGAGGAAAAGAATTGCCCTCTGGAAGCTGCAAAATTCACATGATAAATGGGGAATAAAACTGCCAAACTACGAAATTTACTATCTGGCTAGCCAATTACAATACATGGCAAAATGGCTATCAGAAGATCCAACCTCAGAATCTAGGCTGTTTTTGCTGGAATGTGCCCCATTCTTCCTACAAGAAATGATGTGGCTGCCCAAAGCAAATATGAGCGAGCGTCCGAAGATGATGATATTGGGATGGGAAATATGGCATAGGGCCTGTCAGGTAATGGAGAATCCATCCCTGTGTTCCTCGCAAGTGCCACTAGTTGCGCTGGCGGGTACAGTAAGCCAGCTAATGATGATGATCAGGAAGTATTGGGAACCAGTGGGGATAGCAACTATGGCAGACATATGGCAGGAGGGAAGGATTAAAGAATTTGAGAGGGTAGTGGAGGAAACAGGGTTACATACTGGACAATATATCACGTAACAGGGGGTGGTGCGGCGGATTAAAGAAACATGGTCCGAAATAGTACTAGAGGATCAACCGGACGCCACATTAGACATAATATATGACATAGCAGAAGGAGGGCATGCGATATCTAGAATATATGAGATGGTGCTGTCCAAAGTGGGGGAAGAAGTGGGTGTCCCTATGACTGATGGGATGTGGGAAAGGGCCCAAGGGTACCATAAGAAAGTGTCAAAGAATGCAAGGTTGCAACAGATACAACTATATGTCACCCATAGAACTTATATGACACACCGGAGGAAAGCCAAATTTAGAAACGTAGGAAGACAAGCATGCCCCAAATGTGACGAGGAGAACGCCGGAATGGTGCACATGTTTTGGGCGTGCCAGTAATTGAGAGATTCTGGGGAGAAGTAGCACATAGGCTGGAAGAAAAGGGGATTAAGATAATGGTCGAAACAGCGTGGGCATGCCTGATAGTAGGGTTCCCCAGACCGAGTAAACTTAAGCATGTTAGCAAATTAAAAGATTTGTCATATATACTTACGAAGCGCAGTCGCTATGGGATGGAAAGCATGTTGCAGTCGTAGGATAGAAGTATGGTGGAAAGACCTACAGAAATGGGCAAAATCTGAAACTGCAGTATGGCAGGAAGCTAGCGATTCTGGTGGGGAGGAGGAAGCTGAAACCTTGACAGCTTGGAAACATTTACTAGCCATGATATTTGGTCCCACGCAAGACTGGCCTAGCGATCGGGACCCAGTACAGAACACGGGAGAAGGACTCCAGGTGCAAGATGAAGAAACAGAATGCCTAGGAGAGTAGGCACAAGGGGGTGGGAGGGCACCAGGGAAGCAGTAGATATTGTTTGAATGATATAAATCAAAAATTATATAATATGTACTGCAAGTTTGGTTTGTGTTGTTTGTTGAAAATTAATAAAATTGTTTAAAAAAAAAAAAAGGGCGCAATGAAGGACTGGAGCTGGAAGGAGGTGGGGGCCTGACATTACTACCCACCGGCAGGCTACAGAAATTTGAGACCCGATCGCCCTAAGGGCACTGGCCGTTTAGTGCACACCTGCACTTGGTAATCACCCACGGGAGATAGCCCATTTGAAGGTTTGACTGTGTCAGAAGGGCCGGAATATGAGGGGACTCTTGGATTTGCAGCGGCCTGCATAGACCATGGGGCTTCCCCTTGGTAGGGGAAGCAGGGCAGGCGATAAAGCACTAGGAATCCGGTCCACGGACCTGAAGAAGAAGGAACGCCCCCACCACCCCCCGCAAAGGGAGTTTCAGAGCTGGGGAGAGGTCCCTCCGGGGGTCCCGACCGGGCTCGGCGACAGGAGACTCGGGGCGTCGACCCAAACACGACAGGGGCTGCAACCTGGGGCCGTTATAGATGTCTTCCAGGTCTAGGGGAAAATCTGGAAGGGCTAGCCACCCCACAAGAGAGCCCCAGGAAACACTTTCTACTCTCTGGCCTACAATGGCGAACAAGGACATTAATAAAACTGGCAGTGGCCACTCAAAGGAGCGAAGAGACTCAGAGGCAGGTGAGGAGGTGGCATGGATGACGAGGCAAGATTTCAGGGGGGAAATGCAGGCCTTGAGAGAGTCTCTGGATCAAACATTTCAAGACCAGTTTCAATTTATGAGAACTGACCTGGATGTAGCACTCGGGGAAATCCGACAAGAAGTAGCTTAACTTGGGGAAAGGACTGATTGGTTGGAAAGGGGTCTCCAGGAAAGCGAGAGGGAAACTACGGCCAATAGCGAGGCCGTAGATCGACTGGACACGGTGACGAGGAACATGGAGGCGATGCTCGAGGACTTGGAAAATAGATCCCGTAGGATCAATATCTGGATTAAGGCGCTTCCAGAGGCAGTGACAGATCAGCACCTGAAGGAGGAGTGTCAACGCATATTTGCGGAATTGTTGGGCGAAGGGGACCCAAGCTCGTTAACACTGGACAGGGCTCACAGGGTTGGACGGGGTCTGCATGGTCCCAACGCCAGACCTCGGGAAGTCGTGGTCGCCCTTTCCAGATTACGGTCAAAAGGAAGCGGTGCTGCGAGCGGCTAGACAAAGCAAGCCTGTCCTCTATAAAGGGCAGGAAATACTGTTGTTCCAAGACCTGACTGCGAGCACACTGCTGAAAAGAAGGGGTATGGGTCCAGTACTGAAGGAGCTGTCCAAGAAGGGGATACAATACAAGTGGACTTTCCCTTTTGGCTTAATGTTTGAATGGGAGGGGGTCCAGAGGCGAGTGATGCTCCAAGAGGCAGCCAGCATTATAAGTTTGGAGTTGGAGAATGAGGGGGGGCACATAGGGGACCCTGCATCCCGTGGTGGTTAAAGGGAAGAGTAGTAGACACTGGGAATGGACGACTGTGGGGGTGCGGGGCAAGAGGAAGGCGGTGTGGCAAGGCCCTGCGTGGGCATTGAAGGCTCAGAGCTCAGAGGGGGAGGGAGGTCGCAAAGTGGTGGGGGACGGGTAACCTGTCTGGCACCTAGGTGGCATCTGGGCGTGGTGGACTCATGGGCTGCGTGAGGAGCCTGGGGGAGGAGGGGGGAGTAGAAACATGTTGGAACAAGCAAGGACAGGAATGTCCGGGAGTGGGGGTTGGAGGGTGGGAGTTTGGGGGGGGTGCGGCATAGCCCAAAGTTGGGGGTTCTGGGCAAGGGGGGGAGGGGTGGGGGAAGGGATAGGAAGGGGGCAATAGCATTCAGGGTCAATCCTTTGGTGTCGTGGGGAATAGGAGAGGGTTTGGGAGGGGGGTGGAAGGGCAGCTTGCGGGTGTGGGGCATAACGTCAGTTTGGTTTCAGGTGGCTGACTCATAATGTGAGGAGGTTAAATTCCCCCCTTAAGCGGGTTAAACTAGAACAATTCACCCGAACGCACGCGCTGGTTGCTTTGATCCTGCAGGAGACCCATTTGCTGTGCAAAGACCAGGGCTGCCTACATCTGAAGGGTTTCCCACAGATTTATTTTGCGTCAGGTCCCACAAAGAAAGGGGGGGTGGCGCTGGCATTCGGGAGAGGTATGAACTTTAGTGTTCAAGAAATCCTGAGAGACAAAAATGGGAGGTTCATCATGGTAAGGGGGGAACACATGGGGGCCACTTACACCATAGCCTCGGTTTACGGCCCAAACGTGGGACGATAAGTTTGCGAGGGAGACTCTGGGCACGCTGGAGAGGTTTGCGAGGGGGCAAATCGTCCTGATGGGCGACCTGAACCTGGTCTGGGACAAGCGGTTGGATCGGACACAGCACGCTGGCTGAGAGGGAGCGGTTTAAGGGTGCAGGCTTGAGGGATGTGTGGAGGACGGTTAGGGGGGAGGAAGATGGGTACACCTTTCTCTCAGATGTGCATAGAACCCAGTCCAGAATTGATTAAATCTGTGTCTCGGCGAGTCTGGTGGGAGGGGTAGAGCAAGTGGAGACTGGCCCTGTCGGAATTGCTGATCATAAGGTTGTGCAGATGAAAATGCAGTTGGGTAGGCGAAGGCCAGGGGTTTGGAGTTGGCATTTTCCAGGGGAACTCCTGAGGGATCAAGTGATCAGGGAGGAGATAGGCAACAACATCAGAGCTTTTTTCGAAAGAAATAATGGGATGGATACAAGTCCCAGCACAAGGTGGGATGCGTTCAAGGCTACTCTTAGAGGGGGAACTCATCGCCCTGAAAGCAGAGAGGAATAAACAATTCAGGCTCTTGGAACCCCAGTTGGAAGGGGAGGTGGAGGCTGCAAGGGTGAGACTGAAGGAGGCCCCCACAAGGAAAGTCTATAGGGAGTACAGGTTGGCAGAGTGGCAACTGGGGATCTTGAGGACCAAAAGGGCAGAGGGAGCCATGTTAAAGGTCAGGCAGAAATTTTACGCAAAGGCAAATAAGGCGGACTCGCTCCTAGCGCCCCTACTGAGGGGTAGCAGGGAACAAAATACGATCTCTACCCTGAGGGATGAAAGGGGGGGAGATAGAGACTAACCCGGATGAAATGGGGGGAGAGACTAACCCGTACTGAGGAGATTAGGTAGCGACTAGCCAGATTTTACGAGGCCCTGTACACGTCTCAAGCTCCGGTCACCCAGCAACAGAAAGACTTTTTGGGTGCTTTGACCCTACCGCGTCTCTCTAGAGATATCAGGGAGGATCTGGGACGGGCCATTACGGAGGATGAGGTGCGAGTCGTCATTATGTCACTGTCCAGCAACATGGCCCCGGGCCCTGATGGCTACCCGGTCTCTTTTTACAAGATCTTTTCCGCCATTTTGGTCCCACACCTTGCTCAACTCTTTAACTCATTCGGCACCATGGGCTGCATTACTCCTTCAATGGAGGAGGCCAAAATCACACTTATACACAAGGCAGGCAATGACCCGGCATCTCCTTACACTGATCCATCAAGATCAGACGGGGTTCGTACGGGGACGGCAAACGGCTGATAACATCAGGCGGGTAGCTCACATGGTTGAGAAGACGCAGAACACCCCCCACCCTGGCGATTCTGCGAACGTTGGATACCGAGAAGGCGTTCGACCAGGAGGAGTGGTCCTTTCTGTTTCTGGCCATGAAAAAAATTGGGATCAATATGGTGCAGGCAAATTATAGAGCCCCTACCTCGCGCTTACTTGTGAACCTCGAGATGTTGCGACCCTTTAGGCTTGGTAGAGATACAAAGCAGGGGTGCCCCCTTTCTCTGCTGGTGTACGCTCCGTATTTGGAGCCCCTACTTGTGGCGATTCGGGAGGCTGAAAATATCCAGGGCATCCCTTTCGGGGGGCATCAGCATAAAGTTGCGGTGTTCGCTGATGACATGCTGCTCACTTTGACGAGCCCAGGGGAGTACATAGAGGCGTGTACAGCACTTCTGTCCAGGTTCGGGGAAATGTCTGGTCTGCGGGTGAAAGAAATCCGAGGTATTGAATTTGTCGCTGAAGGGCGATGAGGCAAGGGTCTTAAGGGCATCCTCGCCATTTAAGTGGAGTTCGGGTGGAATACGATACCTCGGGATTAGGGTCACCCCTCAACTGTCGGGATGGTACAGAGCGAATTACACCCCCATGTAAGCGTTGATTAAAAAAGACCGCAGGAAGTGGAGATCCCTAAGGATCTTGTGGTGGGGAAGAGGTTTGGTGCTCAAAATGGTGGTCCTTCTGCGGCTGCTTTATCTATTTCAGGCAGTTCCACTGCCGGTCCCAGCTCCCTTTTTTAAGGAATTGGACAAGGCAGTTAAGGACTTTGTCTGGGAGGGCAAGAAGCCGTGCTTGTCTAGACGGTTATTGGCAGCACCTAAGAGGGCGGGGGCTTAGCATTACCGAACTTTCGCCGTTATTGCGAGGCTGCGCAGCTCAGGGTAATCCGGGAATGGTTTTTAGCGGAATACAATAAACAGTGGGTTAAGATGGATAGAGCAGTAGTTTGGCACCATTTGAGAGTACTCTGGCTCCCACGCAGGTTAAGACCGGCACATCTATATATGAGAAGCATAACAAAGGGATTGGTTGAAATGGGCGGTGGAGAAATTGGGGATTACTACCTTTCCGTCGCAGTTCACCCCCATCTTCAATAACGGGGATTTCACCCCCGGGATGGAAAAGGGGGCATTCCTGAGGTGGGAGAGCGAGGGATGCAGGGTCATTAGAGATTTATTTCGAGGTCAGAATGTGAAATCCTTTGAAGAATGCAAATGGGAGTTTGGGGTGTGCGTGGGGGAAGGGCTCAAATATTTTCAGCTCAGACATTGGGTGATGTCCGCAGAAGTTCGGAGGGTGGAAACTCGTGATCTGACACATTTCGAGCGATACCTCCGGATGCATGAGGGGTCCAAAGGGTTGATTTTTCATCTTTAGAGGCTACTGGAGAGTGCCGGCCCTACTGTGAAATGGCCGTATATGTCCAGATGGGTGGGGCTGCTAGGGGCGGGAATGGACTGGGCGGACTGGGACAGGCTTTAGAAATTGATCCCTAAGGTGGCCAGGGATGCCCAGGTACAGGAGGCCTGGTACAAGTATCTTATTTGGATGGCATTACACCCCGGCTCGCCTTCATGCAATATTCCCAACGACATCCGGGGTATGCTGGAGGGGATGTGGTGAAGAAGGCACGGAGGCTCACATTTGGTGGGATTGTCCTAATATCAGGACCTTCTGGAAAGATAATTCTCGGGCATTAGACCAGACATTTGGGGAAGGCATGAGTCAGGACCCTCGGGAGATCCTATTGGGAAGGCGGCGAGAGTTGGGGGGGCAGGGGAGAGAGGGGAGGGCAATATAAGGCAAAAGTTGTCTTCGTGCTAGCGGCGATGGCTCTCATTGCCCAAAGGTGGAAGAGCCCCAGGATTCCAACGGAGCAGGACTGGCTGAGGAAAATGCGGGAGATAGTATTTTTGGAGTGGGCTACATTTGCGGTCAACTGCAACTTGGGGAAATTTGCGGCGGAATGGGGGGGAGACCTTGGACTTCTTGAAGGGGGAGTTCCGGGAGCAGTTGCGACCCCATAGACTCAAACTATTGGACCTACACGTCTGAGTTGCCAGAAGAGAAAGGGGAGGGGAGACTGGGGGCGCTATGGCAAGGTTGGGGGGGAGAGGGAGGGCGGCAAGTTCTTTTGGGGTTTTGTTATTGTCTCAAGTTATCAAAACATTAAAGATAAGTTTAAAAAAAAAAGAAAACAAAACACAGTAACAAATATAATTTTACCTAATTGTACCTAATTAAGTGATCCAAGTCTGCACATCCTTGTATAGAATTAGTTAAATCATTGGGGTGAATGAAAAGCAAACAGAAATCTGTATTCTCCATTATATAGATTTACCATTTGAAAATCTTTTCTTGTCTACACGAAAACTGAGAAATTCAAATGTAAAAATATTGGTTGGTAAAAGGATGAAATCTGTAATGGATAAAGAAATTTATGAAAGAGACAGTAGCTGATGAGACTCTGATTTTTCAGAACTTGCATGTCTCCATGCTGCCAACATTTTAGAAGGTATAAGAGCGTTCTCACTATCCGTGTTCCCAAACTTTTATATTTTAAGCAGTGCTTTACAAATAAGTAAAAACTCTAAAGCTCTAAGCAACTGTAAGGAATGAGAAATGAGTTTGGAAAAAAGGTATTTGGTAAACTAAGAATAAGGTATGTGCATGCATAATTTAACCCGTTCTATCTGTGTTATTTGTGTAATGTTTCAGCATTGAAAAAGGGCAACTCTATATTAAACAGATGCAGGCTGTGAAGAACGTTAAATAACATTTTGAAGAAAATTGGCAAGCAAGCTTTGATGTTTGAAAAGTGTTAATCTGACAAATGGATTGTTAGGATCAGTTTCCATGCATTGTGGGCTTATCTACCATACATAGTTTGTTCTTTTATGCACAGTGCTCCCCAGTAGAGGATAGTACCTTCATACTGGGTTACAAGCTGGGACCCAAGAGTAAGGGTTGTGCATGCGTCAGCCTCTTGGGCGAGGAACAGATGTAGAGCTGATGTGGTTGTGCTTCACTTGCAACATAAGGAGGTTGATCATTAGTGGAACATAAACGAATGTTGTACTACGGTGACGGTGACTGTGACAGTGTTCAGAAAGCAGTGTCAAAATAAGGTCCTCCTGACTTTCAGATAAAGTAATGATTCCACTTCAAATGAGCAAAATAATTTATGTTAATCAATTATTTAATACAAGAATGCAACTGGAATGTTGGATTTGAAAGTAACGCCAACTGAGCAGAAAAAAGCATGACAAGCTAGTATATGATAGATAAACAATGTGTGAGGTGCCAAATCCCATTAAGCATCTGAGAAAGCAAAGTATTCTGGGCGTGACAAGCCTCCTACTGTAGTGCAATGTAAGTGAGTGAGGATGATTAATTCCAGAGGCAGGGCCAAACTCTCCCCAAAGTTGCGGCAATCACATAAAGTGTAACACTTAGCATTATTTCGAACAACTTCTAGGTGTAGGGTTAACCAACTCCTGCAAATAGAACACAGGTCTGTTTTACAAGGCTCCTGAATGCACCTGATTCATCCCACACGGCCATGGGAGTTACTGCTGATATGTTTTGTGAGCAATATTTTGCATGTTCGTAATCAATCAGATATAAATTATTGTCAACCCTGCCTAAAAATATATTTGGCTAACTGTGCATATTAAATTGGCTCCCTTTGTCCAGACAGACCTGGCCATTCTCCATCTTCCTGTCTGTGTCCTTAAGTATGGACGGAGAAGCCAGAGGTGCAGGAAGTTAGTAGCATGTGGAAGCGGCAGAGCTTGTGGCCCTGCATGACGTTCTCCCTTTTTCCATTTTTATTTTTGGCATACAAAGAGTGATGAGGAATCTTGTCCTGTAGCTATGCCATTCACAAATGTCTCACATGAATGTGACTAAGGACGATCAGTACGCAAGTTTACTTTGTGCAGCAAGGGATTTTTTCCTAACTTATCACAATTTGCAACAGACCAACCTTATTAGATCCTGTAATTTATATTTCTTTTCAGAGAAATGTACCATTCTTAAGACTGCTAATGTAACCCTCATCACAGTCAACTTCTGGACCTACTAAAACATGTATTATAAAAATTATATGATGTTCTTAGCAAGTACACATTGATTTGGTCAAAGTGTTTAATGTATATACACTTAGTTAACTCATCTTGTGCTCCCAAAAGAACCCTATACACACCAAACCCTCAGAGATTGCACCTGCCCCCCTTACCTCTTCTCCCACTTCAACATCTCTCTATTTCCAGACATCTTCGGAGCCTGCTAAAAATAGCCATGATAATGCCCAAGCTCAAAAGACCCAATGCAGACCCCAACAATCCCTCATTATATAGCCCTGTCTTTCTCCCACTGCACCATACCGAAATCCTCAAGAGTGGCCCTCACCACATTGTGGATTACCTTGCAACCACCTTAAATCAGGATTTTTGAATAATCACTCCACCAAAACTGCTCTGACCCATGTTTCCCAACCACTGCATATCGCTCATCTCTTCTCTATGCAGCCTTTGACACCGTTTACCATCACTCCTTCCCCAAACTCACTCCTTTTTTGGCTTCAAATACACTATACCTAAATGGGTAGCCTTTACCTCTCCAACTACTCCTTTCTCATCCCTTGAAACTCCAGCATCTCCACTCTAGCACTTTTCTATGCAGTGACCCCCAAAGCTCTGCCCTGGTGCACTCGTCTTCAACCTCTACAGAGCTTCCCTAGGTAAACTCAAATCATCCTTCAGCTTTCGCTACAACCTCTTTGCTGACAATACCCATATCTTTCCATTCCCTCCTTCACCCCTGCTACCTTAGAATGCATCACCACCATCTGACAACAGATGTCTTGCTACTGTTTGATTTTCTTTAAGCATCTTTGGTCCTTTCTCTAATGTTAACCCCACTCTTCCATCTCTCATGTCTTTCCATTCCAACCTCCTGGCTCCAACCACCTATCTCTCATAACCTTAGGGTTCTCTTTGATAGCAGCCTGAAAATCTGCCAGTGCATCATTACCACTGGCACGGCAGCCAAGTTGAACCTTTTTAATATTAGGAAGATCCCTCTACATCTCACTCATCAGTCGACAGAAAGTCATCACTACCCTGGTGGTCGGTAAGCTAGATTACTGCTCAACCATACTCTACAGCCTTCCCCTCTACTGTTCCTCTTTCCTGAATAAACCTCTCAACTGTTATACACGCACACTATACAACCTACCCAGATCCTCTCCCACCCCGTTGTACGGACACCATGCTGGATGGCTCTGCATGCATAATTGCTTCCTCTCCTTTAGATCTTCCCATGTTCTTCACCTTTTGCTCCGTTTCCTTTCTGATTGGATCTCACTTTACTCTCTCTTTCAGAACCTTTGTTACTCATCTCCCCTCATTCGATCTGCTCTTCGTACCCTTGCGCTTCCTCTCATTTTCACTCCTCCTATTTGCTCCTCCCCACTGCAATGCTCAGCCAACATTAATGAAACTGTTTAAGACATGACTTGTCCAAAACGTTGCTTAGATTCCTGGCCCCGAAGATTAAAACCTCGCTGATTTGAGTGTGAATCGTATGACACATATCATAGAGCCATGTTACCACACCAAAGCCATGCCAAAGACACATGACAACAGTTCACAGAACACATCAATTCTCTTACATTTGGTGGCGTAAATCAAGATGCAACGAGAATCTTGACACAACAAATGCAGCACACCACCCCCGATATCGATTACTCGGGCCTCTCATACAGTGGCGGCATAGCCTTCACTGTACGAGTACTGGGAGGGGCGGGTGGGACACAGCACTTGGCAGGGGAAGGGGTTCAGGCAGTAGCATTGTTTGGTAATGGGCTATGATAATAAGGACCCACAGTGATTTAATTTTTATCAGGATTTGCAATGCGTAACAATGCACTAATTGAGATGCTTCCTATTGTTACAATTACAAGACCATTAATAAAGGTTATTAAAAAATAAAATACACTTGTTGGCTCCATCCTACACCTCTCATTTGCTACAAGCCTCCCTTTCCCAGTTCTGCAACACATTAATGTGTATATATGTAAATTGCAAAATTGTACTTATGTCCTTGGTCCCTTTTCCGTCACATGAACCCTTCACGAAACAGTCTATTCTCACCCATTGATTAATCTATTTTAAGGGTACATTGCTATCATTGGAATACCCCAGTCATCTGTAATGCATCCCATGTATTTCATTTCTGTTTGAAATGACATCCTTGCTACTAAATAAATACAAATAAATAAAATGGCCCTCATTAAATGTTTGCCGGTATTCCACCGGTAAACCCGGCAAGATAACGGCAAACGGTAATATCATTACTGGCACTCGGAATGCCGGAATTAGGTGGTAATTCCCCATTCAATTAAGTTTCATCGAACTCCAGAGGGGAATTGCTGGTATTACCAGCATTGTTAATACAAGCATTTTATGGTGGTGGGGTGCTGGAATTAGCGGCAGCTCGGAGCTGCTGTTAAATCCAGCCACCCCACCACCAAACATGTTGTTTGGCAATGTGAGAAAATTTGCAGCAACGAAATTACCGCCATTTTTTTCCAGCACTGCCAACCTTGTAATAAGGCGCAATGATTTTTACACCAGCGTTGTTGAGATTAGGGAATCTGGAAATTTTCCAAACAATTTATGTCAGAAACTGAAGGATGTAGGTATGTTACTAATTTGTCCTTGGAGTTGGAGTTACTTTAAATAAGGCTTAGGAAATTATAGTCAGTGGGTAGTCTAAAATATCACCATTGCATATATTGTGTAAATAATTACCAAAGCATATAGAATGGTTTCTTTGTGTAGATGGCATGTGCAAAATCGTTTAAGCAATGTTTGTTAATGTTCAGTTTTCTCATATCAAGTGTCTTTCTGAAGCACCTCTTTTCCATCCCTTACTCAAGACCTGTCTATCCTTTTTTCCTAAGAAACTGAGATTTTTGAAACTGGAACTGGAGTAAGAAATAAACCAAAGCCATCAACAGGTGTTGTGGCAAAGTTGCCAGAAAAAGAGAAGACTGTTGAACAGACTGAGAGCAGAGTTTCCTTTGTTCTCATCACCACACTGTTAATCATCCCTGTTGTTGTTCTGATAGCAATTGCAATTTTCATACGATGGCGGAAAGTTAAAGTATATGGCGGTAAGTTAAAAAGTACAAGTGCACTTATGTAAAACAAATATTGTTCACATTTTAGGCAAGCACATTTTTTACATTCTACAAAAATATCTCTTGCCTCTTGCAAATGTTCTCAATCCGTGTTATATCTACAATCATTGAAAACTCTGTGAACTAATGCACCCTTTACACAAAAGTGTTTAACATGACGATCACAGCATTGCATCTATGCAAGTTCAATATATTTAGAACTTTTGAACTCGAATAAAACCGATGTTACTAGCACCTACAGACCCGTTTGTAGAATGCCTTATATAAGCATGCTATCAAGCCTGCTACCTCCCCATACTGTTTGAACACCTCTTGTGGAGACACAGATCTGAAAGGCTCTGCGTATCATTTGTGACAGTCATCTTTAGGAAGGCCATTGAGGGGGACTTTCCTACAACCTAACTCGCTTGAAGGGTGACCAAATTGGCTAGGCATCTGTGATTCTTCAACTCTCAGTTTGGCTTATTTGACCTCGCCAGCTCAGAACACTGGGATAGGGGAAGCTACCAGCTATGTGAAAAAAAACCTGGAGGTGGTATACAAGGGTTTCTCCAGAGGTGCCCCTGTCTCCTCTTGGGACACACATCATGAGCCATACAATCACCACTTGAAAGAGCAGTCTATAGTATGTCCCATAATAAAGTGTGTCTCATGCAGAATAAGGGAATGAGCCAAGGACTGCCCAGGAATACGGGTTAAAACATTATGAGGAAGAAACTCTAAGAAAATCAGCCACTGTAAGGGTATGCCATTAAAGCAATTAAATCATGGGTTTTGATCATCTCTGTGGGTTATGATCAAAAGTGGAGCGGGATTCTCTGATGGGCTCACTTCAGGTGTGCAAGTCCCAAAGTGGAACAGTGAAATGGAACCCAAATAGAAACCAAGCATCAGAGAGGGAAGGAACATCAACAAAGCATACTTACCCCACACAAATATGCTAAGAGCGAGCAAGCGCACCTACAGCTTTGACAGCCTGATTATGGGGCCAGTTGGTCGCCATAACTGAAATGCTTAATAACAGGATTGCAGACAGGCTACTTGAACCCTTGGGCCATGAGGCCCTGGGCACAGACCAAACTAAGTTATTAGAAAAATCCCAACAGCTAAACTTAAGTAGGAAACAGAGACATGCACAAGGCTAAAATTGAAACAGGCTCATCAATCCCCATTCTCATTGGAGCAATTAGCCAACATATAAAAGGAGGCAGAAACGAATAGATTGGGTGGATCCCAGGACGGCGTTCATGATAGTTGCTGTTGAAGTAGAAGGAGAGTAAGAATCTGAGATGGCAAGCCCAAATGGGCAACATGGTAGGAGAACTGAAGAACCAGAGGTGCCTACCCCAAGTATGCCACACTGAAAGAAGGTTAAGGTTTTACGAAAGTCCAGTGAAATTCGACTTTTGGGGTCCAGGACCCAAAACCTGACAACAGTAAGATTTTGAACAGATGGAGCAAGAAAGACCCCTGCTGGGGGCCCTACCCCAGATAGAGGTCGTAGCTGTAAAACCACAAGATCTAACAATACAATTCTGCACTCTAGAGATCCTATCCTGAGCCTCTGGTGGGCTTATGCCCAGAAGAGCAGCTTTGGCTGGGGATCATATTTAGTCTACATTGGGGGAGAATCCTACCCACTGAGATGCCTAGCACAAGAGGGGGGCACTGACAGGTATTGCAGTGGTACATGCACGAGAAGAGCCATTGAGAAAAGGGTGAAGTGTGTTGGATCAACCTCATGACAAGATGTCAGGTGAATACACAGAACCCGACCCATAGTTCACATTTCTAAACCACCTCCCCACTTTTGTTAGTACTCTTATCACCTAAGGCTAAACTACCTCACCGGTTTGCATTGGGGACAGCTAACTTTGATCTGGACAGCACCAACGATGTGATAGTGCCTACCGAAAACCTGCTGTTTTTAAAACCAGCTTCATAGTCTTTGTTCCTATGGATCTGTAGGGGTGGATTGCCCCCAAGTCAGGGCTGGCTTCACATCACTGCATTGATAAAAGGACTGGCGTGTAGTCCTGGACTGGCGTAGCAATGTCATGGTTTCAGTGGTCAGCCATGGACTATTCTTAGCACAGCAAGCATTGTCAAATCCAACAGATAAGACTTTGTGTAGGTTTGGGATAGGCATTTGCCCAGCAGTGCCTTAATGATAGAACCTGAACATACAATGGTAAAAGCTGGATAATGATGAGCTGGTGTGGGCATATAACGACAGTGCTTGGAAAATATCTTTCTAATACTTACACACAAGCGAAAACTGTTGGCTTTGTCGATGCTTGCTTTTAACAAGACTTCACTGCAATGAACAGGTCTGACGAAAAGCACATTGCCCAAAAAATTATGTTGCCAACAACACACTTAGCTAAGACATTTCTGTTGCACCAGGAACCCATTTGCAGCTCCAACTCAGCAATTAACTTCAGAAGACTGCTTAGAAATGATAAAGACAGCCTGGTGATAGCACAAAGTTAGTTTATATTGTGGGCTACCTCAAAGAGATTCCAGGAGGTTGTGTGTTGGATGGTAATTGGGTCCAAATGGCCATAAGGTGGGTAATGTTTGGGTAAAAATCAAAACAACACTAAAAAACTGTGTCCCTCCTCACAGTCCAACTCCACCTAACTGTTTTCTAGGCCAATACTTTTGGCTTATAGAAGGAGCTAAAGCACAAACTAATAGCAAAACTTAAAAAGGGGCTACGTCGCCTATTTGTTTTCACTTAAACCATTGGTTTTCGAAAGAAAAGAAAACGCGTGATTAACAGAGAAAGCATTTCAGACACAATTAATTACCAATCCTACAAATGCAACATATCTATATCTTGGAGCCTTAGTCCATCTGTAGCTTCTGTGCTTTAATGCCATACATTTAACTAGATGAGACATGGGAAGTGAGGGATGGAGGCAAGAGGAAAATAGGCTAACGAGATAAGAATGGGTAGGGGAAGATAGAAGAAATAAGTACAAGAAAAAGCTATGTAGCAAGAAAGACTGAGCATCCCAGGAAGTGCTCAGCATAACATGCCAGAAATCTGCCCCAAATCATATCACGTTTCTGTTGACAGTCTTAATTCCTGTACTGAAATCTTTAATAAGAGGCCAAATGCCCCATGTCTGTCACTTAAGGGTGGTTTGTGGGGGTCTCCCCACCAGAACTTGTTTTGACTAATGGGGCAAAATAGTGCATTATACAGCACACTTTCTGTGAAAAAGTGGGCAGAAAGCCAGACAGGTTACAATCAGTTTTGTAGGATAATACTTGAAAATGTTTTAATAAATGCAAGGCACCAACAGTGCACAGGCCCATTCCCCAACGCATTTCCCCACAATATAAGCCAGTATAAAAGACATGTTCAAGCTGGCTGAACCTATACATGTCAGTATTCCCATATAAGAACATACTCTTGTTTGCTTTGTGCATAATGCCATCAGTGATATTATAGGAAAACATGTCCAATCTGGCCCTGCCAATATATACCAGTGCCAGCACATAAGAGCAGCAGCACTGTTGGCTTTGCCATTGAAAATGCCATTCCACAATAAGGAAAACCTGTCTGACACAGAATAACACATGATGTGTTCTTCATCATAAATGCCCAGTACACATTTTTACTAGGCAGTTATGGTAAAGCAAACATGATATGTGTAAGTACCTGTCGGACCATTTTCTTATTGCAACATGGCATTTTTAATGGCAAAGCCAAGCCATAGTAAGAAATGGCTAGACTGGCTGCACCAAAAGGCCAGTCTAGCCACGCTATTACACTTATCATGGTTGCTTTATCATAGATGTCCAGTAAATAATGTCATGCCTGAGGCACAAACCGTAACCGGACTGGCTGCAGCAATGAAGTCCAGTCTAGCCTTGTAATATTAATCATCATGTAAGCATGATAAGTGTTATGATGTGGCTAGACTAGACTTCATTGCTGCAGCCAGCCTGGTTATGCTTTATGCCTCGGCTATTTTTTTTTTTTTTTACTGGGCATCATTGTTAAAGCAAACATACTGTCCAGTATGCTTTAACATTGATGCCCAGTAAAAAAATGCACCCCATCCACCCGTATCACCAAATCAGAGGCCCGCTTACCAGCAAGGGGTCACTAGGGTGTGTGGGCCTCGGCTCAGATTCATCCCCATCCCCAAACCAATCATCCACTTAGGAGCTGGGACGGCCCCTGGAGTATGCCCAGCAGTTCTGAATTTGCGGCAAAGTGTGGGAGTGCCCCCTCGCACATTCAGAGCTGCATTACCCCAGCCTGCATCCCTAATGGACATGCAAGGCTGGGGAAGCAAAACGTCCCTGGCCGTACATGGCACATTGGACATGTGTGCTGGGGTATGAACTGTCCAAGGGAAAACCACGTTTCACTTTGACAGTTTTAAGCCAGCCCAGGAGCGGTCCCTCATCTGCTTGTTGCAGCTGGACTGGCTTGGTGGCTCATGCAAAATGTATATTTATTTATATACCGAAAGGAGAAATGCTCTTTTCATCACAAAAGAAAGATATATAGATAGATATGAAATCGGATTTGACGGGAAGCAGTGAGCTTCTTACAATGGGTTGAGTTTGAGTGACATTCTGACCAGGTTGTGGGGGGGAGTAAGTGGAACAGTCACAGAGGTCAATACATGGGTGGCCTCGGACTAGATTAAGGACAATCAACATTGGATATTTTTAAGTGCAGGTAGGTGGTACGGCCAGCTGTGTTAAGGATGTGACCATGATGGATGAAGTGCTAGAGTGGAGGCAAAGAAAGTGAGGGACAGAGGCAGGTTGGAGGCAAGTGAAAAGCGTTCGCTAGAAGGCATCTGAGAGTTAGGTTAAGACGGTAACTCGGAGGCAAAGAGGTAGGCTTTTAGTTTGGTTTTGAACAAATGGGTGGGTCAACGCCCAGTCGCCCATTATGGGCGAGCTGCCCATGCTTTCTGACCTCACATCTCCACTCCGGAGACAAGTCCTGGCGTAACGATAGTAACCTATATATTATTGTAACTGATGTACATGCTCTCTCCATTAGACTCAGAGGCCCTGATTCACTGAGGGTTTTCCAATGGGGTTTTACCATTATAAAACACTTCTGTGAATTAAGCCCAAAATCTGGCTTCCTTTCAGTATCATTACTCGTTGTCCCACAGTCACAATTAGGCATATATGAGATACTAAGGGTTGTACTATTTCAACCCCAGACAGCTTGTTTCAAGAAGTCAAAGGTATCTGATCCACAGATATAATTCTAGATTCAGTCCATGATTTTCGACCTTATTTAACTGTTTGTGAAAATGTTAATCCAAAAAGCAGTTTTATATATACATCTTGGCTTTGACCGAGGCACCCCAGCAGTTTCCACAAGCACCGCAGGAGTTCCTCGATTGCCTTGTAGTACTTCCCGACCTTCTGCACCCTCCACCCAACACAGACATTTGATGTTGAAGGGTTCTATCAAACTAAAACAGCCGCATTTAAGTCTGAGGGTCATCTACCATTATCCAACATTTCCCATATGCACACTTGTGAAATCTCCAGATCTGGGAAACCAAAACAGCCTTTGTCCCTAGTTCTTCTCAGCAACTCCCATGAAAATGTTGTCTGCTAATCTAGGTCCTACAAATACTTTCCCCATATATCATGTATGAATTTTAGCTTTTACAACGCATCATATGGGACACAATCAAACAAGTAAAGGAGATTAGGGAGGACGTTTGTTTTAACTATGTTCACCTTACTCTTTTGGGCGAAATTACATAATTCCCACCTCTCGCAGTCCCACTGAACATAAGTCATAACAATCTTTATATTATGTGGCATCATCTCTGTTTTAGTCAGAATTCTCACCCCCAGTATTTTACCTTATTCGCTCAACACCTGATCTCGCTAGCAGCTATTAGAAGCTTATCGCAGTTTACAGAGATGGGCATTGCATCCGTCTTATTTAGATTTAGCTTAGACCCAGGCACCCTGATGTGGTTCTCAGTTATATTTAGAACCAATGCAAGAGAGGTCTGTATCCCTCACCAGAAGGAGAATGCGATCAGCGTAAGATAGTAGATTGCATCTGTCTCACATGAAGGAGATTCCTTGTCTCCCATAAAGGAGATCAACCATGTCCACCCTTTTGGTTGTCTGCAGCAATGGCTCTAATGGTGGGTTGAAGAGCAGGGAAGACTGGGCATCTCTACCGGATCTCCTTGGCTAGCACGAACCTCCCTAAGGGATCCTGGTTCGTTAACACCAGTCTATACATAAACCGTATCAATCAGGTTGACAAACATATTCAGAAAGCCCTATTGGTGGAGAGATCTACGCAAAAACACATGTTAACCCTACACAGTGTTTTCTCTGTCTTGGCTCAAGACTGCCTGTTGTTCTTAGGTATAAACAGAAGAGTTTTGTTAACATAGTTGTGCCATTGCTTATCTTAAATAAAGCAAGCCATGTGTACAAGCCTAGGTGTAACATTGTTAGTCTATTCACCAGGGCCCTTGTTAATATTATTACATCTGCATTTAACAAAGAAATGGGCTGGGGGGGGGTGCTTGCAAGCCGCAAACTAGATGGCTGGTTAAGCGAGGAGCCCTGTAACAGATCACACTTCCTGGGAACAATATCCTGAAGTAAGCAGCCCAGCAGACCACAAAGTTCAGAGGTGGGACACTATGCGAATGTAGAAGATACTGTAAAAGCAGCCTTCAGCAGAAAGGACAATGAAGTGGACTAAACCTGATGATTCAATGGGAAGTCACGTGGACATGAGCCACACAAGAAAAAGCTTTCCGATGTAATGAGATGAATCTCGTCCCCCCCCCCGAATGCAGAATTTTGCCTCTGGCACTTTGCTCCAAATATTTATGATAAATTGTAGAGCACATTGTCAGGCTGACAACTGTACCCCACTATTGTTAGAATAAGGACACTGATGACCATAGTTTGTACCCAATTATGAATTTATGCACTGCATAATTGTACCAGATTGAGCATTTTAATATGCAGAGGAATTTTAAAACTCTTTGTATATTTCATCATTGGTTGGAATATGTATAGAGGGATGTGCATTATTGTTATTTGTGAATCTATTGTGGCTGAAATAAAGACTATTTGATTGATTGAGAAAGGTTATTGCCGGTGGAAGAGAGCAGCGACGACCGGGAAGCACCAGTGGGTCTGGCGCCAGAGGCGGCGAAGCAGCACCTGGCCACTGGAAGGATGAGAGTCACTCTGTTATCCGTTCTTCAGGGGATGCCCAAAGTGTGGAACAAACCTGACAAACTTGAACCCCCCCCCGACCCCTCTTGCTGTCAGTGAGTATAGTGGCTTCCGGCCACTCCTTTCCGGAGAGGCAGAGAACTTTCAAGGTGGGTAGCCTTCAACTGGTTGGCCCCATCCCCACACGTACACTATGGCAGGAACAGGTTGGGTTGGCGTTGGCGCTGCTGCCTAGTCAGGATGCCAGCGACCTAGCCAACCAACCTCCAAGGAAAGTTGCAGAAGGAGAAGATGTGCAGCAGCAAGGGGGAGGCAAGATTACCACCATTAATGTCAAGGGGATGCTGCTCCAGCAGGCGATCTCTAAAAGGGGAGGAACCTGGCAGGAGGCATTCATTCGATACTAATGGACTGACAGATGGAGTTGGAGTGGTGGGGTGAGGAGTCCACCTCCCACAAAACGGTCAGTAAAAACCCAATAAATAGAAGGCGGCAGCCCAGTGGTTGATGGCGGCCTAAACCCCCCTCACCTTGCCACAACTAGGATGGGGCTCCCACTCTATCTACTGGGGTTTCGCCTAATGCCCCCACACAAAAACCCACTCCCCCCCCAAAAAGTGTGTATTCATTGCTGCTTGACCTGTTGATTGAAGACTGTTAATTGCATGCAGCCATATTTAGAGAATTAAGCCATTACATCCTGTTAACAGTTGTGGCGCCCCTCAGGAACAGCAGGTCAGTCCTTCATTAGTGACTCCTGCTCGCTAAAATCAGGCTTTCATATACAAACCCACTGCGCCATGACCGGGAAAGCAGGAACGAAGAAAAAAAACAAACTAGGGGTTTATGCAGGGAAAAAACAAAGGTCTGTTTTCACCATGGATAGTCCAGTGGGTGATACCCAGACTGAGTTAACTGAGCCTTCAAATAACATATTGCAAATAATGTTACAACTGCAACAAAGCATCACAAGCATTCGTCAAAAAACCAACTCCCTGTCCACCAAAATGGAAATACCCAACAACAAGATTAAACAGCACTATTGCAGAATGAGCAAGGTGTCAAGCATAGAGGATCTATGGTTGAGGACACGACACATTGATTGGTAGAGGAACTGCCAGCCCTAAAGAAAGAATTCCAGGCGGTAAAGGCTAATGGCGAGGACCAGGAAAACTAGTCAAGGCAGAACAATATCTGGATAGTAGGCCTGCTTGAGACCACCCAAACTGATCAGTATGAATTGTTTTTAGAATAAATCTTGCCTTTTGTCCTGAAACCCACGTTTTTCCTTACCATTTTCAAATCGTACATGTGCACAGGTTGCTTGGCCCACATCTGATCCCTGGTGCACCTCCCCACCCAATAATAGCCAGTGTGTTCAATTCCAGGGACACAGATTTAATCCTGATGGCAGCAAGGGCCAAGGGAGACCTACAATATCAATCTTCCACTGTAATCATATTCCCGGATTATAGTCAACCAATTAAAAATGCGATAGGAGGGATTAAAGGCTCTACTGGCAGCAATGCGATCTGAATATCACTTATGTCACACTCTTCCCAGTTAAATTTAAAATCATGGCACCAGACCGGGATGCCCATTGTCGCTGCTTCTATACACGCTCGCTATGGAGCCGTTAGCGGTGTGGGTGCGAACCAACGTCTGCATTGTGGGCATAAAGTTCAGAGGCACACAACATAAAATTAATATCTTTGCAGAAGACATGATGTTGACCCTTTTGGATCCCTCAGAATCGCTAAGACATGTACAAGAGGAAATTGGGAGACATAGGAGGGGGGTCTCTGGGTTCAAAATAAATGAAGCCAAGTCTGAGATTCTGAGTCTAAACATCCCCCTTCGACTGAAGGAGGACCTCCAACAGACGTTCCCCTTCACGTGGGCAGCTGAAAGTATCAAATACTTAGGGGTCAACATACCTAGCAAAATGTGCGGCTTATTTGGTATCAATTATACAGCCCTGGTGAGCACACTTAGAAAAGACCTAGATCACTGGGGGGCCCTGCGCCTGTCATGGTTGGGGAAAATGGCAATAATTAAAATGAACATCCTTTCACGCTTTCTATACCTTTTCCAATCAATTCCTGTTCTCAATGCCAGGACGATGGTGGGGACCTGGGACACTATACTGCTAGGTTTTCTATAAAATGGGGGCTCTCACAGGGTTAGCAAGGCTATGATTTATGCAGCAAAAGACAGGGGGGACTCTCATTCTCCAAGCTCTGGGACTACTATAGTGCCTCACAAATCCGCCCACTGATTGATTTGGTGCAGAGGGATTCAGAGAAGATATGGGTTGGTATGGAACAGGGCGTAGCGGGGTGTCATCTGTGGACGCAACCTTGGTTGCCTCGCTGAGGCCGAGTACACAGCCTCTACCTGAACCCTCTTACAAAGGCCTCTTTCGAGGTCTGGGACAGTGTTGCAAGGGAGGAGGGCACCACTACCTTCCCCTCCATGTTTACCCCATACATTCATGACAACGACTTCACACCTGGGAAGGCTGACAAAGGTTTCTTAAGGTGGGTGGACAGAGGACTGAGAAAGCGGGGGGATTTAATCTACAAGGGGAAATTCTGCACATTCATGGGCTGTAAGGAGGAGGGAGGCCTTAACGAAACTGACAGATTTCGATACATGCAGGCAAGGCACTGGGCTCTCTAACCTGTCAATGGGTCATTAGCAACAAGGGTCTTGGCACATCTCAAGCAGGTTTTCCAGGAGCCTGTGGATGCCAAGGGGCTTATCTCTAAACTCCATAAGGCAATTCAATCTTCCAAGGGTTTGGGGGCGGCACTCATACTGTGATGGCTGGGAGCGGGACCTGGGCTCTGGCGTTCCCCCAGAGGATTGCGAAAGGATCCATATTGGCAAAGGGATCACATTGTGTCCATGCCTGCGAGAAACTAGATATAAAATACTCATAAGGTGGTACAAAACACTGGCCCGCCTACATCGTATTTACCCGAACAATGATAGGCTATGCTGGAGGGGATGTGGTTTTAAGGGCACGCTTTTGCATATCCTGGGGGTGGGGGGGTTCGCTGATGCAAAGCTTTTGGCTGGAGGTGCACTCCCGGCTCATTGAGATTCTGAAGCTAGACTTTCCAGATAGCCCTCTGCTATGTGTACTGGGACTCACTAGCACCTTTCAGCAAAGTTTCACCACAGCGGATCTCATACTCTCAACGCACCTTCTGCTGGCAGCTACTTTCTCAGTCCTTCAATTCTGGAGGAAGCCAGAGCCACCCACGGTCAGTGTATGGCTTGACAAAGTTTTGAATATTATGGCAATGGAGAAACTAGCGGATAATATAAAAGACTCCTTACTGGCATTCATGGCTACCTGGACCCCTTTCTTGTCTTATATGTAAAGAGACTATAATGCTCTGTCATGCCCCGTCAGACTACGGGCGCTGAACTTGGTTGACCTGTCCTGATGGTGAGACCCCATGTTTTATGCTTTGTGTCCAATGCCATACGTCCCGTTCTATGTAATGTTTGAGATGCCCAAAATATCCTTCACATGGTATACTCCTGAGGGGGGGGGGTGTATGGGGTATAGGGAGTGGGGGAGGAAAGGACAAAGGGTTGGTATTTGTAAAAATGTTATGGCCTTTACATGTTTGATACCGGTTAAGCCTGGACTGTTTTGATTTTAAAAAAACCAATAAATAGTGTTTAGAAATAAATAATTCAAATCATGGTTAACAACAAGGCCAGCTTCTTTAACGCGTCTGAGGATGCTATGCATTTCATACACCCCACCATTTAAAAACCCAGCTTTCAGCATTGCGCAGTAAATGTTAGAATGAGTAACATGCTTCGTGGGATACTTGCAAGGGAGAAAGGGCTTGTTGGTGCTGTTGCTAGGCAAAACAACAGTTTTGATTTAATAGGTCTGCGGTGAAGCCAGCTTGGGAGAGGCCCCACAGGCAAGCTTGCTGGTTAATGGACAGAGCATGCATCTTTGTTGTTTGAGGGGAACTAAACTAGCAGTTGGGGTAAGCTAGTGTGGGTGAGGGTGGGGGTAGAGATTGTGGGGTAGTGTGTAGGGTGGATGGGGGTTGAGAGATGGGGAAGGCAGGGTTGGAGGAGGGCTAGAACCAGTGGGTGGTGGTTTGGTGGGTGGGGGTAGACAGAGTTTGGGTGAGTGGGGCTAGAGAGAGTGCGGGGTAGGGTGGGTGCCTAGGTGTAGAGAGTGGAGGGGATGTGTGGGTGTAGTGAGAGTGAAGGGGGTGGTTGGTGGCGGTTGGGGGCAGAAAACAAGTAGAGTGGGGCTGGAGGTTGAGCGAGTGGGGGTTTGGGTTTGGGGATAGAGAGGCAGCCTCAGGAGGACCAAAAAAAATTGCCATTGAAAGTAGCCCAAACGTAGCCGAATTGTATGCAAAATAGCCCAATATCGGAACCTTACAAATCACTGCGTAGCTGGAAAATGTAAAGGCCGGCAACCAACGTGCTTCTTCCAAAGCTGCTGATTAGAGCAAACATTGTTAGGGTATTCATCATTGTTTAGTATGGCAGAGGAGTTTGGAAAAAGAAACTTTAGTATGTTGGCATTTTTATGCCGTGTCATTTGAGGTTTCTATACCAACCAGATATTATCATTACAGAAACCCCCTTCCCTCTCGCTCTTCTGTAACAATGGTTTCAGAAATGTGTGGCACAGGTGCCACAAAAATTCACAAGTGCCACAAAATTGCCTAAACCAAAAAGAAAAAAGTTTCACTTCAAGACAAAACCTGTGGAATCCCCTATGTGTTAGATTGGAGCCCATTTTACAGTAGCCCATAAACGAAATCCTGTACATTCATCTTGTTTCTGATGCACACTATTGCAGGACATCAAGAGAACGTCTTGGCCAATATCAATGGCTGAAATGCTACAACCAGTCACATTGGGTTTAAAGTCAAAGGGGCATTTAAGCCAATCTGATTGGGAGAAACACAGACCAGGCAAGATTGCATGATGTTTTTGCTTTGTGTACAGGTGATCCGTTGTGCTGCTCTGCCTGGAGAATGAAGATTTGTAGGAGAGTAACGGGCCTGTACTTTGCCATTCCATTCCAATTTATAGGGCTAGGTCGTTCTGCCAACCCTTATTCCTAATGTGAAAGTGTTTTAAAAAGGTGATGTCAAATGACTGGCCAAGAAGACAAACCTTAACAATACACCCAAAAAAGGACCTCAGAGGTGTTGCTTAGCAACCGACTAAGATGGCTTTACTCCTTTAACACTAATTTTAAAGGCTAGATGGATCTCCCTCTCTGACCCTCTGGACACCAATTCCTCTGAAGGCAGACTGTAATGGACTGCCTGGCCATTTTGACTACCGAGTGGTCCCATGGATTCAGGCTTCACACCATAGAGAGCAGCTGAAGGGTGATATGAGAGCTTCCCCTCTCCCACAGGGCCTTACCTTGTGATGAGCGCACAACACAGCTCGAGGTCATTGGGGCATTCTGATGGTCACTCTACACTGGAAGTAGAATCGCTGGGCGGAATCATGTCATAGTTCCATGTGAGCTTCAGGATTCTGGCGACCCTGTCTTCCTGAAGGTCTTGAGTATCTCCAGTCCCTAGGGCCAAGCAGGATGACATCTGAGATGATAGCAGTGAGTTGCAGAGAGGTATGCATGCAGTTGGAGGTACAGAGTGTCGAGGAGCCACAGATGTTTCCTCACAGTCTACTTTTGATGCCCATAAATTGAAAACCACTTTAACTATGGGCAACTCCAGAGTCTTTCCAATGCAGGCAGCAATGCTGAAGTTATCACAATGTCAGTCATCTTTATGAAGGCAAATAAAATTCAGCATACCTACGCCACTGTCAACTTTTCTCTTTTTAGCTGTTATTGCTTCATAGTAGAATCGGCTTCTTCACCCTCTACAAATCAATCCTGTAGCTATATAAGGACAGGTATCTGCAACGTTTGGCTCTCCAAATGTTTTAGACTACAATTACCATCACCCCTAGCGAGTCAAGGATTAGGGACTATGGGAGTTGTAGTCCAAAACATCTGGAGAGCTGCAGGTTGCAGGCCCTTGTTTTAGGACAATGCTACTAGCAGATGGTCTAATCAAAAACTTTACCAGCGGCACACCTCAGTTGAATCTTATGATTTTTCAATGGTGGTCATGAGAATAAAGCAAAGATCCCCTAAGAGTAGAGATAGATTTTCTCTCCGGTTTTGAATCGTTGCTCTACCCAATGCTTAACTAAATCAACATGTAGGCCAGAAGTGAATCGTAACCAGAAGCCTATTGGCACATTATCAATTATTCAAGTAAGGGTAAGTGCAAATCAGGTAGAATTTCAGCGACACCAGCTCACAGTCTGACCATCAGAAGTCAACTTTAACTATAAAATCAGATTTGCAATTGCTGTTAAGTGACATTAAGTGACATTACACTGACAGTCTCGTCCTTGACATCAGATCTCGCTACCTAGCTCAGTGAAATATCAGAAGAGGTTCACTCACTGGAACAGCACATGGAAGAGACCTAGGCGACTCAAGGTGAATTAGGTAATAGGGTAATCCGTTTAGAAAGCAGGAGCATTTCCCTTGAAAAACTTAATGATGAGGGGGAAAACATGCTCAGGCGGAACATCCAGATACATGGAATTTATTTGACAGTATCATCAGAGCAAATTGAGTCTTGTGTCAGCAATGTTTTAGCTACCATTGCCCAGAAACCTGATCTACCACGCATTCAACTTCACAAAAAACATCAGGCCTTTTCAGCATTGCAGCAGAAAAAGGGCCTTTTTCCTGACATCTTAACTAGAGTGCACTTCATTGAAATTAAAGATTGTATTCTTACAGAACAAAAACAGATACACCTATTCTTGCGGAGGGATTCCACTCTGGACCTTTTCTGTGGTGTTGGCACCCCATTCCTAGGGCTGGAACGGGAAGTAACAGCCCGGCAGCCCGAGTTAACGGCCCGAGCAAGCGAAGTTAACAGTCCTATAATGTTCCGTTTTAATTGTTCATATAATTATGATACTGTTTGGTGGTGTATGATCCAAGTATAATAAGAGGAGGATTGTACCTTATTATGAGTCCAAGTGTTGGCTCTGAATGTGAATTCTTTCATAAAACGCACTTCCATTATGTCAACCATGATTCAGTGTAAGGCAGGCATCATTCTTCTGCAGGGAACTCACCTGCACAAGGTTGACTAGTAATGATATCTCCATAAACTATTACCTTTTTGATTTTATTTGTAGATTCTTTTTTATTTTGTTGTTTAAAGTTCAGACCTTGCTTTTGAGCAGCAGAGCCCTGTATAGGGTGTGAATAGCCATCATATGGGTTGTCATCTTTTAACAGTAGTGCAGTACTGTGAGTTACTGTTTGTACGTTGGTCTGTGCACCCATTTGGATTAGTCCTTGGGAGCTGTTCTGAAGGATAAGGATGGGAGGTTGGTGGCTTTTATTTATGCTCCAAACAGTGGTCAAGCCCTTTCTTGGATGTTATTTTTCCTAGTGTAACTGAATTTACAAAGGGTGAATTAATAAGATATTGAACCGTTCACTTGACTGCTCCAAAGTTTTATCATCTCACTAAAGGACCAGTACGTCTGTGTTAATCCAAAGCATTAAGTCTTTAGACCTCTCATATGTTAAGAGTAACCCTACAAGTTTCGGGAGGAAATTATTCTTACTATCCACCCCCCCACAATTGCTTTACCAGGATTTGCTATTTTTTTTATCTCACAAGCTATCCTAGAACTTGCAACTAAAACATGAATACTCCCTAACATCAGGATCATGTTCCAATATGTTTAAATATTGATCCTCAAGGTCTAACTAACGAGCCAGATTTCAGGTGGAGGCAGAATGAATTTGTTTGGCAAGAAGCAGTTTTACAAAACATTCACACATCACATCTATTGAAAACTATTTTTGACTAACAATGCCAACGAGATTAATATCCAAACCATCTGTGACACATGCAAAGCAGTTATAAGGGTTGAATTATTCAGTCTAGCTTCCTCCCTTAAAAAAGAAGAAGCCAAATTGTTAGATTGACTGATATTATTGCAGATCTGGAAAAGTTTCCAAAACAAACAAGGTCTCCAAGAATCCTTAGACAACCTACAGAGGCCAGAAGGAGGTCCTTCAGATTGAGCGGGCTGAAAAAATGTATGTTTCCTCAAAGAAGTATATTTTATAAAGGCATTAAAGCTAACCGAAGCCTGGCATAAAAACTAAAAGCTAAAATTAAAACTGATGCACAGCACTTTCCACAACATCAGGCGCACCCTAAACATCATCGAATCCCCAGGCGGGATGGGTGAGCAGATGGCAATTCTGTCACTCGACGCACACAAGGCATTTGATATGTTGGACTGGGGATATATAGAAGAAACCTTAAAACTCCTATGCTTTGCCCCAAAGTTCCGGAAATGGACCCTGGCCAATTACCAGCACCCAACCACAGCACTGAGGATAAACAGCAACAAATCACCTAAGATTCAGATTACCAGAGGCACGCAACAGGGTTGTCCCCTATCCCCGCTCATTGTTGCACTGTCCATGGAGCCGTTGGCCTGTAGAATCTGCTCAAACCCTCTAATAAATGGGCTGACGGTGATGGGGGAAGCTTACAAAATAGCCCTGTACGCCGATGACGTTCTACTGATCCTCACTAAGCACGAAACCTCCCTGGAGGCCTTGTGGAGTGAATCGGACAACTTCAGGGGAAACCTCAGGGTTCTCTGTCAATCTTGAAATATCAACAGCCCTTGGGATTAATAATTCAATAGTCTTGGTAGGGACACTAGCCGCCAGACACCCCATCAAGTGGGCCAGCTCACACTTCAGCTACCTGGGGGTCCAGGTCCCACGCAGAATAGAGAAAGTGTATAAGTTAAACTTTCCCCCACTATTCAAGGAGCTGCAGTCAGTCCTGATGAGATGTCAAAAGTAAGAGGTGTCGTGGCTGGGAAGAATAACAGCAGTAAAAATGAAGCTGGTGCCAAGACTACTCTACCACTGCCAGGCCCTCCCAATCTCCGTCCCCAGGAAAGACCTTCAGAAACTTCAAAGAAATATCCTGAAATTCATCTGGGGGGGAAAGAAGCCGTGAATAGCCAGGAGGGTGATGCTCCGGAGCAATGAGGCGGGAGGCCTGGGGGCACAATAGGTGGACAGGTATTGCCTTGCGGCCCAGCTCTCACCGGCCTTCACCTGGAAGCTAAACACCAACAGACCTCGCTGGATGAAGTTGAAGCTGGAGGAGGACTGGTGCCGCGGCCCACTACAATCAATCCTGCACATCATCAGGCCCATTGACCCCCCCTAACCCCCAAAGCAGGGCCCCTAACCGCAACCAAGAATACTGCGGAAAACTGGAGGAAGGCAGAAAGGCGATGGAACTGCAGGAGCACAATAGGCCCCCTGTCCCCGATCTGGGATAACCCAGACTTCACCCCGGGGATTGCACCTAACAATTTCGACAGCTGGAAGGTGGGAGGGCTGAAATATGTGGGGGACATCTATGCAGAGGGAAATCTGCTAACATTCGAAGAATGCAAGGGAAAATTTGGCATTCCAGAAACTGAAAGATTCCACTACACACAGCTTCGACATTGGATCTCACACGAGTCGATGAAATCGCATGGCAGTAGAGAACTGACGGCACTGGAATGAACACTCGCAACGCTCCCCCCGCAGGGAAAATATCGCCTTGTACAGACTGCTGGACAGAGGAGATCCCAATAAAAAGGAGGCCTACATGGAAAAGTGGGAAAGGGACATTGGCAGAGCTACCGAGATGGAAGAATGGGGCCATATGTGGACCAGAGTACAGAAGAGCTCGAAATGCGTTACCAATAAGGAATGGGCGATCAAAACATGCTAAAGGTGGTACTTAACTCCAGAGACCCGGAACAAGAGCAACCCAGCAATCTCACTGCTGTGTTGGAGAGGCTATGCAGATACTGGCACATTGTTTCACTTGCTATGGGCATGCCCGATGTCCATGAAGTAGTGGAAGGAGATTCTGGACCTCATCAAGCAGATCACTGGCCTAACGATTTCATGGGACCCAGGAATAATTCTACTAGGCAGCACAGGAGACAGCCAATTCCCGTTGACCGGCAATTTGTCAAGCCTATCCACCCAACTTCTCACAGCAGCAAAGATTTCTATAGCAAGACTGTGGAAACATCAAGAGGGCCCTGCAGTGAGCTTTTGGTGGGCCAAATGCTGGGACATAGCAGTGGCCTGGTCTGCCGGGGAAACAGGAACAAGTTCTTTGACACATGGGCCCCATTTTTGGACTGCGCGGAGCAGTTCCCTGGAATGGCAAGGAAACCACCATCCCTCCGCTGGCTGTCCAAATATGACTAGTGAAACCTGAACCCAGGCCAGAGGCCCCTATCGAACACACACCCCAGGCTCTGGTAACACATAGTGAGGAGCATTGACACTCGATGCACACACCCCGAAGCACACCTACCGCAGACACTGATTAGCCAGGTCCCTAGGTCCCTCTGCGGAAATCAACAGTCCAAACAGGACCCCCCCCCATGACCTACAGCATCCCCACCCAGTCTGACCCCCCTGCTCCCACTGTCCCCTCTGTCCCCACTTGGTTATGCACTTGATTTGTTATGTTTCATCTCTGCACTTATCTCTCGATAATCAAACGTATGCTCTTGAGATGCCCGTTTATTGTCAAAATCAAATAAAAAGATTTGTTGAAAAAAAAAAATGATGCACAGGTTCATTTTAGAGAATGCAATAAACTAGTAGCTTTTCAAGAATATTAGACCAAACTTTATGATGAAGAATCAGTAAATACACAAGGGGAATTTACAGTTATTTATAAAAGATCACCCTTCCCAAAGTCCCAGATGAATATAAGATGATATTGATGTAGCCTCTGTTTCCCGGCACCTGGTCCGTGCAAGGGTATACACTCCCCTTGCCCAGAGCTGGGATAGTTCCCATGGATCACCACCCCCACCACACAGACCACTGCATAGGGGCGTTGCACCTGCTAAAATAAAATCAATGTTAAAAGGAGAAGAGCCACACCCTGATCACAAAGGGACACAGACACTAGGGTCTTAACAGGGGCCCCCCTTTATTTAATAAAACACAAACACCTTTTTCCTTTTCCCTAGGAGTCCCCTGGTGTGAACTCTGACTGGGGACCTGCTTCGTCAGCTCAACCTTTATTGGAGGGGTCTCAGGGACCCTTGGGGTGAGTCTGGCACAACAGACGCCCTACCTAAACTCAGGTACCACCCACATGAACTGTGAGGGCAGAGGCGGGCCTCTGTGGGTGGTCCCATCCTGCTAGGCAGCCTCAGGCAGTCTGCCACATATTATCCCACACCAGGGTACCTTCCCTCAATCCCCTTCTTTAACTCATGGCCATAGCTATACAACATACTACTTAACTGTTAATCCTACTTAACCTTTCATCTACTTAACATTCCCCTTAACTCCCCTACTCCCTGCTTAACATTTAATCTACTTAACAATAATTAACTATACCCACAACTCAACATACATATATATTTACATACAACATAAACATGTAAGACACTATGTCACAATGGGGTGCCTGCTGCAGCCAGTCACACCCTCACAGTACCTCCCATGGATCTGTCCTTGTTGGCGCTGGTACACTTCTGGGTGGCCACTGGCTGAAAGCAATGCTGGCAGGATGTTGACTGCTGGCTGATTGGTTGCTTAGATTCCTGGGGCCTTCCATTGATGTCAAATGATGGGACCCTGGGCCCTCTTCTTTCCACCACGTGGAGCAACCCATATTCACCACGCAGCCCACACTCTTAAAAATCTCCTGGGCCCCCATGCGAGTGGGGATCCACCCATGTTCCCTGCTGCGCCACACAGGCAGTTGTTAACTTCAGGGTGGGCCCCGTTGGCTGGGGGCCCACCCACATTCACTGCCGCACCTGTGGTATGGATTTTATTTATGGAGTGGACCCCATTGGCAGGGGGATCCACCCAGCATCACCGCTGCACACGCAGTGCCATTTTGTCTTTGTCCGCATCCCTGTTGCCATCGGGACAATGACACCCTGACCGCCGTGTTCCCACTGTCATTTTGGTTTGTGCGGTGTCCCCATGACCATGTGTCATCGATTCTACCTCTAATTAAGACTGAGACTGGTCAACCTTCTCCAAGAAATCAGTCACTGTAAAAACCAACTACCTGCCTCGCCAGGTCATGCTAGGCAACCTCACAAATCATGCTAGGCAATCTAGCACCTGCCTCACCAAATCATGCTAGGCAATCTCCAAACATTTGCCTCACCGAATCATGATCGGCAACCCTGTAGAAACACCGCCCAAAAACCTCAACAGCTTTCTCAATGTGATATCATTGAAGGGTAAAATGCCTCCCATACTCAATAACTGTAGAAGGTAGAGATACGAGACGAGAGCTGGATATGATTGGATGCCTGAATCAATTGACACAATCCAGGAAAAAATGCCCAAAAATTGGCAAAATATCAAAAACCTCCTTATCAGAGCACCACCAGAAAAGCATCGAAAATAAGGAAAAATGCTTCATAAAGAATTCAATTGTCCATTGTGATTTATATGGTGCCAGCATATAGCCCATCCAGAACAGGTCCTGCTCTTTGGGTGTTGAGCTGATGTGCCTTGGGGAAGAAAATCAAAATGTGTCCCATGCACCTCAATCAAAAATGTAAGTTCTGTGAAAATAGTCAATAGGAAAGGTCCTTTGGGACTAAGAATACCTTAAAACAGCAAGAAATCCAGTTTACTGGCCTTAAAATCCGGTAAAAGAAAAAGGAGGCAGTTGGCACCTCCCTTCTTGAAGGCCTCGGTCTTCTCCTTCCAGTCTTTCAGCTGCCCGTGTCTGCCCCTTGTCTTCTTGCCAGCTCTGCCTCCCCAAAATGCTGCCTGGGCTTGGAGCCTGGTCCATTTATAATCAGTGGGCAGGAGGTGTCACCTCCCATCATTAGCAGAGAAAAAGCATTGTTGTTCCCATTAGGGGGTCTCCGCAGTCGGGACCTTATGACCCTCCCGAACTGGGGACTCAGATGGGAGGGGGAGTCGTTTCGGTACTTGGGCATTCAGATCTTTCACAATATCAAAGAGACATGTGTATATAATACGGGTAGGGCACTCTCATGGATAGGGGATTCAGTCCAATTCTGGAAGAAACTGCTATTGTCACTGATGGCCAGAGTAGCATTATGCAAAATGGTCATCCTGCTGAGACTCCTTGACTATTTTACCAACATCCTGTATATAATATATGATATGGTATTTATAACGCACCTGTACACAAGTTTTTCCATCCAGAAGGTCTTCTGTCTGGTTTATTGGGGACCCTACCAACCCAACGAAGTGTAGTGGAGTTGCTGTGGGGGACTGTCGGGGTGAGGGGTCCACAATGGTATTCCAGGTAGTGCAGGAGATTTGGGAGAAACTTTTTAGAAGTAGACCGGTGCTGCAATTCTAAAGCGCAAATCTAACGTGAAGCGCAGACTCAGGACTTTGGTCAGCTATACAAAGAGTGGGGTTGATGGACAGGGGGTGTGATTCGGTTGGGGCTTTGTTTGAAGGAGGGAAGGTGATGCTGTTTGAGGAATGGAGACAATGATATGGGATATCTAGAGGGCAGTTCCTAGCCTATGGGGCAATGGTTAAGCGCTTAGCAAGAATATGGGCGGACATCCGGAGGAACCCACTACAAATGCATTAATACAGGTGTTGCTGACACAGGTGGATGGGAGGGCTAGGATCTTTCGAATTTAAAAGGCACTGCGGGGGCTGTTTACCATGGGCAGTTAAGGGTAAGTTGGAAAAAGATGTGTGGGAACAGGTGTCAGAGGCAGATTGGTGTGGCAATGTGGGAGCAAATCCGAAAGGTCTCAAGAAATGCCAGATTTCAATTGATACAGTTCAATGTCCTGCATAGGGTATATGTAACTCCCATCAGAATACACGCAATTAATAACACTTTGAGTGCAAATCGTCCGAGATGTTGGACTGGACCGACAGGGATCTGACACATGATGTGGGGATACTTGGTGATTACAGGCTTCTGGCAATCAGTGGAGTCAAAGATCAATAAGCTACTGGGTTCCAGTTTTGAATGCACCCCAAGAGTGTGTATATGGGGGTTATTGCCAAGTGGGAAATGCCATAAAGTGCGGTGGTCTCTGAAACACCACCGCATACGCAGATCCATAGAACCCACATTTCCAATTCGACACCATACCTCACACCCAGTCAGAACCACTCCCAAACCTCCCACCAAATGCCCCAACACCCCTACCATGCTTAAGCCCCTTGGCTGTGCCCTTATCAACGCACACTCTATATGCTCCCATAAACCCGACATCCCTGACCTCCTGCTCGACAATAACCTTGACCTTTTGGCCGTCACCAAGACCTGGCTGCACGAGGCAGCAGGCACCTTAATTATCCCTCGCCCTACCCACTGTCTACTCCATCCTCAGAACTGACAGAGACGGCTCCCCATGTGGGGGAGTCACTATCATAGTTAAAGCCACCCTCCTTATCAGAGCCTACCCCATCGCGCCTCTGCCAGGCTACAAACTCCTATTTGCTCAAATTGAACCCAACCCCCAAACTACCATCAACCTCCTACTCCTCTACAGACAACCCAATAACCTTGCCTCCCCAGACGCTGACATACCTATGCTCATCGCCCCATTAATGAAGCCCAACACCAAATGTATGCTCCTGGGTGATTTCAACCTAGGGTTCAAAGACCCCTCAGACCTGAAATCTACCACCCTCTCCACAACTCTCCATGAAATGAACCTCGCCCAAGTGGTCTCTGCCCCAACCCATTCCAAAGGTTGCACTCTCGACTGGATCCTATCCCATCAACATCCCCACCCTGTCATCTCCATTAACCCTGTACCGACCACTCCGTGATCCAATTCTCCATTACCCCCATGTCTCCCGCCACCATAAAACCTGATGATCGCCCACCTATCACTGCTAGACACACCCGTAAACTTACCAAAGAAATACTGGAACCCACCATTCTGGCCTCCCTGACAATCACCAAAACTGGTACACTGAAGAACTAAATACCCTCCCTAAACTGAAACGGGCCAAAGAACACCTCTGGAGGAAAAACCCAACCCCCCACAACAAGGAGGCATTCTCCAACACGACCATCTCGTACAAAAAGATATTACCTCTACTAAAGCCAGCATTTACAATACTCGAATCAGGGAAGCCAGCTCCAACACCAGAGAGCTATTTAAGATCCTCAAGGAGCTCGAAACCCCATCCCCCCTTTTACTAGCTTCCCTAAAGATAAAGCCTGGTGTTCCCTTGTGCAATCAGCCTTAGTGAACAAAACTCTCAAACGTCGTGACAAAACCATTATCAAGAAATCCCTGCTCCTCACTATCAATGAGGTTAGCCCCACATCCACCAACCCATCCACCCCTATGTCCCCACTTTCGCCACCTCCCCTGTCTCCCTGTTCGATGTGATCACCAATGCCTTAAAACCTCCAATTGCATAGGCAGCATCTTCCCAGCTTATCTCATGAAGATGTGCGTAGACCTCCTTTCCCCCACCATTGCCAATTTTACTAACGCCTCCTTCAACACCCGCATTTAAAGAAGCATGGGTCACACCCCTATTGAAACACACCACCCTACCTACCAACTACCGCCATTTGACATTGGTGTCCTATCTCCTGAAACTGCCTATTCCCAACTCCAAACCCATCTAGAAACCAACAATTTACTTGGCACCTGACAATCCGGCTTCAGGCCCAGACACAGCACGGAATCCGCCCTTCTTGACATAAAGAGCCAGCTTGATCACTTCTGTGATGCTGGAGACCTTGCCATCCTCCTCCTCCTACTGGACCTCTCGGCAGCTTTCGACCTCGTCAACCATGACATCCTGTGCCACCACCTGACCAGCCTGTTCAACCTTTCCTCCGAAGCAGCCGACTGGATCAACTCCTTCCTGAGCGAACGAACCTCCAGGGTCTTCGCTGGGTCTGAATCAGCTGACCCCATGCCTGTCTCCTTCAGTGTCCCCCAAGGATCCTGCCTCTCACCCACACTATACAACATGTAAATTAAGCCACTCTTCGACCACCTGGACAACCTAAACATTCCTTACACTAACTTTGCCGATGACACGCAAGTCCTCCTCAAACTCAACGGCAACCACAAACTTGATACTGATAATATCAACCGCGTTTACAGCATCATCACACTAGCCAGAGCCATTATAGGCAGTAAACTCGACTACTGCAATGCCATCCTCGCAGGGACCTCCGTTAAAAACCTCAAGAAACTGCAGCTGATCCAAACAACGCACTCAGAGTAGTGTGGGGTTTGAAACAATCTGATCACATCTCCAAAGTGAGACGTGAAGCACACTGGTTACCATTCAATGGGCGCTTTGATTTCAAAATCCTCTCCATCACTCATTGTTGCCTATATAACACTGCCCCCCTACCTCAGCCACCGTATCTCCAAAAAGCCAAACATAGGTAGTCTGCGTTCCTCCTCCAACTCTCTAATCACTCCCAGATTCAACAGAAAATGAACCAGAGGAATAAGCTTCACCACTATCTCCCCCTCCCTCTGGAACACTCTCCTGCCCATCATCAGAGAAGATCCCTCCTACCAGGCCTTTCGCAAAAACACATTACTTTTCAACAAATATGTCTAAAGCATGTTCACCAGCATTGCTTTGTCTGTAACATAACTTGCCATCTGCTACTATCAAGATACCATGTGTCTCATCTGCCTGTTTGTAATGTAATTGCTAGCACTGTGATACCTCCGGGTCCTGGGCGCTATCAACCAATGAAATAAATAAATAAATGGAAGAAACCACAGGGCCCCTCTCTGATGCAAGGGATGAAAGATATCCATAGGTGGGGAATGGCAGAGCTAGATATTCTGCAGCAGACCCAGGACCCCATGTTGGAAGATGGTAGACTGGAGCCAATTCTTAAATGAACTTCACTCCACAGCGGACCTGAAGCCCCCCTGAGTGGTGGAGGTGATGTTCGCATGACACGAGGGGAAGAGAGGAAACATGGGGTTGGGCAAATGCGATGGAGAGGAAAATAATGGAACCAGAGTATGGAATATATACTATCATGCTTTAGTTGGGCTCTTGTGTTTTTGAACCCAGGACCATGTTCTGTAACTGTCCACCTTTCACTATGATTATGTGTATACGACAAAGGAAGAAGAAAAAAAGGAAAGAAAAGGTTGAATAAAAAGATGTTGAAAAATAAAAACAGATAAGCAGATGTTGCCTTTATAATGGAAGGGAAATAAGTATTATATAATCCCTGCCACATTTGCAGCTAGAGGCTTAAAGGATGTTGGAGACACAATGCAAGGTAGATTACTAAAGAAAAATGCACATTTAATTCTGCAGCTAGATCAATTCATTGTGAAGCTAGATTATTTACATCTTGCAAGACTGATTAAGTCATTGTGCAGCTAGATCGATCCATTTCATAGCTACATCTATGTATTTGTTTAGATCGATTGATCTCGGGAGGATAGCTTAAGGGCAAAGTGCTCGCCTTGGAAGCAAGACGACACGGAGCAACATAGGTTCGATCCCCGGGTCCGCGCTTAGAAACCTCTGGGTATTAAGCGCGTTATAAGGAACAAGTTACTTACCTGTAACTGTTGTTCTCCGGCATGGGTCTGGCATGGATTCACATGCTCATGAATATTCCCCGTCGTCAGGCCGGGAATCCTCGGTACAGAAAAAAAAATCAATATCAGTTTCGTTTCTGATCTGTCTTTCCTAGTAGTAACCAATCACTGATCTCTGGGTCACACTGCCCACAGCCAATAACTGCCCTCTCCCTAAGCCCCGCCTCCGGCAGCCATCCTCAGATTTGGTAGCACGTAAAGTGGCAGTATGACCAAGTGAAGGGCCGCAAAGGGGTAGGCGGGAGGGTTCGCATGTGAATCCATGCCAGACCCATGCTGGAGAACAACAGTTACTTGTAAGTAACTTGTTCCTTCTCCAGCATGGGGTCTGGCATGGATTCACATGCTCATGAATATAAGATTACATAGCAGTACACACATGCACAACCACGGGAGGTGGCAAAAGGCTCAACATTAAGCAACTCTTACCTCCTCACCAGGCCCTTCAAGCGAACAGGTTGCGCAGCACTGCTTGGCCGACCCTGGACTCCTCCCTGGAATCCCGATCGACGCAGTAGAATTTCGTGAAGGTGTGCGTCGACCTCCACGTAGCAGCCCTGCAGATGTCCAGCAGGGGCACACCAGACAAGAACACCGTGGTAGCAGCGATCGCTCTGGTCGAATGGGCACTCGGACGGCCGGGCAGAGGTCGGTTTGCCAACCGGTGACAGTGCATGATACAGCCAGAGAGCCATCTGGAAATGGAAGCCTTTGAGAGAGCCTTCCCTTGATTCACAGGTCCAAAGTTCACAAAAAGCTGTGACTTCTTCCAAAAACTCTTCGTGCGGTCTACGTAGAACTTCAGCGCTCTAGCTACATCCAGCGAGTGCAAAATCCTTTCGGCCGACGACAAAGGCGACGCAACGAGAAGAAAACTGTTAACAGCAAGGGCTCGTTGAGGTGGAAGTCCGACGGCACCTTGGGCATGAAGGAGGGATGCGTCCTGAGCACCACCCTCGTGTCGTGAAAAGTGAAGTATGGAGGCTTGCAAGATAGGGCCTGAATCTCTCCCACGTGCCCTGCGGAGGTGATGGCCACAAGAAAAGCTGTTTCCATGATAGGAACTTCAACGGTGCCGTATGCATAGGCTCGAAGGGGGCCCCCATGAGCCTAGTCAGCACCACGTTGAGCTCCCACGCCGGGGCTGGGGCCCTCACCGGTGGGAACGAGCGGGATAGTCCCTTCATAAATTCCTTCACCAGGCGATGAGACCACAAGGACACCCGTCCTGTTGTCCTGGTGTATCTGGAGATGGCAGCCAGATGTATCTAGATGGAGGTGTGAGCTAGTCCAGCCTTGGCCAACGACAGTAGGTACGGCAGTACTTGAGGGGCCGTAATCCGTAGAGGGTTAATCTTCTGTGCCTGGCACTAGACAGAGAACCTCTTTCATTTGTGTCCGTAACACTTGAGAGTTGAGGACGCCCTGGCCTTTGCAAGAACCTCTCTGCAGTCAGCCGGTATATCGTATCCTCCAAACTCTAGTGCTGCAGGAGCCAGGCCTGCAAGTTCAGCGACTTCGGGTCGTGATGAAGAATGGCGCCTCCTTCTCTGGAGAGAACATCCGCGTCCACGGCAGTTTGACTGGTGGAGACGCCGATAAGTCCAGAAGGTCCAGGAACCAGATCTGTCTCAGCCACGCCAGTGCGACGAGGATCATCCTGCACCGGGACCTCTTGAGCTGGTTGACGAGCTGGAGTAGCAGTGGCAATGGCGAAAAAGCATGGAGGAACAGGTTGTCCCAGGGGAACGAGAAAGCATCGCCCATGCTCCTCAGGTGGGGGACCCTGCTGGCGAACCTCTGGCACTTGGAGTTCGTCGCCGTCGCGAAGAGATCGACTTGGGATCTGCCCCACAGCCTGAAGAGTCGATCCACTTGATCCTGGCGTAGCTCCCATTCGTGGCACGAGCGCAGCTCCCTGCTGAGTGAGTCTGCGATGGTGTTCTTTATCCCTGCCAGATGAAAAGGTACCAGAAACATCTCCTGGTCGACGGCCCAGTGCCACAGACCCTGGGCTTCCTTGGACAGGGATGGGGATCTGGTTCCACCCTGCTTCCTAATGTAGAACATTGTGGTGGTATTGTCGATGAAGATCCTCACCACCTTGCCCTTGAGGGACGGAAGAAAGGACCGGAGGGCCCAAAACACTGCGCGGAGCTCCAGAATGTTGATATGAAGCTGTTTGTCGCCCGGGAGCCAAAGGCCTCTTGCGTGGAGATCTCCGGTATGCGCTCCCCACCCTTCCAGGGAGGAATCCGTCGTCACCGTTACCTGGTCAGCTGGGATCTGAAAGTCTGCACCCGCCGTCAGATGAGTGCGGGTGCCCCACCACCGGATCGCTCGTCGGAAGGTCTCGTTGAGCGGTATCCTGTCCTCGAAGCTGCCCGTCGCCTGGATCCAGCATGCGTCAAGAAACTCTTGCAGTGGACGCATTTGAAGTCTGCACAGGCGTACCAGATAGATGCAGGAGGACATCATCCCGAGAAGGGATTTGATGGATCTTACCCTGGCTACGTCCGTGGCTAGCAGGCATTGCACCTTGCCCAGGATGGCTTTCGTCCTTTTGTCGGACGGCGAGGCCAGCCGTGCCACTGTGTCGAGCTTGGCTCCCAGAAACAGGGCGACCTGTGCCACTGTGTCGAGCTTGGCTCCCAGAAACAGGGCGAACTGCGAAGGGACAAGGTGGGATTTGGGGAAGTTGATGGAGAACCCCAGGTCTGTGAGTAGCTCGACGGTCTTTGCTTTGTGTTCCACAGCGAGGTCCCTTGTCCTTGCTCGGATGAGCCAGTCGTCCAGGTAGGGATAGACGTGGATCCCTTGTAGGCGTAGCCACGCCGCCAACGGTGCTAGGCACTTGGTGAATAACCTGGGTGCTGACTTTAATCCGAATGGGAGGGCCTTGAACTGGTAGTGCCTTCCTTGGACCACAAACCTGAGGAACTTCTGGTGTCTTTTTAGAATGGGGATGTGGAAGTAGGCATTCTCCAAGTCCAATGACAACAGGAAATAGTCTTCCTCCAGCTGTTCCAGCACGTGCTGGAGGGTGATCATCCGGAACTTCTGAGCCTTGATGTACTTGTTCAGTCGCCGCAGGTCCAGGATGGGACGACAACCTCCTGTCTTCTTCTTTACGAGAAAGTATCTTGAGTAGACTCCGGAGCCCCGAAGTCTCTTTGGGACGAGCTCGATGGCACCTTTGAGCATCGCCATTACCTCCAACAGCAGCTGGGGTATGTGGTTTTCCTTCCTGGCCACGGGTGGCACGCGAGGGCACTTCTTTAGAAACTCGAGGGCGTGCCCCTGGGCCAGGGTTTCCAGCACCCAACGGTCGGTGGAGATGGACTCCCACACGCTGACAAACTTCGCCAGCCGGCCTCCCACTGGGGTGCTTTGGTGGGGGGCCCTGACGCCACGGTCGGTTCAGTCCTGTTTCGAGGCCGCCTTGACCTCCCTGGCGATGATGGCGGGAACCTCAAGACTTGCCCCGTCTTCTATAGGCCTCCTGCGACGGGGAACGGGCCGCTTGACGGTAAGTAGAGGAGCCGTTGCCGGAACCTTTGGAGGCCCCTTGCTTGCCTCCGGTGTTCCGAAAGGACAGCCGTCGTTGCTGGAGAATTCCCAGGGCCCGGGCTGTCTCCGTGTCCGTTTTCATGGCTTGCAGGGACTCATCGACTGTCTTCCCAAACAGGTTGTTCCCGTCGAAGGGCATGTCCAACACTTTGGCTTGTACGTCCTGGCGGAAATCCGTCGCCTTAAGCCATCCGCGCCGTCTGAGGCAAACACTGTTGCCCAACTGGTGGAAACAGGTGTCAGCGATGTCCGTCGCCACCGTTATGGCGTGGTCCGACGTCACCTCGCCTTCTTGCAAGATTTCCAGGGCTTCTGCACTCTTGTCGTCCGGCAGGAAGTCCAACAATGGAGCGATTTTATACCAAAGTTCCCTGTTGTAATGGGCAACGATAGCCAGGGCGTTGGCCGCCTTAATCGTCGTCGCCGCCGACGTGATGACTCGTCCCATCGCATCGAGCTTCTTTCCCTCGCCGTCCGGCGGTGAAGTCGATGCCGATGCCCCCCCGACCCTGGGGTCGGCTGTGCTCTAAGGCATAGAGGGGTCACGTCGGGGACCCGGTACTTCTTTTCGTATCGGTCCCTTTTTGCTGCCGTTCTGGACGGGTTATTGAGGATCAACTCCTTGAGGAGGGAGAGCCCCTCGTCCCAGATGTCCTCCAGTAGAGGTACCGCGAGGACCGTCTTCCTCTTGGTCTCTCGACATTGATAGAGGAACCCCTCCTTCTTTTCTTCGGGGCAGAGCTGGAAAAGCTCGGATGCCCTGGAGATCATCGCATGGAAGGATCCAATCTCATCAGACGGGGAAGCCCGGGGAGGGGTGGGGACGGGAGGTCCACCCCGCCGTCGCCGCCCTAGTCGTCCGTGCCCGTTGTGTCCGTGCCCGTGTAATCCCCGCGGACCGTGGACGGGGAGGAGGGTTGAGCAGGCCTCAAGGGCTGGAAGGGTGTAGGAGGATGTGTTCTTCTCCTCTTGGGTGGTGGACTTCCCGACGGCACCTGCCCCTGGCTCCTCCGTCGGGCCTGGCTCCAGCTCCTCCGTCGGTAGTAAAGGGGTAGTCCTTATTTCAGAGCATAAGGATTGAATTGCCATCAAAAGGGCCACCGAGTTGTCCTGCGGCACTGGCCGCGACGGGCGCGACGTTTGGTATGGGGTCCTCCTCGGAGATTGTGTCTGAATCCACGACGGCCACTGCCCCCCCCCCTCTTTCTCCTCCGGGGGCTTCGTGGAGGTTCTTTCGATGGGCTTGAAAGATGCCTCCCTCCGAGGTGGCAGGGAGACTCTGGGCCCCAAGGCTGCTAACACAGGTATAACCTCCGCAGGTTGCGCCAGGGTTGCCGCGACCTCCTCGATAGAGGCCTTGGCTGGGTGAATCAAGGCCTTAGTCACTGACTGCGTGCTTGTGGCCTTCACCTTGGGGGAGGACTCTTTGAAAAAGCGTGAAAACGCAGCAAAAGCTCGAGAGCTATAGCACGAGGACTACACTTGAACGTGCGGTAACAATCTGAGGATGGCTGCCGGAGGCGGGGCTTAGGGAGAGGGCAGTCATTGGCTGTGGGCAGTGTGACCCAGAGATCAGTGATTGGTTACTAATAGGAAAGACAGATCAGAAACGAAACTGATACTGATTTTTTTTTTCTGTACTGAGGATTCCCGGCCTGACGACAGGGAATATTCATGAGCATGTGAATCCATGCCAGGCCCCATGCTGGAGAAATAACCTAACATATCATATCCATTTTCTAGTTACATTCATACATTTGCAGCTAGATGTGCCTGTGCACAGCTTGATAGCTTGATTGCTTATTGCACAGTCTAAATAACAACAACATTGATTGTTGCACTTAGATTCATTTTATGCACAACTAGTTTAACTGTTGCACTGTTAGATTGTCTAAAAGCACACCTAGATTAATGGTTGCAGTTAGATTAATCCCGTTTAGTAGCAAGCTCAATTTAATTGTGCAGCTATTTTCATTTCACTTTGCATCTACTCATGCGCAGGAGAGGGTTTGAATTGTTCAGCCAGTCTCATTTTATGCACTTCTAGATTAATGCATTTCACATTAACTGTTGCAAAGCCAGTCATATTTGCTTTCTCTGCCAAATTCTAGCTGCAAAGTGGATCATTCTAACTACACTAGATTATTTTAACTGCACAGTGAATTAATCTAGCTAACTATTGATTTAATCTAGATGCAATCATCATTTTAGCTGTGTGTAAAAGTAATGTCGCTACACAATGGGCCTTATTACAAGTTCAGTGCAATGGTAAAAAGTGGCAGTAATTCCAGTACCACTACCACACAATTACAGCAACGTTTACTGCAGCACAGAATTATATGTAAGGCTCCTGTTTTTATTGTATTTCTTTTCTCAACATTTCAGTTTGTATTCATGTTGATCTTTTTGTCATTTTATCTGCATTTATCCACATTCACATTTGCTCTTAAAAAAATGTATTTGCAATCAGTGCTTTTCCCCATTAATTTAAATAAAAGATGTAACCCTTTGATGTCTGTAACTGGAAGTTTGTAGAGCTGGGCGTCTTGGCCATCAAGTCAAGATCCATTTTGAGCTTAAAAAAACAGTTGCTCCTTATGTTGATGTGATAAACATCTCTGCAGCCCTTTAAACAACATCAAAGGGAAATAAATCACGTTTTAGCATCTCACTTTGCAAATAAATTGGACTGCAAATCATAACTGACAATCAGAAGAGCTAATCGGGACACATGAATTTCTGCTGTTTTACAACAACAAAAAAACAGGGAGCCCTAATTTTATGTTTGGCCTTGAAGTGGAGGATTTACTAACAGCAAGATGCTGAAGGGCACAAGAGACTCCTCTAGGAACACCAATAGAGAAGAAATTGCTTCATCCCAACAACACCTACGACAAAATCCTACCACTGATTGACTAGGCGATCAGATGACGAGACGTTCAATTCCTGTTGGTGACATCACTGCCTGTGGCCATCTTGGTTTGATGACATCACTTCCTGCGACCATCTTGACTCAGTGATATCACTTCCTGCAGCCGTACTGAGTTGGCCCAGTCTCCAGCTGAAGGCCACAAGATACTTATCTGGGAACACCAATCAGGAAGAAATCACTTCATCTCAGCAACACAGGGACAACATCAGAGAGACCAGCCACTGATTGGCTAGGAGATTAAGTGACAAGATGTATGATGTCACATATGAATTCTCTAGGGGCATCCAGCACTGCGGGGTCCCAGTACATTTCAAAGACCAGCCGTTTACCAACCTCTTTACCTGGGAGCCTTTGCTTTTGCCTTCCTTTTGCTGCACCTGTGTGTGCACCTAGTTTGCTAATTACTATTTTGTCTCTCCACACTGCAGTAGTCACCTATAATGCATTAATTCCTGCTGCTCCTCCTACTCACCTCGCCCTACGCTTTCTCCAACCATGCTACAACTTCTCATTTCCTATCCCTATCATAAATCACGTCTTGAACCTCCCACTATTCCCTCTCTCCTTCACCTACTTCTAACAAACAAAGCCAATGAGCAAACCATACCTCCCCTAACACCTATCCACCTCTCCTCTCCTCCTCTGAGATTCAACTTCTCTACTCTTCCTTACCGCATCAACTGAGCATTGTACTCTGGAATGCCCAGTCTGTCTGCAACAAAACTTCTTTTATGACTTGCTGCTTTCACGCCACCTCTCCTCACCTCGATTTCCTTGCTGTAAATGAAACCTTGATTTGTCATCTGACACTGCCACTGTGGTGTCACTACACTGCTTAAAACTATCCTTCAATCATTCCCCTTGTCTGACTGGCAGAGGTGGAGGTGCAGGACACCTGCTCTCTTCCCTCCTCAGTGCCTCACAAATCTCCAATGCCAAACCCTCTCCTACCTCTTTTGAATTCACCATCTCTACTATTGCTTCACCACACTTGGTTCACATCATCTCCATCTACTGCCTTTCTGGGACTGTTCCATTCTTTGATGAACTTGGGCAACTCCTTGATTTTCTTTCCACTGAACATCACCTCATCCTCTTAGGTGAGTTTAACCTTCCATCTCTACCCCCTTCCCAGAAATCTGAACTTCAGTCTTTTCTTAATGTCCACGTGCTCCACTGTATCCATAACCTATCAACCCACACTAGGGTTAACTCTTTGGATCTCTTACTCACCTACACCTCTCACAGCTACTAATAGTACTGTCACACTGTCCCTAACTGATCACTACATTGTTTCCATCACTAGCTCCTTTCCACCCTCTGACCTCTCCTCACCACTTGCCTCACATATTACTAAAAGGAAATTTAAACCTTCTGCCATTCCTCCCTTTCTCATTGATCTACAGTTCTCACTCTCATCCTTCACAGCTGATGCATCTTCCACATTCTCCAGCTTCTAGTCCCTACTATATAACTCCTTCTCTTCACGCATCCCACTACTAACTTCGACCCCTAAGTCTCAGCATCGTCAACCATGGGTCACCCTATTCATATGCTTGCTCTGTACAAACGTTTGTTAGCTGCTGTGCAAAATGAACGCATACCGACTCACATAAGGACCTGCAACTCTACCTCTCTGCCCTGAACTCTCTCAAGTCCTCTCTTGATAGAGTGAAAAGGGAATTCTACCTCACCCTCATTGACTCGCTCCAACCCTCCTCGCCGGCTACAGGGCATCCTAAACTCACTCCTCCTAAACCTATGGCTGTCAACTCCACTCTGAGAGCTAAAAACCTAGCTGAATATGTCCCTGCAAAAGAATGAGAGACTCTCGCTTGACCTTACTCACGCTCCCTCCTCCTACATTCTACACTCTGCCTTCTTCTACCATCATTCTCACCCTCTACTCCCACTTTAGTCATACTAATACTGAAGAAGTCCTATCTCTACTGATGAAGGCTAATCCTGTGGGATGTTTTAACCCACTTCTGCTCTGCTATGCTCCATCACTGTGTTATGTTGGTGCCGGAAACATCAAAATGGCCGCAAAACCCCTGTGCGTGCCAAAACCTCTGAAAATCGCACTTTGCAAAGCACAAAAAGATGGTTGCCCAATCTGCCACACATGTTGTCAGTGTTGGAACAGAGATCTCACTCCCGGAATATGTCACAGGGCTCCACAACAAGTGAAAATGGAGTACAGAAGGAAAAAGCAGTGTTTTGCTAATGAAACCCCAAAATCTTGCTTTAAATCCCTTTTTCTTTGTTGCTGAAACTGCAGAATGTCGGTACAAAACACCCCCAAACATCCAAAATTCTTGCTGGGTGCTACAATTCACTTGGTATAAGAAATCATTGTGAACTTGCAAGGTCCTGAAAAGCTGAAAGCATAAAGGGATTTCCACAGCAAAAGTGGCCTGTCTGTGGATGTCAAAATCTCTGTGCAGCAGAGGACTGCAGATATGACAGCTAGCAGGAGCCTGCCTGATTAAACATTAAACATGTATAAACTGAAATCAAGTGTTTGCAATCTAAGAGGCCTGTTACTGAGAGTAACCTATGTTGTAATTGTTTGATCCCATGGTTTAAAATCTTGAATGAGAATTCTAGCTGCAATTTGAAATCACAAGTTTGTTTTAAGCTAAGGAAAAATGCAACAGAATTAACAATTAAATCAAACCTGGATAAAGCTAACCAAACTGGAATAACAGGTTTCCTCACAGAGGCCTTTCCCTCCAGCAGGAAATCACACCAAAGCAATAATTATAGGGTTTGGAAAGAACCTGGTGTACAGAGGCATGAGGAACAATGAACAGCTATTACTGAGGAAATGCAAGGTGTGAGGACAGTCGTAAATGGCCTCTGCCAAGAGCAAACAGGGAGGAGATTGCTCCTGAACTGCAGGGAGACAGAAAGAGGTCGGACCCGAACAACCATCTGTGGCTGAACATTAACAAAACACTTTTTTAAAAGACTTTTAATTTGCCAGTTAAAATTGTGAAAAATATAAAAGTAATAGATTTGTGAATCTAAATTTTGGCTGCACGTTTCAAGAGGTGGAAAAATCGTGTGACATGTCCTGGAAAGAAATGGCAGAAAATGTGATTTTACACCAAATGTATTTCTGCTAGAAGTATGAAACTTTATACACTTATGCCCATGTTAAATGCGCACACTTGTAGTAATTTGCTTAAAAATTGGACATTGTGTTCCTGATAAAAAGGGCAAAATTCTGTGAAAAGCTTAGACAAGATCCCACAGCTATGGGATTTTAAGGGATAGCTGCTATATAAAATATGTAATCTGTATATGTGATTGTTATAGAGGTTGCACATGTGGAAATATGTATGGTGCCTAAAGTAGATTTTGTGTTTAAGGGGCTAAGGGTGGATTCTCAGCCTCATAAAATCACACCATAAAGGTGACACACTGTTTCTCTCCTCCTATCAAGGCAGAGAGGAGACTCTGACCCAATCACCTGCCAAAGGGGCGAGCTTAGGATAAACCAGCCCACACACCCCTTTATCATAGCATAAATAGAGACAGCTCACCACTCAAAAAGACACACAGATTCACCCACTATCCTGATTCTGGCGGAGCACCCTGCTGCTGAACCCTACACCTTCCTTGCTCCAGACTCCAGGAACTTGGCAAAGCAGAAACCCATTGCCTAGCTTTACCATTTTCAGCTAGACCTCAAATTCCAGAACCAGAACCCCACAAGCCTAAGGGGAAGCATCAAAATACAGCTGCGCTGTACTGCTTGCCTGCTGAAATAATTATCATCAGAACCAAGAAGGGCAGATCCAACCCAGTCCTGGCCATGCTGTGACCAGAGTGCTTTGCAGATCCAGTCCAGTCCTGTGCGGTGCTGTGACAAGAGCGCCTTGCTGATTGCAGATCCAGTCAGATGTGCCCAGCCGTCTGTCCGAAAACCAGATCTCATTCCATGACCAAAATCTTGACGGACCAGAATCCTGATGGTTCCGTTTAAAAACATATCTAGTGAGTATCTATAGAAAGAACTGTGTCACTAGCATATGCACCCTGCTTAGTTAATCCCTATCTTAAGCCCATCCTATCTTCAGAGCCCGCATTGTTAGGAGTACCTTTGAATTGTCGGAACTCTCTATCCTATCCCTCATATCTTCCTCCTGTACTAGTATTGCTAAAACTATCTCTGCGCTGATCTTTTCTCATCTGAAGAAGGCGAGTTCCTCTGCAGGCAGTCATTCTGATCAAGTGGCTGTGTTCCTGTGGGGCATTCTTTTTGTTCATAGTCATCCTATAGTGTAAGAAATCCTTTTGTTCTTTTAAAATTGCCTTCCTGTTTTCCATTCTTGCGCCTATCTCGAAAAAAACGACCTCCACTAAAACGTCCATAACTTCCTCAGTTTTTGTGCTAGAACAACAACTTCTGCTTGTAGCTAACATCAACAGCTTTAAATCGCATCTACTACCGTTATCGCGATTATCGCGCAGTGAAGGTTTGCCGCAAATTTCGTTTTGGGGAAATTCTGACACATGTAAAACAGCTTTTGATTGCTTCTGACTTGAATTTTAAGATTTCAAATGGTTTCTTGGTATTAAATCATTGCGTGTGTTTGTGCACAACTATCCAAAGTGGCTCCCATAAGAATGTATAACAATTTCAGCAATTTTGACCATATTTAGTGTTTTACCCAGTTCATTCTAAGATAACTTTAAAAGCCATTTTCACAGTCAATTCCGTTTTCTCTTGTGTTTGATGGGGGAAAGTGGGATTGTTATTTTGTTTGAATTCTGCCATTCCTGAATACCTGCTCTCTCCTATCTCTTTACATTGCCTATTAGGTGTGCAGGGGGAACCTTTAACCACAGTGCTATCAGATCTGAACACACACACAAAAGTATTATTTCTGTGCTGAATTGTTTGCTCACTATTACTCCTTGTGTATTAAAGATATTATTCAGTGTTACATCACCCCATTGGTGATTATTGTGTACCCATTAAAACATAGTGTGATTACATTATAAATACCTAAATAAATATTTTAACTTTGCAAACCAGCCTGATTCCTGGTTCAGTGTGACTGGGGGGGGGGGAGGGTTCCAGGAGAGGGGCGTGATATGAGTGGTATATCATTCAGAATAAAGAACTTTTAGACAAAAATAAATAAGGATTTCAGTTGTGCATTACATGCTAGGCGTCGACTTGGATGTATGCCGGATTGAAATCACTTACTATCCCTCTGTGCCCCATTAGAACCATTGCTCCTCAGCTAGTCAAGTCTATTTCTCCTTTAGTGGCCTCCTACCTCGCTGAACTCCTCAACCTGCTTGCTTTCCCTCTATTTCCAAAATGGCCACGGTCAACTCTCTCCTAAAAGAGCAAGGGGTTGACCAGAACCTACCAACTTTCACCCTGTGTTACTCCTTCTGCACTACTCTAAAGTGCTTAAAAGGGTTGTGTTCAACAGTCTTACAAATTTCGTAGACATCCACAACCTTCGAGACCCCCTACAATCAGGTTTCTGCTCCTGTTGCCCCACGTAAACTGCTCTCATGAATGTCTCCATCTTCATCGCCTCTGCTGAGAATTCCAACCTATTCTTTATCATAATTCTCCTTGACCAGTCCGCTGCCTTTGAGGCTGTCCATCACTCGGATCTCCTTAATACTCTCTCTCTTCTTGGGATTCGCGACTGAGCCCTTGCCTGGATTGAATCCTACCTGTCACCTTGTCAATTCTCTATCTCCTGGAACAACACCTCTCAACTCACTCCTCTAACTGTTGGTGTCCCACAAGGCTCTGTCTTGGGTCCTCTCCTCTTTGGTGGAATTACTGCTTGTGGTAAATTTGACAAAATCCCATGTCCTATAGACTTAAAAAAATGGGAATTAAATCTTCCATTGCCCTACTCTTAATCCTGCAAAACATCCACAGTACCAAGTGACAGTAACGGTAAACCAGTTTGGCCGTCATTCTAATGGAATTACTATCAAACTCATAATGGGGACAAATACATTATTGGTTTAAAGTTGGGTGAATAACACTAGTCCACGCACTCTCTCAACTTGATTTTTGTTTTTGGTTCTTTGTAGTCTTTTTTCCTCTTTTTCCTTTTTCTGACTTGCCCACACTATCTGGTGGTCAGTGGCTGCATGTCTACATAAGTGCCAACATCCACCTGTTGGCTGGTTATTTAGGATAAAGATAGTGATTTTCTATACAGACCTCTGGGCGTGTGTTATTTGTATAGTCCAATCTTGCAATAATTAGCTACTGCACACTGTTTAGTGAGTAATAGGTAAATGATTTCAATTCAAAACTTTTACAATTTTATCCACACTGATGAAAGTTTTATTGACTTTGTGCCAATTGTATACAGTGTTATACATCAGTGAGAGTTATATTAGCTTAGTGCTTTTATATACAGTGTTTTGCATTGGTGAGAATTATGTTACCCTTGTGCCAACATCACTCCGCTAGGAGGCACGGGCATCTGTTTCGCCCTTTTCTGGGCTTTCTCAAGGCACTAACAAGTTATTTTAGTGAAATTCAATGTGGTTCAGAACATATACATTTCATTCATTTCAGTACAGTGCAAGAAATTAGTTTTCAGTAAAGATCCATTAACAGTATTCTTGTTCATAGTTCATGGAGGAACATATTTCCGTAATCATTACTCCGGTGAGTGTATTCCACGGTCATGGGTTCTTGTTATATATGTTGATCCTGCCCTGTTGTGCAGTCCATCTTCTCTGTTTGTTTACACTGGTTAGGATTCCTACGATATGATTATATATGTCCCATTCCCTAATGGGGGTTCCCACTGCTGAACAACTTCTGATGCTGTTCGTTTCCTTGGGCTGCTTAAATTAGTCTCTATCAGTCTAGCTCTGCATGAATCTAAACTAGCTACATAAACGAAGTTGCCTAGTTGCAGAAATCAATCTCACTGTGCAATAAATAGTCCAGCTGTGCCAAGAACAGTCTAGCTACAAAATACATTTATTCTAGCTACACTATACATTATTCATGCTGTAGAATGACTTAAAATGCTGACAAAAGATTCCTAGTTGGCCGCCGGAGTGTGAGGTCGCATTTCCTCGAGCTCCGTGCCGGGCCCACCGACGCAGATACAAAAAGCAGTTTCAAAAATGCATCGGATCCAGTGAAATCCATCCCCCCTCTGGAGTCCGTTAATAGAGAGTGTTACAAGCGGACGCAGCTTGGATTGCCTCAGACCCTGCAAGAAGGGCATAACAACACGACGACAAACACTCAGGGCCAGGGTAAAGATGGAGGGAGTCGGCATCTGGTGTCAAAAGTAATACACACCCGGGGACGCTGCCTCCAACAGCCCGCCTCATGTGATTACCAGTAAGCACATATAAGCCTGACACAGGAATTGGAGACCGGACAAGCATAGAGAGGCTCTCTACGGCCCCAGTCATCTCGTAGATGACCCCAGTAATCTCGGAGGTGGGGAGGAAATATAACATTGGACACTAATGGAGATGGGTGACAAAATGAACCCGCAGTGACATGGAGAAGGCCACCCATAGGCGAATACACGCTGAAGGTAAAAGGGTGGAGAGGATTGATGGCAGGGACAATGAGAAGCGCCCATTGGCAGTGGGATGGAGATGCAGATAAGAAGGGGGCTAACGGATATAATCATGCTCCAAGAAACCCACATTAGAAGAGCGGACAAATCCAGGTTCCTATTGAGTCTATTTTCTCAGATTTTCTGAGCTAATACAAAGGAGAAAACGGCCAGAGTCATGATTGGTCTCAAAGACACATTAGACGCCAAGGTAATACGTGCATTAGTAGACCCTAATGGCAGATACATTTTCCTACGACTAACAATAGGAAATAAGGAGGTAACCGTAGGAACAATGTATGCCCCCAACCACGGACAGGAAGAGTTTCTACATATAGTGTTGGAGAAACTGGAACGATTTGCAGAGAGAGAGATACTGCTAACTGGGGATTTTAATTTAGCTTGGGATTCCAAGAGAGACCGAAGCGCCCATGTAACTTGAAGGGGATGGGGCCGTCAGATAAACTAAAAGAGAAGTTTTTCAATATGGCCTTGAAAGATCTCTGGAAGGTTAAAAAAAAGGGAGGGAGAACAGATGTGCATGTTTTTAACATGCGCACCAGACATTCTCGAGAATAGATTATGCCTGGGGCACTGCAGGAATGATTGGGGCGCTGGTAGATATAGAGGTGGATCCAATCTCATTGTCTGACCATGCCCCCATAAAGGTCATGCTAAGTGGATGGAAACAGGCAACAGATTGTGGACATGGACACTCCCAACTGAGTTATTGCATGGCTTGGTTTCAGCGAACACTGAGAGGGATAATCAATTAATATTTTCAAACTAATACTACACAGGCAGTATCCTTGGACAATGTGTGGGACACCTTTAAAGCAGTGATTAGAAGTGAGATGATCTTACTCCAAGCACAAAGGTCTAAACAGAGGGACAGGTTGGAAAAAGAGTGTGAGGACATACCGGATAAGGCACAAGTGGAAATGGCAGAGAAAAAGAGTAGGGAGGGATATTAAAAAATAAGACACTAAGAGACAGTTAGAATTACTCTGCACAAGACGAGCTAAGAAATCCATACTCAATATAAAACAATGCTACTATATCACAGCAAATAAGGCCGACTGATTACTCTCAAGACAATTGAAACAACAAAATTCAAATCACTATATTGATGGTATAAAACAAAACGACGGATCTATAACTACGGAAACTGACGACATTGTAACATTCTTTTCGTCATACTACAACCAATTGTACTCCACAGAATGGCCAAACTTGGTAACAATTAACGGGGTTCCTCAATGTATTACAGATGCCAAAAGTACCTCTTGGGCACAGGGAGGTATAAGAAGGAGACATAAGAGAAGAAGAATGATAAAGGCGTTCCCCAGAAATAAGGCACCGGGTCGAGGTGGCTTTTCAACAGCTTTTTACAACACTTTTTTAAGGCGTTAGTTCCCATTTTATCGAAAGTATTTAACTTATTTCGACATAGCGGGAAAATAACACGGTCAGTGACAGAAGCGAAGGTTCTGTTAAGGAAACCAAATAAAGACTTGACTCAATGCAGTACCTACCGACCTATAGCATTATTACAGATGCTAAAATATATACAAGTATCCTAGCCACAAGACTGAAAAACATCCTAGAGAAAGTAGCAATTAAGCATGTCCCAGTGACACTGGTCTCTCTTAGGCATTCGATAGGGTCGAATGGCCGTATCTATTTGAGACGATGAAACACATGGGTTTTGGCCCGATTTATTTTTACAGATGGTAGCAGTAAATTATAATGATCCATCAATGCGCTGCTCTGTTAATTCATGCTTATCTAATGTCATGAACATTAAACACGGGACAAGACAAGGCTGTCCCCTATCCCCCTACTATAAGTAATCTACCTGGAACCATTGTTATTTTCGATTCGTCAAAATAAAGCGATAAGGCTCATTCCTTTCGGAGGGGAAGTGCACACGACTGCAGCATTCGCAGATGACATATTAATGACATTGGTAGAACCTGAAACATCAATCCCAGCATTGGTAACAATATTGGAAGAGCAGGAGAAGATGTCGGGCCTTAAAATAAACATGACAAAATGTGAACTATTGGGTTTGGGTCTCTCAAGAGACCAAACATGTCATATGGATACATTCTCCCCTTTTTCGAACATCCAGTACTAACTTAACATACTTAGGGGTAAAACTGACCAGCAATGTCACTTATTTGTACAAAGCACACTTACCTTGACTCAATAAGGAAAATATGAGAAGATTTCAATCGATGGACCCCCTCAAGGTGTCTTGGTTGGATTGCATTACCACTGTTAAAATAGTTACTCTACCTAGACTACTTTATCTTTTTATCAGGCCCTCCCAATCCCGATTTCTCAGATATTCTTTAAAACGGTTAATAAACTGATAACAAATTTTGTCTGGTCAAACAAACACCCCAGAGTCTCTTTCGATTTGCTAATAACACCTAGGCTTAAGGGATATCTGGGTCTGCCAAGCATGAGTAGGTATTATGAAGCGACCCAATTGCTAGTGATTCGCGAAGGGTTTACAAATGGCAGAGGCAAAAGTTGGGCTCAAATGGATAGAGCAGTAGCAGGAACATCACTGGCAGGTCTGCTGTGGCTACCAGAAAGGGAAAGATCTTTGAGCGCTCAACAGAGCATGGTAGCAAATACGATGTGTGACATATGGGACCGATGGGTGAAGAAGGGGCACCTATCGACACGCCCTTCCCCATTCACTTCCCTGAGAATGCTCAATTTTCCCCCGTATATGCTAAAAGGTGCATTTAGTCAATGGAAAAAATAAGAATGCATGAAGATAGCGGACATGGCATGGGGTGGAGACCTAGCGACGTTTGAAGTGTGTAAGAAATATATAGCCCTAAAAGAGAACCTGAAATTAGGCAAGCAGCCAGCAAACCTCTAAAGCATTTAAAGACATATATAACCATTTAAGACTACATGTGTTCCTTACACTAATAAAACCACAATGGGTTGTGAAAAACTATTGTTGTAGATATCCATCTTTCAAATTAATAGCGCAAGGTATCCGGGACAAAACTACTTTAATTATACATAAAAAGGAGGTGTGGGCAGCACCTCCACCCACCCGTGACCAAGCTGCTAAAACCAAACTCTGATAACAATAGAGTGAAGCGCAAGAGGAGTTTCAAGCCTAGGGCCCAACCTTTCTGTGACATATATAACTGGTGATAAGCAATTAGTGTCACAATTGTATTAGATACTACAAACTTGTAGCTCCCAAAACCACTAGCCTTATCAAATAGCCTGGGAGGGAACGATGGGGGAAAACATCTCACAGGAACATAGGGAAGAAATGTGGAGGAATATTCAGAAATTGACACGGTCCATACAATTACAAGAGATGTGGTACAAAATAATGACGCAATGCCATTATACACCTCAAAGACTTCATAAAATATACACTACAATGTCACAAAACTGCTGGAAGGATTGCAAAGCGAAAGGGGACTGGAGACATATTTGGTGGGATTGCCCAAAGATCAAGGGATTCTGGGATGATGTTAGACTACAAATGAAGAATATGCACCCAAGAAGAATCTCTCTTTCAATTGGAGGAAGTCTGTGTGGGCTGCTTGGCCCAGAATCACGCCAATTTCCGAATTCACTGAAAAAACCTCTAATGATTCTATTAATTGCGGCGTGGTTGTTGATAGCTAACAATTGGAGGAGCCCAGACCCCCCTGACAATAATGCACTGGTTGCATAAACTATGGGGGATACTTTCAATGGAATGGATAACATATATCATTCGGGGTGAAGCCGATAAGTTCAGGGGGATTTGGTGGAAATTTTGGATTACCTGAAAAGTGATTATATGTTACAATGGTGCCCGCAAAACATTTGAATACTGGACATTATGTGAAGTTTAGAGGTTATAAATTTGAACAAGGAGCTGACTAAATCAGAAGGTTATCTACGTAGATGTAGGTTCAAAGGCACTGTGATCTGGGGAGAGGGCAGTTGGGAAGGGTGGTGAGGGTGGGTTGTTTGTTTCTATTGATTAACGAAAATGCCAAAAAAGCGACAAAAATCTATTTAGCTGTTCATAAGTCTTGTTACACAGTGAAGTAATATAGCTGCAACAATCGGTCTAACTGTGCTTCCAAGTAATCTAGCAACACAGTGAACTCATCTAGCCTCAACATTGATCAATCTAGCTAAACAATGAATTCATATAGCTGCAATGTGGATGATTCTAGCTGCACATTGAAATCATCTAGTGTGGATGATCAGAGAAACGCTGCAGACTCGTTGAGGACATTTTGAAGGAGATTCATTAAAAAATATGAAGGGCTGACTTTCCCTATCACTATGGGGAATTCCCTACCTATTTTACTAACTAAGCTGCTAGTCAGTCGTCTTGCAATGTCCAAAAAGAATACGTCCTCTGTCCAAAAACGAACACTATCTGACCCTATCACTTGTATGAACAGAAATAAGGACAGGAGAATGACTCCCTTCTCCTTTTAGATGCTTCTCGCACTTGTCTTCTTGCTTTCAAAAGAGTTCCTTCAATAGTCTTTGGCGACTCTTCTGATTAGTTCATGTAGCTCTTTCCTCAAGTTGGGATACTTAACTTTCTTTATAGAAGTGTCTTTTCTTGACTTGATTTGACTCATCACAAAGGCTATCTTAGTCTGCAGATCCTCGTATTCTTTTATTCTTAATTTTCACGCTCCTACTTTTGACTCTGGATTTGATTTCTGATTTCCCTTCTTTCCAGGTTGAATGTACATCAGCTTTATCATTATTCTTGGGATACTCTCTATTGATTCCTTTCCTTTATTGGAAATATTCAGATTTGTTAATGTTGACATTAAATTAGACTGCAATATATATTCCTTTAGTGTGGAACAAAAGTTGGGTGCAATGGGTTGTTATCCATTACCTGGCAGTAGATCAGTTTGCTTGGCCAGGCAAATGGCAGGAACATGGTTGAGTGCTAGGCGATTAGGCAGACAGGCATCATCATTTGCCTGTGCAGGCTGAATGAGAACTCGGATTTCATGGAAGTTCAGGTTCACGTGACCACAGGTATAGCCAACCAGGGAAGCAGCACAGAAAAGCGATTCCAAGTGCCCCAAAACAGTACAGGTTTCACTGCCTATTCTCTGATTAGGGTCTAAGAATGGGAATGCCTCACCATCTCTCCAAAAAAAACACCATTCAGAATACTACAAGCAGCCCAGGCTCAGCATCCTTTCAGATACTCAGTTGGAGTCAGCTCCAGTCCTGGTTGCAGACGTGTGTGTGATAACTGAATCAGACCACAGCATGAGTCATATGGCCAAAGCGTGAAACCTGGGCTCTCCGTGATGTTTCTTTGTCACGTCATGGTATAACGCCTGGCCAAGGCATGGCTCATGGCATAGGAGTTGGCCTTCATGGCGGCTCTGAGAATGCTCCATCCCCTTCCAATTAAAGATGTTGGTGCTGCATGAAGCCTGGCATGACTGAGAGGCTGCATCGCTGCACGTATGCCCCCGAAATATAGACTGACTGCATTTGTGGCTCTGTTTATTCTGACTTGTTAGAAATATTGTTCTATGTTTTTCAAAAGCCATGAATGCACAATTGACTAATTATACTGCCAGGTTAAATGCTCCAACTCTGTTGGGGGGATTTTAAACAAATGCTTGCGCCTCAGCCAAGCTGATGAAGAAAAACATATGTTTTTTACCTGATGGTTATCTGAATGGATTTGCAATAAGGAATTACTGATGCAGACTGACTATTACCAAAGCCAAATTAAAATGTAAACCCTAGGCAAGTGAGGTTTCAGGACCCATATGCAACCATACCAAGCTGCTTTGGAAATAATCCATTGTTATCCCTGCAGAAGGTTAATGAATTAGTGATGTATATTCTGTGTGGAATGATGAAAAACTGCAGTTTAAATATGTCTCTATTTCCAGCAGATTCAGAACACAAGCTTGAGTCAAGTTCAGGCGGACTTTTGGGAAAGCTTAGAGGTAAGCTGGTTAAACCCTTAAGAACATTGTTTTGTCTGTAGGTTCAAGTTCATTTTAAAAGATGTATTCTATAAGTGTCTTTAGAACTAATAAATACAAGAATCTGAAATCTATATTATGACCAGTGAGGGGTACAGTTTAAGGATTTAGGATGGTGTGACTTAATCATTATCTAAGGGACACTGCGGAATGAATCACCTCAGAGCACTGATGTGCTGTCTGGGTAACCATGTAGTCCTAGTGAAGGGGCGCCTTGGGATTACAAGACCATCTAGGTCCGCCACAATTGTGAAAGCATTCCACAATGCCCACCATTGTCCTTCATGCATGATTAATTGAATGAGAAAGTAGTTGAGACCCCATGCTCACTCTGTGTTTGGGAACAATGATGACTTGTTGCAGTGTCTTTGTGAGGTTATGGGGTCGTCGTACCTGCTTGTAAGTATACTGGGACAATTAACTAATGCTGTATAAACTAAACAATAAATCACCATAAATGTGTGCATTTTGATTGCTGGCAAATTGAAACTGTAACCTAGGCTCCACATTCTTGAGATGTGACACAGTGCCACAATGCTTTCAGCCATCCAATCATCTTGCATAATCATTTTGAGCAACCAACACTGTGTGTGGCTAGGTCAACCAACTGGGGCTTGTTATGTGCTATGTGTATGCTATCAGTGGTGCATGTCCTAATCCTGCAGTGACAAATAACTTGAGTGCCAACTCTGTCCGCTAATAAAGAAGGCACTGTGGTGAGGTCACGTCTTTCTTACCGATATGCAGAGGCTTGGGAATTCTGGGGGCCAGTTGGCCAGATGAACCCCCTGGCTCAGTGATGCAACCATGTAGGTGACATTGGGAGGACCCCCAGAACTCACCCAGCTATTTTGTAATTGACTGAGTAGTACAGTAAGTGCCTAGAGTGGTAAAAAGACCTAGGGTCTGTACGAGGGGAAATATGCTTCATGAAAGGGGAGAACAAAGCTGGTCCCTTAGACCTAGTGCCCAGTCCTGTGTGCCCAGAGAGAATACCCAGAAAAAAAACAATCTCTGAACACAGTATTCGTAGGAGTGGCAGGTTAGTGCATGTCAACTGCACAGGTTCCGGCATGGGTCCTGACCAAAAGCCAAACAGAAAAACTACAGCAAACCCCAAAATACTAGCCATGCGCTATATACAATACATTGTCAGAAAGGCAAGAGACTCGCAGGGATGCAGGGGAAGCTGGAGCCTCCGGGTTCACTTATGGCATGTTCGTACTGCCTGAAACTACAGATTTGGAGAGGAGGTGGAACTTTTAAGCCAGCGTTAGTCACACAAATGTAAAAAGGAGCTAGGTCTCTGCAGTCAAGCCTTAGGAACAGCCAGGTTGAGGGGACAGTCTACAATGGGAAACCTACTGATAACCTAGGCCTAGAAACGGTATTGGCCAAACCCTAAAAATCCCTAAGCAGTAAAAGTGAAGCCTGCTGGGGGCCCGTTCCCAGACCCTTGTGGAAGTTGTGAGGCTACCAGCAGAAATAAAGAAGTCTTGGTAACCATGAGAATTCATGCAGGAAGGAGTCAATCCTATCCAGAAATAAATCAGCAAGGGGGGAAGATACCGTTGTGCTTTACCCCTAAAGGAACCCCTAGGGCAAGAGGGGTTCTATATATGGCTTGGCCAGATAGTTCCTATGAGGCCACTGCATTGACCTACAAACCAAGACACAGATCAAGACAATTCTAAATGATCAAGACCAAATCAAGTTCAGTAAAAGGACTGCAGCCAGAAAAGACCCTGATATTTGACAAAGACAATGGGCCTCATTACGAGGTTGGCGGAATGGGTTTACCGGTAAAGGTGCTGGTAAACCCATTCCGCCCTATTACGAGGTTCCCTTGCGGGACCCGCTCAGAACGTCTGGTCAGACCAGATGTCCTTTGCAGGTCCCGCAAGGGGAACAGGGAGCAAATAACGGGCCCGTTATTAGCTCCATCCCTATAGGGGCTCAATGGGAATGGGGAATGTTTTTTCTAAAGAGGAATTACCGGGTCCTCCAAGGTTGGAATGACCCGGTAATTCCTCATTCACAAAACCCGGACCTGGACACAATTTTGGAGGCAGCCATGGTGCTAATAGCACATAGCACCATGGCTACCTCCAAACTCGTAATGAGGCCCAGTGTCTTCATAAACAAAGGATGCCTGGACACTCTAAAAGCCCTGTGACTGACATTCAGGACAGTATCCTGACACCTAGGATTTTATTTTAACCAGACAAGGAAACCTAAGTTCATTAGCTGATTCCCCTTCAAAGCGAATCATTAGTCTTTATTTTCAGTATTTTGGTTAGATTTCTCTTCTTTGAGTTGCATACACAATATTTAGGCCATCACTTCAGCCCTCCCGAGAACTGGGAAGGTAATTGCTTGGGTTAAGAGAACGATTGACCCAGGAGGGGTGACTGTCTACTACTCATTGGGTAAGACCCTTGGAGATAGTATATTTCTTTAGGGCATGTTAGTGGTGACTTTGGGGTACATCAAAGACTGAAGCAGAGTAGTCCCATACTCCTTTTTTAATATTTAACTTTTTTCTCCTCTGAATCCCCCAAATAAACTTATTATGATCACAACTAAACTTGTACGCTTTCTGCTGCTTTTCCCTTTTCTAACCATTGGGAGAAGGCATCAAAACTGAAAGATATGAGGAACATGGTGCATTTGCTTGAACCTTTCTAATTTATGTTGTATAAAGTTCTAATGGGCTTTAAATTGAAGGTTTATATTTGCTAAACAAAGAAGATAAGCAGGACAGAAGATTATTTGCAAGACTGGGGAAAGTACCTGAGTGCTCAAACCCCAATGAACTGGAAGTGAGTGTTTGAGTACTCGTAACCAAGGTCCTGATAACTACAAGAGATTTTGTTCCATCTCAGGGAAGCTTACTTTCAGAACTGGGATGGACCTGGTTCTTTTTGTAAGGAAAGGTCAACCCGAATTAGAATTGGTGGAATTTCACCAATGTTTTTTTGGGCTGTTAGAGTTTCGACCCTTTCATAGACTGGTGCTAACCCTTGATATCCATTCCTGCACTTGCTATTTTCTCCTTATCCTTACATTCTTTCGAGAAGAATAATTCAGTTTGGTCTAACTTGTTTTGTTCATAGCCTCATACCCCTTGTTCACAATAAAATTTGCATTACTTTGACACTTAGTTGGTCTGTCAGCCTCTGCTTGATCCCGCAGCATATGATAGTTTCTCATTAAATAAAAAAAGACACTTTGGGACTACTACTACTACCGGGCAACATTGGCTGGAGGAGAGCTGGAAAGCTCATAGGTTGCTCAACTCGAATTGTGGGTAATAGCATGATACGTGTTTATGGCATGAGATGTAAATACGTATGCCACTCTGCCAGCCTTCACAGAGAGAGGAAAGGGGACAACATGTCAGAAGAAAGTCAGAACCTCGTAAGAAAGATAATTATGTCACATGCCCAAACCTATCAAGACAATGCGGTATGGTGGAAGATACACCAATCTCATATCGTCCATGCCTCTGTGTACCACTTAACTCCAAGACCCAAGCCTAGCAGTGATTATGGGAAATGATGATGGTGGTAATACATTTTTGACACTTTGTAGCCAATGCAGGAGAGGAGGTTTGTTATTAAGATTGTGTGTCTATCCTTTGAAAGTACTGTACCCATATCTCTGAGCATATGAATTTGAGGCATTGCCAGCTGGGCTTGTATTTCAATAAAGCAACTGCCATGAGGTTAAGAATCCTCATACTGGTGTCCCTCCCTCTTCTGTCTGCCTAAATAACATACAAAGGAGGAAGGACATTGGAGTTTGGTAGTGGGAAGTTCACTGAGATATGGAGTGCTCTGAACTCCCAGCCAGCCACCTCGCTGGAGGCAAAATGATATTAATAGTGTATATGAAGCTGTGTATTCTCAGTGCAAGCCCAGGTGCCTACTCTGCCTGTGTTCTTTTTAAAGTGCAATAGTGCACTATGATTTTATTTGGAATAAATTCATCCAGCATGGTAACAAAAGAATAAAACCATGTGCCAAAGAGTGAAATCTAGCCCCATATGATGATGTGATGGTTGTACAACACTTGTTTGTGATTGAAAAGAAAGACGTTTATGCCCTGGCACTTTGGGTCATGATTTAAGAGTGTGATTTTCTTAGAGAGAAGGCTCTTTTTATTTCCCTGTTGATTAGAATTGAAAACTGTTTGATTTACGATAATTGGAGCCATTGAAGTAGAGTATTGTCGAGCCGAGACTTGATTGGCAAACATTGGCCTGGCAAACTCCTGTGTGAGGATGGAACATGTGACGCTTGGCTGCAGTTTACGGTACGAGCATATGGGTTAGCTTTCCCTCTTTTGCACATTGTTTCAATCTTTTGTTAGCGAAATGAATTGATTACAAATACCAGTCCGATAGCACAGCGAGTAGAGCGCTCACTTTGACATCGGTGCAGAGCCTGCTGACGCAGGTTCGAATCCCGGCAGGGCCAAACTCAGTCTTTCATCCTTCCGAGGTTGATAAATGAGCACCACACAAGCAGCGCTCAGATACCCGAGGGTTCGTAGTGCTATATAAATGCTAAATTATTATTATTATTATTATAAAAGCATTTTTAATTGCACTATTGTGCTTTCAAAATAACTTGTACCTGGCTATGCTTTGACCTTAACAATGCAGTGTAATGTTAGGTAATTGTTTTTGTTCATTTTAAACATGGGATTGCTTAATCTATAACCTTAAGGCACCCTCTACGAATGCCTCAGCAATCTTTAAGCAACATGTGATGTTTGAATATATATATATATATATATATATATATATATATATTATAGTGTGGCAGTCGCTGCACTATAGTTAAGGTGTGTACTTAGTTCCATAGGAAACCCAAAATTTATTTTGCGATTAACATTTGACTTGCAAAAATCTGCATTGAGAACGCAAAAAAAGCAGTTTTCGGACTACTCCCATCCATTTTTCCAAGAGAAAAAGTCAAAAAAGCTGCCCAAGAACCAACTTGAACACAAACCATTGGCTTGATTTCCGGGTGCAGTCTGATGTTATTGCATCCAGTCGTTTTTTTAAATATTTGACCCCTTCTCCCAAAATTATAGCAGTGAAAATGCTGATAGGGTTTTCAACTTTTGATAAGCTGATAAGCTGGATGGATTTAGGCCTACCCACATTTCTGGGAACAATAAGTTAAACAATGAAAAAGTCATTAAGAAAACAAAAACACCACCATTTTCAGCCCATTCAATTTCCCATAGGAAAAAAATGCAGTTTTTAACAGTTGTAAAGTGAAAACCACCGAGTAGATTTGGACCAAATGAGAAACAATTTGAGCACAAAGCGTTGACTTAATTTCCTTGACTGGTTTGGGGTAAATCCATCCAGTAGTAGGCGGAGTGACGTGGGAGTGTTCTTGGTGTTCTACTAACAGAATTCTGTGTTTTGCTGCCATTCTGAAAAAGCAGTGAGCCCCGAGGTGGAGGCGGTGCTTGCAGCAAGTGGAGCGGAGCTTACTGTTAAAACCCCCAGTCACCCGCGGAGCGATGCATAGTGATGTGGGAGTGTTCTTGGTGTTCTACTAACGGCAGAATTCTGTGTTTTGCTGCCATTCTGAAAGAGCAGTGAGCCGCGAGGTGGAGGCGGTGCTTGCAGCAAGTGAAGCGGAGCTTACTGTTAAAACCCCAAGTCATCCGCGGAGCGACGCAGAGTGACGTGGGAATGTTCTTGGTGTTGCTGGTGCTTCTGGTGTATTGGGGTGAACCTGTTATGAGTCCGAAAGTATGATGGAGCTCGTCAATGATCTTAGTTCAGTCGGTCAAACGGTAACTCGTTCACATATAAGCAGATGCAATTCAGTGCTGATGCAAACAGCAAACGTGGGCCGATGTGCAATTCACGTACCTAAAGTAAGTGAAAAGAATGGTGTGGATGTCTGTTTGACAGAACTACATGGCACAATGGAGCATAATAACAAAGCATTTATGTCTAATAACACGGGTAAGGGAGGAGGGGCGGTTGTAGGCTTGGTGCCCCGAAGAAACGAGAGTTCCTTAGTAGGAACCTCTGCTGTTGTCACTGCCCCCTCTGTGTCTAGAAGATGAAAATTCACCCAAACCAACAAAGGAAGTGGCAAAGTTGGAAGGCGCATATATATCATAGAAACAACACCTAAGAAGATGCCTAATCCAAAAGATGTGCGTGAAGGTGAGGAACTACAAAGGGGACGATTCATGACAATTGAGGATAAAAGAAAAAAGACAACTGTAATACAGGATAACACTACAAGAACACAAAACGTGCAATTTAAATACAAAGGCATCCAAGCTCCTGAGGATAAAGAGCAGGTTGCTGAGAAAGAGAAGCTCCTAAGGGATGATAACAAAAAGAAATACATGAATGAAAGGGTAAATGACTGGAGAGTTGACAAGCGTCCTAAGGTGTGGAAAGATAACCAAGATGCAGAAAAGAAGCAAAAGACAGAATTGGAACAGGGGTTACTGTTGGAAAGAAGTGTCTACAGGTACGATGGTCTGGTGCTCAAGGGATAAACACGTTTTGCAACTGTTTCACCACATCCCACATTTGAAATCGATCTCTACTAATGATATAAAAACAGTGGAATTCGTAGAAGAGTCCACTTTGGATAGTTATTTTACATATGTACTCGAAAACAATCAGTGAAATAATATTGGAAAGTGTAAATGAGTTAAATGAAATAGGATTTGAATTAAAAGAGATCAAAAACCTGGGGTCGCAGAAAAAACAAAACAAACCCATGTAATTGTGGCGTAAGGAATCAAGGAACCAATAAATAATCCAAAGCATTAGTGGCAGATGAAGCGGAAGGGGAAGAAAGCACAAGTAACGAGGAGGAAGTCCATAGTCATTTGAAGAAAATAAAAATAATGTTTAACTGTGAGAACTCAGACCCAAAAATCCAGAGTCGACTAGAGTGTGCTCCGGCGAAAACCAGAAAAGATGAGTGCTGGTGCTGGTTAGCTGGTTTCGCTGACGACGCAAGCATCCAGCTAATGTTCAGATAATACTACCACTGTCATACAGATGGGGTCCTGGAATACACAAGGACATGCCCATTTGTTTAGCAAGGATCAAGAAATTCTGAAAGCCTTGGATTCTGTGGGCCTACAGGAGACATGGTTCGTAAGCCACCAAGTGCTGAAGGATACGAAATGGTATTTAATCCTGCAATAAGTACGGCAAAGGGACGCCCAATGTCAGGCTTAATTACTTTGATCAAAAGGTCCTGTGGCTTTCAGATAATGAATACTGTGAATCCATCTCCATATATACAGACAACTTAAGTTAATTTGAGGGAACAAAGTATTAAAAAGCGCTTACGCATATTCATTGTAAACATACTGGCAACATCAGGCTGCAGGATACTTGGTCTTTGTTGATAAGCTATGTGACATTTTGGATGAAATAATGTTGGAAATGCCACAATGGAGTGTTATTTTATGTGGGGATATGAATATGGAATTCCTAAAGCAGGAAAAATGAAGCAAGGAGATAAGCAACAAAAATGAAACATCTAATAAAAAGATAGTACGACAAGTTTGGCTTGAAGAAATGGAGGCAAGAAACATTTACCTCCTCAATGGTAATATACTGAGTGATGTGCCCCCAAAACCGACATGGGCAAGAGATAAGCAGAGCTCAATTCTAGACTATTACTTTGTATCAGTAGATGTGGCTAAAAGCACTGAAAGTCTAAACATGATTAGGACAGGGGAAAGTGACCATAATCTTGTGAAAATCACAATAAAATTGGAAAAGCCGGAACTGACAACCACGTGGAAACATAGCGCGAGCTTGGAACCAGGAAGAAAAAGGCTTAAGTTGAACAGTGCAAAAATAATAAACTTAACAAAAGAAACTAAACACAAAGGAGTCAACAACATTGGAGATGCTTTGGAATATGATTGTATACTACAAAAATATATTGAAAGATCTAATAAATCTGGTAGAAACTTCCAAAAGAAACACACATATGATGCAGCAATTGTGGCAAAGAAGAGGGAATTATGTAAAAATATAAGAGCACTGGGGAAAAGTAAGATCGGAAATAGCAACAGAAAAATGTTTTTAAAATGAAATCCAGAAATTGGATACATAGCCACAAAACAATTATGGAACAACAAGATGCGGAAAAGATGATGGTGATTTTGAGGAACAAAAACACCAAAAATGTTTGGACTCTTATAAATTAGATGGAAACATCACAATGTGCAATCCAAAGTAATATGGTAAAGGAAACACAATGGGTTGAACATTATATGGAGCTCTTTAAAAACAAGGAACAAGCACTGAACCAGCGTTACCACAATTGGAAGAATGGAACATCGAGATCTCGAGAGAGGACATAGAAGAAAACATCAAGCGAATAAGCTCTTCCGGGGCCCCTGACCCCGATGGGTTAACAAACCAAATGCTAAAAAACCATCTTAGCGAATGGTCGAAATTCTGTGAAACCCTCTTTGAGTTAATTATAAAAAGAAGAATAATACCGGTATCGTGGAGGTCAGCAATAATTGTACGCATCTTTAAAAAAGGATTGAGATCAGTACCTGGATCAAAAAAACAGGCTTGTTTGATCCTAGATAGATAGGCTTCGTAAGAGGAGTAGGCTGTGGGTTGAACTTGTTCATATTGAATCTAATAAAGATGGAGGCAATAAGGAAAAGAACACCTGTCTATCTGGCATTTGTCGATCTTGCACACGCTTTTGATGGCGTAGATGGAGAACGGCTGTGGTCCAAGTTGATGTCCATAAATTGTCCTCCAAGCTTGATAATGGCCATTAAGGAACTGCACACAGACACACAGATCCAAATTCGACTAGATATAATGGGTACACTCTCATGTCCAATAAAAACCTCTCGAGGGATTAAACCGGGGTGCCCGCTCGGTTCAACATTGTTTAATGCATTCATAGCAGATGTAGGTAATGCAATAGAGGAACCTACATCCTCCCCCACCCCCCCCAAGAATCAATGGAAACCAAGTGAATTGGCTACAATATGCAGACAACATTGTTCTCTTAGACCGGACTCCGATAGGTCTCCAGAGAAAATTAACAGCTTTAAAAAGATATATTGATGAAAATGGGCTGGAGATAAATACAAAAAACAAAGATACTGCAAATAAGAAATCTAAAAGGCGCTATGAGTCGGAACAGGAAAGCGTTTCAAGTGAAACGCTTAATGTTGTAACGCAAGCTTCGTATCTTGGTACACTTATAAACTCAAACATCAATGATGAGCCAATGGTACTGAAAACAAAAATGAAATGTAAAGCCTTGGCAAGACAAGTGGTTACAGAAAAGGTTCGGCAAATTTTTGATAAAACGTGACCTTTTATAGAACAAAAGTAATTCCGGCCTTGATCAACGGGGCAGAGGCAATGCTTGGATGTCCCCATTCGCTATGGCCACAATGTGAAAATATATTCTGGAAAAGAATCTTGCAGCTCCCACAAAGTACACCAACAGCATGTATTCGGTACGAGTTGGGTCTGACGTCAATAAGTGCCATGTTCATATGGAACACCCCTAGCCCCATTCAGGAAAGCAATAAGAGCGGATAACTTAAAGCAATTTGAGATTCTAAATATACTGACTCTGCAAAATCCAGAAGGTGTTCTTGAAAAATGGATAAAGAACTGGGAAATGACCTTGGCCCAACTTTGAACTGATAAGAAAATGCAAATAACAAATCCAGAAGCGGTAAAAAAAACAATTGTGGGCTCTCGACTGGATCGAAACAGTTGAGGAAAAGAGCGTAACACGTATGTATGCGGGCATATCCAGCAGAGGTGAAGGCATGTAACGAGATTCCAAAATACCTTCTGATATTTCCTAGCGAAAGTCGAAGGAGAAGCTTTCTCAAGCTTAGGCTGACCTGTTTGAAACAAAGGAAGTGCGAAACAGGAGAAAAAAGATAGGCGAACCTGAAGATTTAGCTTGCCGATTTTGCACAAAGGACGAGGAGACGTTGAAAAACCTTGTGATCTTCTGCCCGAAACAAAATGCATGGGTAAAGAGATTGAACTTTACCCAACCAGAAATGGAGATACCTGGTGGAAAAAAATGTTGGAAGGAGAGGAAAAAAAGCTAACCTTCACCCTAACATTCTTTTTGGAAGAAATGAACTTGTTATTGTTTAACGTAAGAGTTCTTACATGCTATTTTGATGGTTTTTCACTTTTTGATCTTTTAAGAATAGACAGTGTACATTAATTACTGAGATGGATCTTTCTGTGATTATGAATATGTTCACTACCTTGTCGCTTTTCTTTCTCTCACTTCCTCTTCTTCTTTTTTTTTTTTGCATTTTTATTGTTTATGCATTTAAAATAAGTTTGTAATAAACTGTTTTTTTTTTTTTAAAGTGCAGTTTTTGAACAGCCATGGCATGACAACCGCTGGGCAGATTAGTACCAAACTCTGTAATTAACTCCTCCACGTCCCTTACTGAGTCTAATAACTTTCTTGACATCAGAAAGAGAAACTCTTCTGTATATGTATTCACTTCTAGGAGAACACTGATTGTTTTGAACAACAGCGCTTAGATGGTGTGGTAGTAGGCACTATATTAATACCAATACCAATCACATCTGGCTAGAGGTCCGGAGCGGGAAAAAAGACACCATGTGAAGTTGGGGATTTGGGGGTGGGTTAGGGAGCGAGTTACAGGTAGACATTTTTCAAAGAGGTACTCAGAAAATGTGCTTCACACAAAGCGATGAGTGATAAGGGGTAATTGGAGGGGGTTAAGGAGGGGAAAAGCAATTGAGTGGAGTGGAAAAAAGAATAGGGACACATGTTGAATGCCTGTGAGGATGCAGAAGACTATTTAATTCTGAGCAATTCTTCCTGTTATTGCGGGAATTGGCGAACCAGGATGATTGGAGGTGGGCACCGCTATTGTTTGTGTAATAATATAGTTTCAGTTTACAAAGGTATGTGTATCAGAACACACCTTGAGACCTAGGCACGAGGCTACCAATAACTGAGCAAAAGAAAGAATTAGAATCCCATCCAATTCTATGCTTGCTCAAGTTGGGCTCTCCACTGGAGTTGCAGTAGGTTATGTTGATAATTGTTAATATCTAAAGTCTCATTCCATATTACAGTAAGAAGCTCATATGGTTCATACTCTTGCGTCCCGTCCCCTTTCCTCCACACTGCATGGGTGTCCCTTCCAAGAGACGGAGATGGAACCTTTTTCACCAGAGAAAACCTTCTTCCCTTTTAAATTTAGAGGCGTGTGGGGGTGCGGCCCTTGGAGCATAAACTGCCCTGATTATGCCCTCTGGCGGCACACCTCAGTCCCCTTTTCCGTGTCGACAGGAAGGGGCCGAATTCACCAGCGCTCCTGTGTTTGGCTTTGGCCATGTAATTCCACGTGCGGATACTTCTTCTTCTGTCTTTTATCATACAGGTACTCGCTCCTCGGGCGTCACGCTCCTCCCCAGCGCATGTCGACTTCCACAGGGTTCAGCAGGTGTCCATCCTGCAACGGGCTCTTCCCAACTTCAGACCTTCACGCCCTCTGCCTCCGTTGCCTTGGCCCAGACCACATTTGGCAAGCTTGTACAGCGTGCAATGCCCTGTTATCGAGGTCTCTGAAAAACAAACTAGTCAGGTAGAGGGAGCTCTTCCAGGGTCTACGTGTCTCCAGTGGGAGGCAGGCTTTCTCTCCATGCACATTTCTGGCACCAGAATTTCGCGGACCGCTGGATCCTCTCCGAAGTATCCACGGGGCACTGCCTACCCATCCCAGCCTCTCCTCCTTCCTCCCCTCCACTCCCTCAAGTTGGGACAGCAACTCTTTTGGCGGAGATCCGGTCGCTCGTAGAGAGCCAGGCCGTGGATGAAGTTCCAGCCTCCCAACGAAGCTTGGGCTTTTACTCCAGGATTTTCGCCATTCAGAAAAAGAACCCGGTGGGCCTGAGAGTTGTTCTTGGTTTTTTCACCCTCAACCTCTCATACCTCTACAAAAATTCAAGATGGTTACGCCAGCCTTTATAGCAGACACATTGTGCAAGGGAGACTGGATGTGCTCCCTGGATCTGAAGGACGCGTACCTACACGTCCCGATTTGGCAGCCCCATCGTTCTTTCCTACGGTTCAGGATCATGGGCTACCATTTCCGATACAAGGTCCTTCCTTTTGGCCTCAACTCGGCCCCCAGGGTCTTTACCAGACTAATGAATACTGTGGCTGCCCTCCTCAGAGCGCAGGCCCTCCACATCTACCCATACCTAGACGACTGGCTCGTCAAGGCTACATCTCCGGAAGATGTTTGCCACTCTTCCCATGCCCTTATGAACACACTGCACAATCTGGGTTTTTTGCTCAATCTCAAGAAATCGCAGCTGCAGCCCATGCAGACTCTGACATTCTTGGGCCTCATCTGGGACACGTGCTCTGAGAAGTAATTTCCGTCGGAGGACAAGATCTCGGCCATCAGGAGGGCCCCCACTCACTTCCTCAGCAGAGAGGTGACCTCGGCCTGCTGGCACCAGCATCTCCTAGGTCTCAAGGCAGCGGTCCTGTTAGCCGTCCCACACACTAGACTGAGGATGAGGAGGATTCAGCTGCACTTCGCGGCTTCGTGGAACCAGGAGCAGGGCTCTCAATCCGAGAGGATCAACGTTCCTCCATCTCTCCGTCCGGACCTAACATGGTGGTCCAGGTACTGTAACCTACGGATGGGCAAGCCCTTCTGGCCTCCCACCCTGTAGGTCACCATCACCACAGACTCCTCGCTCGAGGGCTGGGGAGCCACCCTGGACGATCTCTGTCCACGGCATCTGCACTTGACAGAAGCAGGAATACCACATCAATTGGTTGGAGATGAACGCCATCTGGCTAGCACTCAGAGCATTCCTTCCACCTCTCAGGGGCAAGGTTATCCTCATCCAGACGGACAACTCGACCAGCATGTACTATGTCAACAAGCAGGGAGGCACCGGATCCCCTCCACTGTGCAGACTGGCAATCAGCATGTGGAAGTGGGCCCTGAAAAACGACACCTACCTCACGGCAGTCCACCTCCCGGGGAATCCAACTTGGAGGCGGACAGGCGTAGCAGGTTGGGAGCAGACAATTACGATTGGCAGCTAAACAACCTTGTTATTCAGGAGATCTTCAACAGATGGTGTCTCCCCCAGGTGGATCTTTTTGCCACCTGGCACAACAAGAGGTGCCCTCAATTTGCCTCCTGGCAGGGACAGGGCGCCAGCTCCCTGGGAGATGCATTTCATATTCAGTGGAACAGCATGACAGCATACGCCTTCCCGCCCACTCTGCTGATTCACAGAGTGATTTGCAAGATCAAGGAGTCTCTCCAGCTCAACATCATTCTGATAGCTCTAGGGTGGCCGGCCAGGCCATGGTTCTCGGATATGCCTTCAATTCACCTTCAGATGGGCCCAGCACATCTTCTGGCACAGCAGGGGGGCAGGTTCATCCACCCCGCACCACAGAAACTAGCGCTCACAGCGTGATTCCTGGGCAGGTAACGCTAAGGCACCTCAGCCTCTCACAGGCTAATCTGAAAATCATACAGGGCGCAAGAAGCAAGGCTAGCAGGGCCCAGTATAAAAGTAAATGGACCAGGTTCTGCCACTGGGCAGGCTCCAAGGAATTCGACCCCCTGGCATGTATTTTGAACGACGTGCTCTCCTTATCGGCCCACTTCGTGCACTCTGGCATGCAGGTGGACACCTTCCACACTTACCTCGCAGCCATCGGGGCTTACAGGAACTCGGAGGAAGGAGGTCTTCTCCTCCTCCAATCCGATTGTCAAGAAACATTTGACGGGGCTCGCAAGGCTCTACCCGCCCATCAAGAGGCCACACCCTGTGTGGGACATGAACATAGTTGTGGGCACCCTGGCACATGAACCGTTTAAGCCAATGGCGTCCGTGGACATCAGGCTGGTCACCATTAAGACGGCCTTACTAGTCGGCCTCACCTTGGCTCGCAAAGTAAGCGAACTCCAGGCACTGGTCGCCTCAGAACCATATACTACCTTTCACAGGGACTAGGTAGTCCTACGGACACACCCAGCATTTCTTCCTAAGGTGCCGTCTGCTTTCCATTTGAACGAGGAAATAGTCCTTCCTATGTTTTTTGACGATCATAAGAAGGAGGCACAGAGAGTTCTGCACTGCCTGGTGTTAGGGAGAATTCTCTGTTTAGGCTGAATTTCCTAACCTAGGGAGTTCCCCAGCAGCTTTGCTGGATTTCTGGAGTTTGTTTTTTTCATCCTGCCAAGAGTGAGACTCTTTTTCTCCAACTCTTGGACATAATTTGTGGTATTTCTTTGAATGTTAATGTGTTCTATGGGCTCTGGGGTCTTTTACTCCGTAGGGTCTCATGTGTTTTGCTATGCGTGTTACACAGCACCCTCCGTGCCGTAACACTGGGGTGTGCTAGGTGACCCCCACCATAGACTCCATACCCTGGGACTGACTACTGTCTCCCAGGGCATGTAAAGTCACCATTGGCTTTACTAGACCTAAATTTACTAACAGAACCAGTACAAACCATCCTATTGTGGACGTACTGGTAGGGGCAATTTGATTACCCCTGGGTCTGTTGTTCGAGGGGGCACTGTCCCGTTCCCCCCTCGTCGAGTTTTGGCTGTGGCAGTGGATACTACTTTTTATATTCGACCGCGAATATATTCCTATGGGATTTTCTCATTGTTCGAGGCTAATACTTTTTCTATGTAGCCTCGGTCATACCGCCGGTTTATTAAATTAAAATGAATTCACCGGTTGGTATTTTCTGCCAGAACTCAGTTTTTAAAATGGCGTATGTGTTTGCCTCTGTAACTCCAAACCAAAGGTTGAGCCTATGTTCCACTTTTGGCGGGCTTCTGCACAGAAGCCCTCCAGAGTGGTGCCATTCTGTCTGGGTACCACAGGGGGTGTGGGAGGGGGTTTAGGCACCCTGGACTGAGTTGCCTTGCCAACTCAAGTCGCACTCTGGTGTGATTGGCCCAAGTGGTAAGCCGCCCCGCTCACCACTTAGCATGTTTGATTGACAGCTAGGCTGAATGAATGGGGGTTTTCTGCATAAAAGCAGGGCTTTGGGGACTGGAACTTCAGAAGTCGCCACAGGACCTAAGAATCTGACGAGGGAGAAGCTGAGCCGACCTGCAACGACGACACCACTGGTGGAGCCCTGCTGAACCAACTCACCACTTCCCAACGACAGAGGAGATCTCCCTGCTGGAGAGTCTTCTTCCCTTTGACTGGTGGGAGCAACCAGTCCCTTGCTTTTTCTTCGCTTCCAGGACGTCTAGTGGTCGAATTGCCCGTGCTGAGCACCCCGGCAACCGGATAGCCACTAACCACTGTACTGCGATCAAAAGGTGGTGCCTTGTGACTGAGCACTCCGCGGCTGGTCTCTTCCCTGGTGGTGCAATGATCTTCAACTTTCCTCTACGACGAGATCATCTCTTCTTCTGGCAAAGCCCCGACTTGCATCCACCACCAGGATCAACTGCCCCCGCCGGAGCTGTATCTCCACTTTCAAGGTACTGTGTCCGCCTGGCTTCCCTTGAACCGGTTAGCGTGAGGTGTCTTAAATCCTTACCTTTCCACTGGGTCGCCTCCAGACCTTCTTAACTTTTGTTCTAAAACTGGTCCAACCTTTCTGTGACATTTTGCTACAAAGACTTGAAGTGCATTTCCACTGTGGTCTTTTTGGGACATACCGCCTTGCCTCTCTCCGAGTGGGCCTGGCCTCTGAACTTTGTGATCTACAGTAGACCCTGCCTTGCTTGCCTTGCATTTGCTTCGTAAAAGTGTTGATACTGAGTTGGTTTCATACTCTGCCTTTTTCTCTCCTTTTCTAACGAATACTAGAGTGTCATCTAGGTTAAGCACTCACCTCTGTCTGCAAATAAGTGGTGTCTTTGAACCTAGACTTGTCGAAATATTGTTATGGGATTGATATATACTAATAGTAACTGTGATTGAAGTTGTTGGCCATATTAGTGCCAGTGTGTTTTTCATAGATGTGTTTTTAAATAAATAATTATATATCTTTACACCCAAGCTCTGATCCGTGTCTGCTTGTTCTACTGTGTAAATTGCCCTATCTTGTATACTCCATATACTGTCTAACTCGTCTTGAGAGAAGTCTGACTGCTCAGCCACAGCTACCAGGTAAATCTGGGTGGTGCAGACTGCTACCAATTGGGTTTACTGCTAACTCCTGTAGTCTTAAACTTTTTGCAGTGGTCCCAGAGGGAACTGCACAGGTTTCTGCCTAACACCTGGATGTCAGGCGTGACCTGAAATTCCACCTTGGCAGGACCAAGGGCTTCCGCAAATCAGACGCCCTGTTTGTCACTTTCAGAGGTGCAAGACCAGGCTATCAGGCCTCCAAGGCCTCCATACCCCGCTGGATGGTCTCAGCCATCAAAGAAGCATACGAGGGCCAGGGCAAGCCGCTTCCGGCGAACATGCACGCCCATGCAGTCAGGGCCAAGGCAACGCCCATTGCACTCCAGTGCCAGGTCTCTTGGCAAGTCATAAGCATGGCAGCCACTTGTGCCACTCCCTCGGCTTTCTGCAAGCATTACTGTTTGGATGCGTGCTTTCGATCGGATGCGGCTTTCGGACAGGCGGTTCTCAGGAACCTATTTGCTTAAAGAGGATCTCCTCTTCACCCTCGGGCTACATTTAGTTGTAATCGCCCATGCAGTATGGAGGAAAGGGGACAGGACGTAAGAGTAAAGAGTAATTATAAGTTACTCACCGTAGTGACTAACGTACTTTTAGTCCATAGTCCCCTCTCTTCCATACGTCCCACCGACCTCCTCCCTAATAATACCGGTGTCGTTAGGCAATGTTAAATCTATTGTCGATGCGTCAATGGGGACTGAGGTGTGGCGCCGGAGGGTGGAGCCAGGGCAGCGCATGCTCCCTGGGCCTCACCCCTGCACGTCTCTAAATTTAAAGGGGAAAAAGGTTTTTTTTCTGATGAAAAAGGTTCCGTCTCCCGTCCCTTGGAAGGGACACCCATGCAGTATGGAGGAAAGGGGACTAAGTCACTACGGTGAGTAACTTATAATGTTTGCACTAAAAAAATGTAATCGGAAGGCATAACGTGCATCCATAGATCCAGTGCCATCACATATGTTTGCCAATGCAATTCGGACTATATCCGTCTTCAGGGCTTAAGGCACTGTATATAGTTAGAACCATTCATTATTTTGCAGCACATAACAATTGTACCACCATGTTGTGGAAAACATAATAGAAATCATTGTTCAAAAGGTCAAAGGCATAATCAAAAGTACAAAAAAACAAACTAACTTTGCACAAATAACATGATGTTCAATAATCCACATTCACTTAACGAAATTCCTTGTACCTGATCATGTGGTAATGTGGATTAAAATCTTATATACATTAAGTATATCTCAACTGCATGATTCTGTGAAATAATCAAAAAATGCGTGGTGTGTGTGGTGCGGGACAAGCTTGGACATGCTTCCCTAAGCTGCTGAAAGGAATTTAGCCTACCTCGTGGCGAGATTGTAGTCTGTAGCGGTATTGCACTGTGTTGAATAAAATAAAATAGACCATTTTTGGTTATAGTTCTTGTGTCTGATATATTTTCCCCTCTTTTTGAGTCCTCACCTGCAGCTAAAAGCCGCTTGCGCCACTCGTAAAAGCTGGCATCTGCCATGCACTGTACTGTATACATTTTCCTGGCAACGTGATGCCGAGTGTCCCTGGGCATGTGTTACGCACACCTGGCTCCCACAGGGGTGTCCAGAGGAACTGGACAGCCACGGTCTCCACCAACGTGATGCGTAGTGCAGAGATGACTGACTGGACTGGCCCACCTAGCTTCGTCTCCTTGACCCGTAGAAGTAGTCTCCTAAAGACGGGGAAAAGGAATTAACCACCCGTGGATTTGAGTATTAACACCTCACTGCGTCCCCACTTATCACTTCTGACATTCCCTTTTACAAAGCTCACCTTATAGTTTTGTATGATGAGCTCTCCATCCTGCGAAGAAGGCAGGGGCGCGTTGATGGCCAGTTACTTCACTGCTTTGAGGATATTGGAAGAGTTCTGGACAAATCTTGGCTCCAAACCTCTGGGCGAAAGGACGTAAGTATATAGTTCTAATGAGTTCAAAATGTCCGATTAATCACTGTTGTCCAATTCCTTGTTTCTTTTGCAGCTTAGACCCAAAAGATGATCGTCTTGTGGCAGCTGAAAGCGTTCAGGTAAGAGTCTGTGTTTTGTAACACTGTCCGGTAAATGATGCCAAGGTTTAACTTGCTGCTTTCTCTTTTCTTGCAGGTGCAGCGTAGGAAGATTTGGCGTGCTGATGGATAATACCTCCTGCGGTAAAATCAGGTAAGCATATGGTGGCAAGAGATTGTCCTTGTTTGTTCCCTTAGCTCACCTTGTTGTTTTCTTGTCCCCCTTAGGCGCTGGAATGCGGCAACCAGGTGATGGAGACCGCACCGGATCGTAGAGATTCTGCGAGGAACGGTGAGTATGGCGCGGCGCTGCTGCTGGCGATGCGACACGTTTAAAATGAAGTCTGTTTCTGGTTCGAAGATGCGCTGAATCTGAAATCAGGAAATCAGGTAAGAAATCCAGTAAAGTTCTTGTTCTAACCTTTCTTCTTCTTTCTAGGCGCTCTGGACTCGAGACGGGCATGGCAGGATGCTGGATGCTGACTGCAGACACAGTGAGCGTTACGCAGCGATGCATGTGCTGCTCTTCGGGCGTGGTTTAAATAGCCTTCAAAGTAGTCCCAGGTAAGTATTCCTCCACAGCCACCACGAGTAACAAAATAGTCCCTAAGATAAAATAGTCCCTTCAAGCCTCACATGGGCTTGGATGCTTGGATCCCTTGCGGCATGGTCTGCATCAGGTATGTTTTAACATATGAGCCTGGCGCCTATGGCGCCAGGACTGATGTCCCATATGAACCTGGCGCCAAAGGTGCCAGGACTGTACCCAGATAGCCCCTAATGGGGGTTGCTGGGTTTGCTCCAGGTAACATGATGCCTGCTTCCGGGGTTGATGGACTTGGTCTGGATGCCCGGGGGTAGGCATCATGACAGCATGCTGATGTTGCAGCTGATGTCGATGTCTGTTACTAGTGTCCGCGGGCTCTAGAATGTAGTGTTTCTCAGTGTTGTACGGATGTCTGGTATCTCCATGGATGATAATAGAAACCAAAAGTAAAACAAAAGTAAATTACACTAATCCCTGTTCACCAAATTGAACGGGAGCCTTAGTATGATCCTTGAGGTCTGGCGTTGCTAGGCGATGCGTCGCCAAGCACGCGTGAGCACAATGACGTGGCTATCGCCTCGCATCCCGCAGGCCCCTGGTGCTGGGGCCTACAGGATGCCAGGTCTCTGTAAATGTAACACAGGGAGTTGCTGTAGTGTGTCAAACCTATTGAATGATAAATATCTATCATAAATCATAGAGTGTGTATTGTGGACACATGCTGTGGGAGGAGACTGTTCATGTTGTATATTTTACGCGTTGCCTTAAATATTCTACATTGTTCCTGTTACCATGGTACGTGTTGATACTTAGTTGTTATTGCCTATCTAAAGGAGAATCCATAACAACCGTTCAAAGCATATCAAGCAAATAAACTTTATATAGTGTCCTCCATTTTATATTGTGCTCATAATAGCTGTTGAATACTGGGCTGTCTTATATTCTACATTAAGATACACATTTCAATTGACATACATTGGATTTAGGGTTTGTGGGCTCGTCTGGAGAGAACCACCCACTACTATGGTTAAAACCATTGTGATCAATCGTGGTCTCTATAACTCCTCTCATTACCCATCTTAAACCATATTCATCAGTCATTTCAAGTGACTCACAGAGCCAAAGTATGTCACAAGTCTCTCCCCTTCTCACCTGTTTCTGCTGTGTACTTGCGACCTTCTGGGATTTCTTCTTCTTTACGGTCCAGGATTTGTATAGACCGGAACGCCGATCTTTGGCGTCCAGCGTGAGAGTAGCGGTTCAGTTTCCAGGAGCGTTCCAAAAGTCCAGGGTAGTTCCAGGAAGTAATTAAGGTACGCTCGGAGGCACAGAGGACCGTGAATCGAGCGCGGAAGGTTTTCCAGGAGATTGGGGAGGAAAAGGAACAGGAGGGAATTCAAGGGACTGGGAACAAGGAATCAAGCGAGAGCCCCGATCGAACTCTGGCTAAGCACGTCCGACTACAGGTAGCGGTAGCGTTGAGACACACAGAGCCACGGGGGCGTGTCTCTTTTGTAGGATGAGCAGCTTGGAACGCATAGACTCATCCGGAGCATTGTGTTCCGGGCGGCCATGTTGGAAGGATAACTGCATGCAATCCCCTGCGAGTCAGGGACCAGGAGGTCCAGAAAGGACGTAGACGACAGTTCATGACAAAGTAGTTGGATAGTCTTAGTCACTGTGGCTCATCTAGTTACTTACGTGCATACCCTATGATAGTAATTTTGTTCACAAGTAACACATATAGTTAATTTTCTTGTTTATTCCCCCTGGTGCAAGGGAGTCCAAATGGTCAATCCAGTACGTCTCTTTCTGATCCAGACGTCTGCTTAGGTCTTCATGTGCATTATGCTGTTTTATCACTTCTACCACCTGAAAACGTATCTGATTAATGTTGTGTTTCTTCTCATTCCAATGCCTTGCCACTGCTGAATTGATGTTATTAGGTCTGATACACGATCTGTGCTCATTCCATCGCACTTTGCCTTGTTACTTGGATTGCCCTAAGTAATAAATGCCACATGGGCACTTAATAGCCCCTAGCCCCACACCACTTGCCACTGCCAAGCACAAGTACTGTTCTCCGCATTTGACACACAACACACTTAGACTCCCTGCCCTATCCTCAAGGCTGCCCCACACCCCCCTGCAGCCCTCCCCACCATAGACAGCACCCTACTTAAATCACATTGCACCACTCATTCCCCACACACTATGTATCTGCCCGCTACCTACACACTCCTGCTAAGGATCATCCTTCACCTTCTCCACATCACTAACCCCCACAGGCCACACACCACATCTAACAACACATTACCTAATACCATCACAACACGCACACCCTACATCATGCCGCACCAGCCCACACTGACCAAGCCCCGTCAGCCACCCACCAGAAACCTAAGACTTCGTGCTAGACTACCATAGATCTATGAACCACTTTCCCGCACTCTTAAAGAACCTAACTCCAGAACCACCGAACTCCTAACGGCCACCAGGAGACGCTCCAAGCCTCCAGACATGAACCACAATATCAACCTACACAACACCAGCTACCCACACACCAACAACTAGCCACTCCACCCCCATGGCCCCAACTTCTAAGGCCATCACACCTACCATTAGAGGCGCACTCTTAAATGCCCGCTCTATCGTAGCTCATGCCACCGAGATAGCGGACCTCATACATTCCAAAAACCTAGACTTCCTGGCCATAACAGAATCCTGGCTCTATACAGCTGCCGGCCCTACCCTCATGCTAGCCATCCCTGACAACTATACAATCCTTAGAGCTGACAGAACCAAATCAAGAGGCAGAGGCCTGGCCATTATTGCCAAATCTGATCTTCACCTAAGACTGACTCCTACCAACAAACTAGACTCCTGCGAATCCCTCACAGTTAAAATGCCCACTGCTAATGCCCAAACATTCACTATTCGCCTCATATACAGGCTCCCTGGCCCCCTCGGATAATTTGAGGAAGACCTCACCAGTATCCTAACCGACAATCTAAAAAATTCCACTCAAAGTATTCTTCTAAGCGACTTTTACCTCGGATTTAAAGACCCCAAAGACCATCATGCCTTACTCATAGCAGACTCCATAGCTGAACTAGGTTTCTACCAAATAATCACCCTCCCAACGCATAACAAAGGCAGAACCCACGACTGGGTAGCAGACCATAACTGTGCCATCCACATCACCGACATCTCTCCCCAGACTTGGTCAGACCATCACCTTTCATCTTGAGGCCCTCACTACCATTAACCATAACCCTCTTGCCCCATCGATTCCCACGAGAAACAAAAAAAATATCACAGCTGAAAAGCTCATTCCACTCATCCTCCCCACCCTCAACTCCCTGCCCGACTTAAAGGACGCCATCACCTTAGTCAATGAATACAACTAAATAATGACTTCTGCTCTCGACTCGATCGCCCCACTGAAAGTCAGGAAAAGTAAGCCCAAAAAACACTTGAAAACCTGGTTCACGCCACACCTCAAATCCCTCAGACTAGAGAAACGTAAAAGTGAAAATACCTGGAAACATTCTCCAACAGAGTCCAATAAAACTAACCTCATCAGAATCTCTACCAAATACAAGAAGGAAATAATTCTTGCTAACCAAAGACTCTTATAACTTGAGAATCTCCCAATCGAATTCTAGCACTTAGGAACTGTTTACCATTCTCAAAGAATTGGAAACACCCATCCCCATCCCTGACACCTGCATCAAAGATCAACCTTGGTGTACTAGTGTACAAAACACCCTCTTAAACAAAGTGGCTACCCTACAAGCCAAGATAGCCAACAAAAAAGCTAATCTGCCCAGTAGCACCATTTCCCCCACTTCCATGCCACCACCCAATCATATCCGTTTCAGCTTCTCTAAAGTAACCATCCTCGAGGTCATAAAGGTTATTCTCTCCCTGAAACACTCCAACTGCCAGGGTGATCCATGTCCCGCACAGATTATTAAAGATGCAGCCAGAGACCTCTCACCCTTCATCACCGAACTAATTAACTCACTCTTCTCCAAAAGTGTCATCCCCAACAACCTCAAAGAGTCTTGGGTTCTCCCACTACTCAAACAAACACTAGACCCCTCCATACCCACCAATTACAGACCCATTACCACCGTCCCCTTCCTACTCAAAATCCTAGACAAGGTTGCTTACCTTCAAATTCAGCATTACTTGGAACAAAACCACCTCTTGGGAGTCCGCCAATCTGGCTTCAGGCCCCAACATGGAACAGAGACAGTCCTGATCGACCTTAAGGCACAAATTGACACTCTTAGAGACAATGGCAAAACAGCCCTACTTCTCCTCCTCAACTTATCTGCGGCATTTGACTTAGTGGACCACTCCATTCTCTGCAAGCACCTTAACACCGCAGCCCACTTCTCACAAAAAACCATTAGTTGGATACAATCATTCCTCAACGACAGAACCATGCAAGTCTTCTCCGCATCTGCAGCGGCTGACTCCACCCCTATCACCTGCGGTGTACCTCAAGGATCATGCGTCTCTCCCACCCTGTATAACATCTTCACAACGCCCCTTTTCGACAATCTCGATGGTCTGGGTATCATCTACACTAACTATGCAGATGATACCCAGATCCTCATACCATTGACGGGAGATTACGACAAGGATTTGGCCTTGGTGAACAGGGTGTACCTCATCATTCAGGCATGGATGGCCTCACATGGGCTATGCCTGAATGACGACAAGATGGAGCTCATCATCCTTGGTAATACCCATAACATTAACAAGCTATGCCACATTTACCCCTGCTTCTTGATTGATGGAAACACCATCGAAGTAGCGAAGGAAGTAAAAACGTTAGGCTTCTACTTAGATGCCACCTTCTCCTTCAAAAAACAGGTAAGCTCCCTGGCCTCTTCCACCTCCTAAACCTGTAAATTAATTAGAGCAGCCAAACCTTTCCTCTCCCCCAAAACCTGCACCACCCTTGCCAGAACCCTTATTGTATCTAAGTTAGATTATTGTAGCGCCTTATACATAGGAGCCAATAAATATATCATAGACAAAATCCAGATCTTACAAAATAATGCGCTCAGAGCAGCACTGAGCTTCGCTAAAAAAGAGCACATATCCAATCTAAGAAGAGCTCACAACTGGCTCTCAACCAAAGACAAAACTGCTCTAAAAGTTGCATCTCTCACCCACAAATGCCTTAATAACGCAGCACCGCACTACCTCATAGATAGACTTACCAGACACACCCCTAATCAACACACCAGATCATCCAATTCCAATACCCTCACAGTGCCCAGATACAAACGCTTTAAAACCGGAGGCACCAGCTTCCAAGTACAAGGCGCACAACATTGGAACTCCCCTCCTCCGTAAGAACTCCCCAACCCTACCCACTCTTCAGGCATAAATATATCCAATGGATCAAGGAAAATGACATCTTACTCCCCTAACCTCCCTAGCTCTCCCAGCCAACTTCTGAACATTTTACACTTCCTGTACATATGACCGATACTACTGTACATATTTTACATATTTCTATTTACTGCTCATATCTCCCGCCTCACTTGTATGTATAATACTTACTGTATATTAAGCTCGCCTATTTTATTTACTGTATTGTATTTACTGTATTTTCTTTATTATATATGAACGTACAGCAATGTAACCAAGCTGAGAATATTCTTTTTGCCTTTTGCGCCCTGATACCCCCGGGTCCGGTGCGCAATACAAATATTAAACTAAACTAAACTAATAGCATAGATTATGTTCGGTGTATCACAGGTAGCATAACTCTTAGTTTTTATTTTTTCTCCTGTTTGTGGGTGGTTGATTGTATCTCCTTTGTGTATAAAACCACAATTACTACAGTGTATGCAAGGGAAAGTTCCTTTTCTCAATGTAATGGGTTGTTTAATTGGTGGTCTGGTTTTCACTAGTGTATCTCTGCAGTTTTGTCACAATCCATGCTCCTGACCCCCTCAGGTATAACAGCCCCCTGGCAGCAGTGGGGCTAAAGTCCTTCACACCAGCCCCAAGGGCCTTGAAACTCCATCAGAAACATGTATGGAGTCAGTCCGGGCGCCTTTGGAGCCAGGCTCATTATCAGGAATAAAGCAGTACCAGTTTTGGACCTTAATCCAACATGGATGCCTAATACACAGCTCTGTTCTTTAGAATCAAGCCATGTAGTCTAGTGTTTTGGGTGTGGCTGGGCCTGGAACTACTTGGCCTGGAACTACTTTACCTAGGCTATTTAAACCACACCCAAACAGCAGGACACGCTTTGCGTTATTCTGCACCCCTGCAGCGTAACGCTCACCATGTCCAGCTCCTGCTCATCTGCTTCTCCGGTGGCCCAATCCTGAAGCCCTAGATCTGGATTCCATTTATAATCTGGAGGAACAAGAACAGCATTAGCGAGCAAGAACACTTACCTGTGAAGTAACCGGCCTTCAATCCATCCTGTGCTTCGCTTAACTAGCCCATCTCCGGAGTTCGCCGCAACCTGCAAAGGTAAAGAAACAAGGACAGCATTAATAACAAATTTTACCTGGGCAAGCAGCGAGTCCTGGCAGCACCCTGCGCTTCTCTTACCTCTCCCATCTCTGGATTTCACCGCAACCTGCAAGGGAGAAGGAACAAGGTCAGCATTCACAAAGCACTTACCTGGGCAAGCAGCGCTCCGATCGCTCATCACTCCGGAACATCACTGCAACCTGTACAAAGAAGAGAAGAGAACACAGGTAAGCAATTAATACTAATAAACAGCGCAGTGCTCCGGGCATCAATAACTCACTGTGGTCTTCGCCATCGGCGCGGCAACTCCGAGATCGCAACCATCCCTATGAAAACAAAAGAGACATTGTTGGGGAACAGCGTAGTGGAGCAAGACGCAGGGAAGACAGAGAAAACGGAGGGATAGAAAGAGACAGAATAAAGACGCAAAAGACATTATAACTCACCTGGAAGACAGCAAGCAGAATCTGAGTCACAGCCGGTCTGGACCCGACATAAAGGCACACGGACCAGTGAATCAACTAGGTCCATGGAACACCCGCACCAACCACGCGCCCCTGTACAGAGACGCAGGACGGAGAGTTCAACGCACAAAAACCTAAGGTGAGCAATAACCCCAAGGGAGGGGATTTGAACCAGAGGTAGGTGGGAGTCCATCCCTCACAGAACCAGTATCTTAACCCTCCATTCTCCTGTTATAGTCTGGCACATAACCAAGCAGAGAGAGGTCCGGGATAGCGCTTAGACTTCCATCCAGTATCGGGTGGCGCCCCCGTGGATACCAGGTGAGCATAACAGGTTTGCACACTTCTTAAAGGCAAATATTAGATTATCTTTGAACAAATGTTCAACCCTTGAGTCGCTGGCTAGTATACACCAACTCTTGTTGATAGTGGACTTGATTTGACTGCTCTGAGTAGAATAGCATGACATGTACACCAGGGGTGTGGTCACCTCAGTCAATCTTTTTTGCTGTGTCGGTGCTATGATCTGATCTTTTGCAGCCTGTACCTCTTTGGTCTTGTTTCCACGTGCTTCAAATGTATTGCCCATATTTTCTATTTCTCTTTCATATGATACTGGGTCATTGACAATTTGCTTTACTCGCATCATCTGGCTGACGATATATAATGTTATTTTGGTCCGTCTCCTTCCGAAAAATGTTCATCATGTATTTATCCTGTTGAACCTGTATGAATTCATCTAAAATGTGTATCTCTGTCCTGGAACTCTCGCTGGTAAATTGAATCCTTGGGTCTATGGTGTTTAAGTATACGAAAAAAGTCTTGTAGGCTCTCTGATGAGCCTATCCAAATGTCATCAATGAAACGGACCCAATGGGATATGTAATTACGCCATACTCGATATGATCTCTCTTGAACCTATGCACAAAGCAATTGCCATATGTGGGGGCCATTGTGGCCCCCATATATGTTGCTGAGGTTTGCAGAAAGAACTGATCCCTGTATTGAAAGTACACATTTTCAGATATAAACTGGAGGAGGACCTGAATGAATTATTTAATGACTTTCATTTCTCCTTCATTGAGCAAGAACCATTCAATTGCTTCTTGTCCCATATCTTGCGGGATGGAGGTGACAGACTCTTGAAATTGATAGTAAACAAAATAGAGTTCTTGATGTATCCAGTGCTGTTGAGACGTTCCAAAAAATGGGTAGTGTCTTTAATATACATTTTAGTCTTTAGTATTAGGGGCTGAAGAAAATAATCAATATACTTTCCCAATAGTAGCAGTAGGCTATCCATACCAGAAACTATTGGTCTGCCTGGTGGTTGGGTTGGATGTTTATGTACTTTGGGTCAAGTATTGAAGTTCGGAATCCTGGGGCATTTGTTGATCAGGAATGCTTTGGTGCAGTCATTGATCCAGCCCAATTCTTCTGCCCTGTTCAGCAGTGTCTCTAGGTTAAGAATCCCAGCAGTAGGATCTCCTTCAAGTTTAGCATAAGTGGTAGCATCATTCAGCTGTCCTTCACATTCTTTATGGTAGTCTACACTGCTCATGATCACCAATGCTCCCCCTTTGTCCGCTGGTCGTATTGTTATGCTGTTGTCACCATAGAGGTTCTTCAGCAAGGTGAATTCAGTTGGTTTTAAGTTACTAAATTTAGGGCGTTTGTATGAGATCTTTTTGAGGTCACTCAGAGTCCGTCTGTGAAAGATTTTGATGGATGGAATACTAATAGGAGGCATGAAATTGCTTTTCCGTTTAAACTCTTGTAGTATGTCCTCGTCCTTTGATTGACTACTTGTTTGTTGAAAAATACTTTAAGCTTCAGTTTCCTAACAAGCTTAAAAAAGATCCTCTTTTGATTGAAAGAGTGATGTGCTGTGTGTTGGGACGAAACTCAATCCTTTTTGTAGTAAATCTGTTTCTGCTTTATTCAGGATTCTAGAAGATGGGTTAATGACTAAACTTTCTTCTGCTGAAGTCTGGTTCTCCAGCATGGGGTCTGGCATGGATTCACATGCTCATGAATATTCCCCGTCGTCAGGCTGGGAATCCTCGGTAAAGAAAAAACCAGTATCAGTTTCGTTTCTGATCTGACTTTCGTAGTAATAACCAATCACTGGTCTCTGCGTCATACTGACCACAGCCAATGACTGCCCTCTACCTAAGCCCCACCTCTGGCAGCCATCTTCAGATTTTTACCGCACGTTCATGTGTTGGGATCCTCGTGCTATTGCTCTCGAGCGTTAGTGCTATTTTTTCACGTTTTTTCTCAAAAACTTCGTTTTTTTCGGTCAAAAGAGCCTCAAGCTCCACCGACTCTCTATCCGATCAACGGGGACCCGTGTCGGATTCGTCTGCGCCCCTCAAGGGTGAAGATTTGTCGAGCTACGCTTTTGGAGGACTCCAGAAGTTTCTCAGGCCCAGTCATGGCCCAGGAGAAGGGAAGCTCGACGCCCGGAAAGCTGTTCAGGGTCTGCCCTGGATGCCAGCTGCAGAACGTCTTCAAGGAGGACAAACACTCTTTTTGTCTCTACTGCCTACATGAGGACAAGACGCACGTGGAGAAGGACTGTGCGTTTTGCGGCAACATGTCGGAGCGGACCATGAAGGACCGCCATCAACGTCTCGCCAACTGGCTAGAAGGGAAGAGCCCGTCCGGCGAGAAGAAGAAGAAGAAATCTGAGCGGTCTTCTAAGACCTTTGAGGACGCCCCGGCGACGGGGGTCCAACATAAGGCCAAGCACCGCGAGTCCGCTGGCACCGGGAGCGCCGAACGGTCGGGCTCTACGGGCGCCAGGCAGGGCGCAACCTCCCCGGCACCATCAACCACGAGCCAACGCTCTGGGTCGGGTAAGAGGAAGGCCGAGCACCCGGCGAAGCTCCTGGAGAGGCCCCGGTCGAGCTCGAAGGCCCCATCGGAGGGGGAGCGAGGCGGTGTCCCCCCCCCCTCAAGGATAAGGCGGTGAGCGCACCTAAGGTGGTGAAGGCCTTAATCCATCCGGCCAAGCCCTCTATCGAAACTGTCGCGGCGGCCCTGGCTCAGCCTGTGCAGGCTACACCAGTGGTGGCGACCTCGGGGCTCAGAGTCTCCCTGCCACCTCGGAGGGAGTCCTCTTTTGTGCCCATCGATAGGACCCCCGTGAAATCCCCCGAGGGGAAGAGAAAAGGGGGGCAGGGCGTCGTCGTAGATTCGGCTTCAACCTCGGAGGAGGAACTGGTCGAGGTCTTAAGCCACGGCCTCGGCGTGGAAGAAGACCGGCCCGTCGGGATGGATCCCGACGCAGGTGACGACGACATCGTCGAGGGTACCGACGGGGCCCCTGATCGCCCGTCGGATTCCCCTCTGCCAGCACCGCAAGACAACTCGGCGGCCATTTTGTTGGCTATACAGTCCTTATGCTCAGAGATAAGGATAAGACTACCGTTGCCGACGGAGGAACCTCTTCCGTCGGGGGACCCAGAACCGGGACCTTCTGGTGTTCCCCCTACTAAGAAAAGAAGGATCCACCCTCCACCTCCTTTTCAGCCGTCGCGCCCCGTCCAGCCCTCCTCCCCGTCCACCCGAGGGGATGATACGGGGACTGACACGGCAGCGACGGGTACGGACGACGAGGTATACGACGAGGATGTACCGTCGTCGCCTCCCACCAGGGCTTCTCCGCCCGACGAGATTGGATCGTTCCACTCCATGATCACCAGGGCATCCGAGCTTTTTCAACTCTGCCCTGAGGAGAAGAAGGAAGGTTTCCTTTATCAGCGGCGCGAGGCCAAGAGGAAGACGGTCCTCTCAGTGCCTCTATTGGACGACATTTGGGATGAGGGCCTCACCCTCCTCAAGAACCCTTCCACGACGCCAGCTAGAAGAGACCGGTACGAGAAGAAGTACCGGGTCCCGGACACGGCCCCCCTGTGCCTCCGGGCGCAGCCTACCCCGGACTGCGTCGTCTCCGCGGCGGCCAGGAAGAAAGCGGGGGGGTGCGGCCTCCACATCGACTTCCCCACCGGACGGTGAGGGAAAGAAATTGGACGCTATGGGACGCAGAGTCATCTCGTCGGCAGCGACGACGATTAAAGCGGCCAACGCCTTGGCTATCGTGGCCCGCTACGACAGGGAGCTCTGGTACAAACTGGCTCCCCTGCTGGACTTCCTGCCGGACGACAAGAGGACAGAGGCCCTGGAGATCCTGCAGGAAGGTGAGGTGGCTTCGGACCACGCCATTACCGTTGCAACGGACATCGCCGACACTGGGTTCCGCCAGTTGGGCAACGGCGTTTGCCTTAGGCGGCGTGGATGGCTCAAGGCTACGGACTTCCGTCAAGACGTTCAGACCAGAGTCCTGGACATGCCCTTCGATGGGAACAACCTGTTTGGCAAAACAGTGGACGATTCCCTTCAGGCCATTAAAGCGGACACTGAGACGGCCCGGGCCCTGGGAGTTCTGCAACAACGACGGACGCCCTTTCGGAGCAGCGGAGGCAAGGGCGCCTCCAAAGGTTCCGGCGGCGGTTTCTCCGCCTACCGTCAAGCGGCCCGCTCGTCGTCTCAGTAGGCCTACAGAGGACGAGGCAAGTCTGGCGGACCCCGCCGTCGTCGCCAAGGAGGTCAAGGCGGCAAAGCCTCGTCGAAGCAGGATTGAACCGGCCGTGGGGTCGGGCCCCCACCGAAGCACCCCGGTGGGAGGCCGGCTGGCGAGCTTCGTCAGCGTGTGGGAGTCCATCTCCACCGACCGTTGGGTGCTGGACGCCTTGGCCCGGGGCCACGCGCTCGAGTTCCAGAGAAGGTGCCCGCGCGTCCCACCCCGTGGCCAGGAAAGAACTTCACGTCCCTCAACTTCTCCTGGAGGTAAAAGCGATGCTCAGGAAGGGCGCCATCGAACTCGTCCCAAAGAGGCTTCGGGGCTCCGGAGTCTACTCGAGATACTTCCTTGTGAAGAAGAAGACGGGGGGATGGCGCCCCATCCTGGACCTGCGACGTCTGAACAAGTTCATCAAGGCGCAGAAGTTCCGGATGGTCACCCTCCAGCACGTCCTGGGTCAGCTGGAGGAAGGAGACTTCCTGTCGTCGTTGGATTTGGAGGATGCCTACTTCCATATTCCCATCCTAAAGGGGCACCGAAAATTCCTCAGGTTTGTGGTCCAAGGGCATCATTACCAGTTCAAAGCCCTCCCCTTCGGTCTACGGTCGGCACCCAGGGTATTCACCAAGTGCCTCGCACCGGTGGCGGCGCAGCTGCGCCGCGAGGGGGTCCACGTCTACCCCTACCTGGACGACTGGCTCATCCGAGCCAAGACGAGGGAGCTTGCCGTGGTTCACACGGCAAGGACCGTCCAACTTCTCACGGACCTGGGATTCTCCGTGAACTACGCCAAATCCCACCTGGTACCCGCGCAAGACGCTCTGTTTCTGGGAGTGAGGCTCAACACAGTGTCTCTTCTGGCCTCCCCGTCGGAGGAGAGGACCAGGACCATCCTGGGCAAGGTGCAGTGGATGTTGGTGGCCGACGCGGCCAAGGTGAGGTCCATCAAGTCCCTCCTCGGAATGATGTCTTCCTGCATCTACCTCATTCCCATGTGCAGGCTTCGGATGCGCCCGTTGCAGGAGTTCCTGGACGCGCGCTGGATCCAAACGACGGGCAGCTTCGAGGAAAGGATCACACTCGACGAGAGTTTCCGACGAGCGATCCGGTGGTGGGGCACCCGCGCGCATCTGACGGCGGGCTTGGACTTCCAGACCCCAGCCCACCAGGAGACAGTGACCACGGATGCCTCCCTGGAAGGGTGGGGAGCGCACACCGAAAATCTGCACGCAAGAGGCCTTTGGCTCCCGACGGAGAAATCCCTACATATCAACGTCCTGGAGCTCCGTGCAGTGTTTTGGGCCCTCAGGTCCTTCCTTCCGTCCCTCAAGGGCAAGGTGGTGAGGATCTTCACCGACAACACCACCACCATGTTTTACATCAGGAAACAGGGCGGAACCAGGTCCCCAGCACTGTCCAAGGAGGCGCAGGACCTGTAGCATTGGGCCATCGCCCAAAGGATATTTCTGGTGCCGTTTCATCTGGCAGGGATAAAAAACACCATCGCCGACTCACTCAGCAGGGAGCTGCGCTCGTGCCACGAGTGGGAGCTACGGCAGGATCTAGTGGATCGCCTCTTCCGACGGTGGGGCACACCCCAGATCGACCTGTTCGCGACGGCGACGAACTCCAAGTGCCGGAGGTTCGCCAGCAGGTTTCCCCAGGCGAGGAGCATGGGCGATGCTTTCTCGTTCCCCTGGGAGGGCCTGTTCCTATACGCGTTCCCTCCTTTGCCACTGCTAATCCGGCTCGTCAACCAGCTCAAGAAGTCACGGTGCAGGATGATCCTCGTCGCACCTGCGTGGCCGAGGCAGATATGGTTCCCGGACCTTCTGGACTTGTCAGCGTCCCCGCCAATCAAGCTGCCGGTGGACGCGGATCTACTCTCCAGAGAAGGAGGCGCCATCCTCCACCACGACCCGAAATCGCTGAACCTGCAGGCCTGGCTCCTGCAGCGCTAGAGTTTGGAGGATACGACATACCGGCCGACTGCAGAGAGGTTCTTGCAAAGGCCAGGGCGCCCTCGACTCTTAAATGCTACGGACACAAATGGAAGAGGTTCTCTGTCTGGTGCCACGCACAGAAGATTAACCCTCTACGGATTACGGCCCCCCAAGTACTGCCGTACCTGCTGACGCTGGCCAAAGCTGGACTGGCACACGCGTCCATCAAGATTCATCTTGCTGCGATCTCCCGATACACCAGAACCACGGGGCGGACGTCCTTGTGGTCTCATCGTCTGGTGAAAGAGTTCATGAAGGGACTGTTCAGATCGTTCCCGCCGGTGAAGGCTCCGGCCCCGGCGTGGGAGCTCAACGTGGTGCTGACCAAGCTCATGGGACCTCCGTTCGAGCCTCTGCACTCAGCTCCGTTGAAATTTCTGTCGTGGAAAACAGCGTTTCTTGTGGCCATCACCTCCGCACGACGAGTGGGAGAGATCCAGGCCCTTTCCTGCAAGGCCCCGTACTTGACTTTTCACGACACGAGGGTAGTGCTCAGGACGCACCCCTCCTTCATGCCCAAGGTACCGTCAGACTTCCATCTCAACGAACCCTTGGTGTTGCCTGTGTTCTTCCCGTCGCCTTTGTCGCCGGCTGAGAGGACTTTGCACTCGCTGGATGTGGCTAGAGCGCTGAAGTTCTACGTGGACCGCACGAAGTGTTTTCGGAAGACGTCACAACTCTTTGTGAACTTTGGACCTGTCAATCAGGGGAAGGCTCTCTCGAAGGCTTCCATTTCCAGATGGCTCTCCGGCTGTATCATGTACTGTCATCGGTTGGCAAACCGACCGCTGCCTGGCCGTCCGAGAGCCCATTCCACCAGAGCGATCGCAGCTACCACGGCGTTCCTATCTGGTGTGCCCCTGCTGGACATATGCAGGGCTGCTACGTGGAGGTCGATGCACACCTTCACGAAATTCTACTGCGTCGACCGGGATTCCAGGGAGGAGTCCAGGGTCGGCCAAGCAGTGCTGCGCAACCTGTTCGCCTGAGGTGAGCCTGGTGAGGAGGTAAGATGCTTAATGTTGAGTTTGATGTGATGCTTGATATTGAGCCTTTGCCACCTCCCGTGGTTGTGCATGTGTGTACTGCTATGTATTCTTTATTCATGAGCATGTGAATCCATGCCAGACCCCATGCTGGAGAAGGAACAAGTTACTTACCTGTAACTGTTGTTCTCCAGCATGGGTCTGGCATGGATTCACATGCGAACCCTCCCGCCTACCCCTCTGCGGCTCTTCACTTGGTCATACTGCCACTTCACGTGCTTCCAAATCTGAAGATGGCTGCCAGAGGTGGGGCTTAGGTAGAGGGCAGTCATTGGCTGTGGTCAGTATGACGCAGAGACCAGTGATTGGTTATTACTACGAAAGTCAGATCAGAAACTAAACTGATACTGGTTTTTTCTTTACCGAGGATTCCCAGCCTGACGACGGGGAATATTCATGAGCATGTGAATCCATGCCAGACCCATGCTGGAGAACAACAGTTACAGGTAAGTAACTTGTTCCTTACTCTTCCTTTCATCCTTGTGTTTTCTCTTTCCCCCGCCTGGCCCTCTTTCTTCTGTGGTTCGTCCAAAAAAAGTGGCACCCTCAGATGTTGTCGGTTTGGAGTCGGTGCCTCCACCTGTCGCTACATTATCTCGGGGAGTTGGTCTTTTGTCAATTGCGGATTCACAGTCTGTGCTGGAAGAGTTGCCTGAACTCCCTGGTTGTGGTCTCCTCTGTGGTGGAGCTGTATATTTTCTTATAACCTTAGACATACCCTAAACAAAGAGAACAGAGAGTTTGTGCGAAAATGGGAGGCGATTCTTAACAAGTGCTCTTTGGACCTTATCTTGCCGATGACACAAGAAGTCACAAAGAATGTAACACTAAATGCAGAAATAGATGAAATAGAAAAGGAATGGAACAACCTACTGGGCAAAGAAGAATTAGACATAATATTAACAGACATCAACCAGAAGTTGGAATCATACCAAACAGAAATTGAGGCAAAGAAGGTCCGAAAGTTTAGAAGAGATACCTATGACTAACTTAAACGGGGAGGTCTATACATGGATGGAAAAATATACAGCTCCACCACAGAGGAGACCACAACCAGGGAGTTCAGACAACTCTTCCAGCACAGACTCCGAATCCACAAGTGGCAAACGACCAACTCCCCGAGATAATATAGCAACAGGTAGAGGCACCGACTCCAGACGGACAACATCTGAGGGTACCACTTTTTTAGGACGAACCACTGAAGAAAGAGGACCAGGTGGGGGAAGAGGAAACACAAGGATGGAAGGAAGAGTAACCAGACTACAGCAGAAGAAAGTTTAGTAATTAACCTATCATCTAGAATCCTGAATGAAGCGGAAACAGATTTACTACAAAAAGGATTGAGTCGCGTCCCGACACACAGCACATCACTCTTTGAATCAAAAGTGGATCTTTGTTAGGAAACTGAAGCTTGAAGTATTTTTCAACGAACTCGAGCTCACCAGTAGTCAATCAAAAGACGATATACTATGAGTTTAAACGAAAAAGTAATTTCATGCCTCCTATTAGTATTCCATCCATCGAAATCTTTCACAGACATACTCTGAGTGACCTCAAAAAGATCTTGTACAAACACCCTAAATTTAGTAATTTAAAACTAACTGAATTCACCTTGCTAAAGAACCTCTATGGTGATGATAGCATAACAATATGACCATCGGACAAAGGGGGAGCATTGGTGATCATGAACAGTATAGACTACCATAAAGAATGTGAGAGACAGCTGAATGATGCTTCCACTTATGCTAAACTTGAAGGAGATCCGACTGCTGGGATTCTTCACAACCTAGAGAGACTGCTGAACAGGGCAGACAAATTGGGCTGGATATGGCAAGAGACGAGCACTGTAGGGGGGAGGGAGAGACGGGTTCCCTGATGGCATGGAAATCATTAATAGCGGAATTGTTTGGAGCAATACAAGATCGGACAGAATCTACGGGAAGCGAGGCCCCGCCATGTGCGGCAGATACAGAGCGCGAGGAACAAACAGGCTCATGAAGGGGGGGTGGGAGGGTGGGAGCAGTGATTAATATTGATTATTGAACAATTGGATTGTTGTAAATTGCACTGCATATTTGGTTGTATTGTTGTGTGGTTTGATGAAATTTAATAAAAACCTTTTAAAAAATTTAAAAAAAAAGAATTGGGCTGGGTCAATGACTGCACCAAAGCATTCCTGATCAACAAACACCCCAGGATTCCGAAAGTCTATACTTTACCCAAAGTACATAAACATCCAGCTCAACCACCGGGCAGACCAATAGTTTCCGGTATGGATAGCCTATTTATTTATTTGTATAGCGCCGACTGCACGCAGGCATCGGGGCGCTTATATATAAACATAGACAAGACTCATAGGGAGCCCAAAAAAGATGAGACGGGACAAAAATACATAAAGTACTTGTTGCCTAATTCAGGTAGGTCTAGACGGAGGGTTACATGAAAAGCTCAGATTTTTGTTTTTTGCGGACTGCAACCATTGGGAAAGTATATTGATTATTTTCTTCATCCCCTAATACAAAAGACTAGCACATATTTTAAAGACACTACCCATTTTTTGGGGCGTCTCAACAGCACTGGATACATCAAGAACTCTATTTTCTTTACTATAACGTCAAGAGTCTGTACACGTCCATCCCGCAAGATATGGGACTAGAAGCAATTGAATGGTTCTTGCTCAATACAGAAAGGAACGCCATCAAATAATTAATTCTGGTCCTCCTCCAGTTTATATCTGAAAATGTGTACTTTCAATACAGGGATCAGTTCTTTCTGCAAACCTCAAGAACATCTACAGGGGCCGCAATGACCCCCACATATGCCAATTGCTTTATGCATCGTTTCGAGAGAGATTATATTTTGGACCATGGAGTATGGCGTAATTACATAGCCCTTTGGGTCCGTTTCATTGATGACATTTTTGGCATTTGGATAGGCTCATCAGAGAGCCTACAAGACTTTTTCGTATACTTAAACACCATAGACCCAATGATTCAATTTACCAGTGAGAGTTCCAGGACAGAGATACACTTTTTAGATGTATTCATACAGGCGCAACAGGATAAATACTTGACTAACATTTTTCGGAAGGGGACGGACCAAAATAACCTTTTACATCGTCTGAGCTTTCATCAACCAAGTCTAATAAAAAACGTACCTTTCAGCCAGATGATGCGAGTAAAGCGAATTGTCAATGACCCAGTATCATCTTAAAGAAAAATAGAAAATATGGGCAATACATTTTAAGCACGTGGATACAAGACCGAAGAGGTACAGGCTGCAAAAGATCGGATCATAGCACTGACACAGCAAAAAAGTTCGAATGAGGCGACCACATCATTGGTGTACATGTCATGCTACTCTACTCAGAGCAGTCGCATTAAATCCACTATCAACAAGAATTAGCGTATCCTAACCAGTGACTCAAGGGTTGAACATTTGTTCAAAGACAATATGATATTTGCCTATAAGAGGAGTGCAGACTTCAGAGATAGACTAGTCAAAACCAGACCACCAATTACCACCCCTTACATCGAGAAAAGGAACTTTCCCTTGCCTACATTGTAGTAATTGTGGTTTTATAAATAAAGGAGATACAATCAACCGCCCACGAACAGGAGAAAAAATTAAGATCAAGAGTTATGCTACCTGTTATACACCAAAGATAATCTACGCCATTAAGTGCCCATGTGGCATTCATTGTGTAGGGCAATCCAAGTGACAAGGAAAAGTGCGATGGAATGAGCACAGATTGTTTATCAGAACTAAGGACATTAATTCGGCAGTGGCAAGGCATTGGAATGAGAAGAAAAACAACATTAATCAGACATGTTTTCAGGTGGTACAAGTGATAAAACAGCATAATACACATGGAGACCTAAGCAGATGTCTGGATCAGAAAGAGACATACTGGATTGACCGTTTAGATTCCTCTTGCACCAGGGGGAATAAACGAGGAAATTAACTATATGTGTTACTTGTGAACTACTATCATAGGGTATGCACATAAGTAACTAGATGAGCCACAGTAACTAAGACTACCCAAATACTTTGGCTCTTTGAGGCACTTGAAATGACTGATGAATATGGTTTAACATGAGTAATGCGATGAGTTATAGAGACCAAGATTGATCGTAATGGTTTTAACCATAGTAGTGGGTGGTTATCTCCAGACGAGCCCACAAACCTTAAATCCAATGTATGTCAATTGAAATGTGTATCTTAATGGAGAATATAAGACAGCCCAGTATTCAACAACTATTATGACCACAACATAAGATTGAGGACGCTATATACGCTTTATATGCTTGATATGCTTTGAAAAATTGGTATGGATTCTCCTTTATATAGGCAGTAACAACAAAGTAACAACACATACCATGGTAACAGGAACAATGTACAATATTTAAAACAATGCGTAAAATATACAACATGAACAGTCTCCTCCCACAGTGTGTCAACAATAGATATTTGTGATCACAATAGATACTCTGACTTATGATAGATATTTATCATTCAATAGGTTTGAGACACTACAGCAACTCCCTGCGTTACATTTACAGAGACCTGGCATCCCGTAGGCCCTAGCGACAGGGGCCTGCGGGACACGAGGCAATAGCCACGTCATTGCACTCATGCGCGCATGGCGACACGTCGCCTAGCAATGCCAGACCTCGAGGATCATACTAAGGCTCCCGTTTTAATTCGGTGAACGGGGATTACCGTAATTTACTTTTGTTTTACTTTTGTTTTGTTTTATCATCCATGGAGATACTAGACATACGTACAATACTGAGAAATATTACATTCTAGAGCCCGCGGGTGCTAGTAACAGAGATCGACATCAGCCACAACGTCAGCTCACCCAGGGACGCTTGGCATCACGTTGCCAGGCAACTGTATACATTACAGTGCATGGCAAAGGCCGGCTTTTACGAGCGGCGTAACAGACTTGTAGCTGCAGGTAAGCACTCAAACAGAGAGGAAAATATATCAGACACAAGAACTATATGACAAAATAACCAACAATGCTTTATTTTATTCAACACAGCGCCATACTGCTACAGACTACGATCACGCTACGAGGTAGGCTAAATTCCTTTCACCAGCAGCTTAGGGAAGCATGTCCAAGCTTGCCACGCACAACACACTGAGCAAGCATTTATTTTATTTTTTTCACAGAATCATGCAGTTAAGATATACTTAATGTATATAAGATTTTAATCCACATTACCACATGATCAGGTAAAAGGAATTTCGTTAATGTGGATTATTGAACATCATGTTAGTTGTGCAAAGTTAGTAACTTGTAACAATTTTTAATGGACCATTATCTGATTTTCTCCCTTACTGTATGCTACTCAACTATACCCACATACGTTATGTGTCAACTGGTTTTGTGATACCGATACACATTGGTTTATTTTGATCTTGAATCTGGTCTTGATTTTGGTTTTTTGTACTTTTCATTATGCCTTTGACCTTTTGAACAATGATTTCTATTATGTTTTCCACAACATGGTGGTACAATTGTTATGTGGTGCAAAATGATGAATAGTTCCAACTATATACAGTGCCTTAAACCCTGAAGACGGACATAGTCCGAAATGCATTGGCAAACATATGTGATCTATGGATGCACTTTATGCCTTCCGATAAAAAAAATGTTTGTGCAAAATGAACTATATGAGCTTTTTGCTTTAATTTGGAATGAGACTTTAGATATTAACAATTATCAACATAACCTACTGCAACTCCAGTGGAGAGCCCAACGTCAGCACGCCTAGAATTGGATGGGATTCTAATTCTTTCTTTTGCTTGGGAATTAGCCAACCACCACTCCACCGCAGGAATTTCTGTTATTGGAAATGATTACTGTGAAATTATCATTGGGCATTATCGTTGGGCATAAGGAGTTTTTTATTAATGGTGTGACATGGCCAGTGGCCCTAGCTGGTGGGCCCAAATGAAAGATATTGGGGCTACACGTACAGAGGCCAGGGCCGAAAGCCATAGCTAGTAATACCTCAAACTATGCAACATGTTCGGCCGTGGCCACTGACCATGGCTGAAAGCCATGGCTAGCGGGCCCAAAAGAAAACTATTGGTACAACATGTACAGTGCCCACAGCAAAAGGCCATGCATAGTGGGCCCTGAGGAAACTAAGGTATAGCAAAACCTTTGAAATTCTGTGAAAAATCATTTGCTAAGGGAGAGTTGAGGTGATCAGTTTTAATGCAACAAATCCCCTGAAATTCAGCACTCGTATTTCAATCAAGTCCATCTCGGAGAAGAAAATGCATCATACGAACCAAACAGTTATAGATGGTAATGGCCAAGGAAGAAAAATGCAGTTGAAGATAGTAAGGGTACCATGGAAAGAGGAGGGGACGCTTTGTAAGTACCTATGAGGACCACGAAGAGCTTTGTATTTTCAAGCGTTATCAGGGGATCCCCATAGGCATTATCTGGGAAATCCCACGGGAATGGGGGAGAGTGGCAAAAAAAGTAATTTTACACCTGCAGCGTAATGGGCACATGGCAATGGGTCTCTGTGCTGGAGGTCATGGCTAGTGGGCCCCAATGAAACCTACTGGTGCCACATGGCCAGTGGCCGCGGCCGAGACTGGCCATGACCAAGGGCCATGGCAAATGGGCCGCGAACAAACCTATTGATGCAACATGTACAGTGCCCAGGGCTGAAGGCCATGGCGAGTGGGCTCAGAGAAAACCTATTGGTGCAGCATGTACAGTGTCCACGGTCAATGGCTAGTGGGCCCCAAAGAAACCTACTGGTGCAACACATACAGTGGCCACGGCCGAAGGCCATGGCTAGCGGGCCCGAAGAAAGTATAGTATAACAAGCCCTTGAAATTCAGTGAAAAAACTTAAGTTAGGACAGCGTTAAGGTGATCAGAATTAACGCAACAAAACCTCTGAAATTCTGCAATCCCATTTCGAGCAAGTCCACCTTAACTGTGTGCCCCCTGTTGCAGAGCGAATGACCACAATGATGACATCACAGATTAGGGTTGGGGTTAATCTAACAAAAAGTAAAGTGTACAAAGAGTGGGAATAACATTGTTACTGTACAATCACTATATGCAACTAGAAATTCAACCTCGAATTATAAACACTTGCTCCACACCACTACAAATCAAACCTTAGCACTCACTTGAAGTATAAGGCAGGTTACATCAATTTCATACTTATGCGATGCACGCTAATATGACATATGCCTTACAATACAGGCTCTTACAAGATACACTCCTATGATACACTCTTATGATACATGCGACACACACGCTTCTGACGCACCCACTTAGGACACATCCACTGACACCAAAAACTTGTACAACACATAATTTATATGTATATGAAACGTACTGGCGATGTAAATTGTACACATGTACAAACTTTAAAACTTTTATATGCTAGCGCGGTGTCCGGTTAAATGGTCGAAAATAAAAGATCGAATGACCATTTGATCGAAAGTCAAATGGTTGAAAAATAAATGGTCGAATTTTTATATTTATCTATTTATATATTTTTTTCGTTTTTTTTTTGTAAAAAAAAAAATTAATATAGAAAAAGGGGGGTTCGCGGGGGTACCCCCATAAAAAAAACTAAAAAAACAAAGAAAAATCGACCATTTTTTCGACCATTTGACTCTCGATCAAATGGCATTCGATCATTTGGTTTTCGACCAAATGACTGGTAACCTGCTAGCGCGTACCAAACACTCTAACACCTTACACCATAGACTCTCAGGACATGCGCTCTTATTGCACATGCACTTAGAACACACACTATAACACCTAATGGCCCAAGTATAGAAGGCCTAGAAAACTGGCTCTAAATTAATGGACATGTTCTACACAAACTCCACATGTACGTTTATGAAATCTACATTCCGTGCATGTAAATTACTATAGATATTGTGGTGGGCAGGAGGTACGACGTGCACAGCTTGGCATGGCTGAAATACAAGTTTTATTAACGCAAAAGATAATCCCTCAGCTAGCCCTTTTGCTACAATGGGGTTCCCTGTCTACAAAATTAAACACAAAGGTGGTCGTCAAGACGTCTTGCGTAACACAACGCTGTCCTCTTTCCATTGGGAAGGCATCATGAAGTGAACAGGTTCAAGTTTTTGGTCACAAAGTTTATTAACGTACAAGGTAGGCTGGAGTCTAACTTGCCCTATGTTAAGGTGTGATTTCCCTACCTTAAGAAAACTAAGGAGAGTCTGTCTCAGGAACTCCAAATCAAAAGTCTGTCTGTGTCCAAAACCTATACTTGTCCTCACAACTAACTGCATACAATGTGTAGGGATGCCAGCATCAAAATGAATAGTGTTCAAAAGAAAGCTCACTGAGTTTTTTCCAGCTCTTGGCTTGTAATCCGCTTATCCCAAGTTCAAAACATTTCACAAGGAATCAGGGTTCCCTTCCCTGACAGTTCAAAGCTTCCACCTTTTCAAAACAACACAATTCCTTGGGACTGTAGTGGAGGCATGGTATCACAAGTATGACACTGACACAGAAGGTACAATTTGTAAAACCTCTATTAAACCTCTATTAAAGTTTCTGGGTTTGGAAAAACTCCTACTCTGCCCTATAACTAGGATGTGAGTAGTCTCGACCATCAAATAATAAATAAAACAGTCCTAGATGAATCCGTCAAATCAAAATGGCCTATACTAACAAAACCTAATGCTTGCCCTATCTCTTGTACAAAAGTGTATAAAGGAGAATGTGTATGCAAAGGAATACAGTGTTCGACTATAAAAACTAAATGTAGCTCTCCTCCCCACGTTAGACAGCACTGAGTAAGTCGGTCCCCGTAGGCAGGATAACACACTCTGGCTCAGGTTCTTGACACAGAGGTTGTTCAAAACGTGGATCAAGGCCCGCCTGGCCTTCCACATTAAAGTCTCTCTTTCCACCTTTCAAAACACAGTTCAACAAAAAGTTAACTCCGGTCCCCCTCTGTCAGGCTCACACCTCTTAAAGCAAAAGTTCACATCGGGTCCCCTCAGTTGGGCGTAGACCTTTCAAAACAAAAGTTCAATAACACTTGCCGGAGCTCCCTTCCCCAAGATTAATTCTCATTCATTAGGGGTTCCCTTCCCCCAACTTATTACACTTCCAGTCTCCCTCAGTCGGGCTCAGACCATTTCCTGATATCGAAGACTTTTGAAAGTGCGTGGCTTTCTCTACAGACTTCCATAGGATCACTTTCACTCAGTACAATGTTCACCTTTTTACACTCCTCTTTACTCAGGGTTAATTTTGACTACTTGGCTTTTACAGTTCATTCACTTTATCGCTACAAACAGTTCACTTTTCACCGAGGCTTTCGAGTGGGCTACTTCCTTTCGCTGGACCACTCTGTTACTTAGTATTGCTGGTTCCAGAGCTATCCTTACTTCAAAGTTAATTCACAGGTCTGCCTTTCTTCGCGTATCATCCACATGCGTGCACCCTTCACTTATGCAATATAATGTTGCAACTTCAATCTTTCCTTAGCACACACCGGTCTTTCATATTGCTTGCAAACTCACCGGCGGTGTGCGTTTCTTTCTTGTCTTTACAGTCTTTCAATTTACGAGTCAAGATTAGTACTACAGGCTTGGCCTCGCCTCCCCAACTCTGCCTTTCACCCGGGAGGGTTGCTGGCATCCTTGAAATACAAGACAGCCTTCTTGTTTTGGATTTGGCCTACTCCACGTATCTTTCATGGCATTTTGTGGATGCAACGACCTCCCGCAAGGCATTCCTGTTGTCCTCGACCTGTTGCTCTCGTCCCTCAGTCTATCGCTCTGCTCCAGTAGGTTTTCCTTCGCCCCAGAGGTTTTGCTATTACTCATGTTCCACATGGCTCAGAATGTGTCTCTATGTGCTGCCTTATCCGTGTGAGGAGATCTAATTGGTATCAGATGTATGAGGTCAAGTGCCTGAATTTGCCTGACCGGATTCGCGAGACATGTCCAATGCGATATGTAAGGGCTAGCCTCTTTAGTCTCTGTTGCTCTCTTCCACGGCCCAGTGTTTGTGTAGAAAGGGGGGGGGGTTGGGACATCGGAGAATCCTATGAAATAGGATGGGTCATGGGAACGGGAAAAAGGGGAATACTGCGTCTCACCATCGGTCCCCAAGTGATCCTCCCAAACTTGTCCACCCCCAGGGTCTGGATTCAAAGTCGATGGCTGTGCTCTGGCCACCTGAGAGAGAGAGATCCCCAGGGACTAGTAGGTGAGGCACCCTTTGGTCTCTCACAGGACCCTTGCCATCTCTTTTGTTATCAGTATTTTTGACTTCAAAATCACATAAGCGGCTGTTCCAAAATACAAGCTTCTTTATGGAAACCTCAATTTGCTTTTTCCATAAAGGAGGAGGCACTTGGTCTAGGCGCTGTTGTTGGACCACACAGTCCACCCATTACAGGTCACACAACCAATACTCCTTATCAGAGGGACTATCGGTTAGTGGTCTCACAACCCTAGCCTGATGGATAGGGGCTCCCCTCTAGGGAGAAGTGACAAGAGCAAGTGAATTGTCACAATGTGCAAAATACTGAACAATGTGGAACTCCATTGCTTTTGACACAACTCTCGGAAGGGGCATAATTAATCCATCCACTTCATAATCCATTTGTGTGTCTCCGCTCTAGTTCCAATTTGTTGTGCAAACGTCCTACTGTTATGTTTTTATAAGCGATTAAGCGTCAAGTATCACAGTTCCTGGTTACACTCTTATGAATATGACTTACAAGCCGATACTTCTTTTGCAGGAAAGGGAAGTGGAGGCCTAAACCTGGGAAACTTCTTTGCAAGTCACAAGGGTTACAGTCGTAAAGGCTTTGACCGATTAAGCACTGAGGGCAGTGACCAGGAGAAAGATGAAGATGACGGCACAGACTCAGAGGAGGAGTACTCCGCACCACCTCCGCCACCACTGCCAGCAACAGCATCTTCCTCATCATGAGACTGACCTCTGATTTCTACTTTAAGCGATTTTACCAAGAATGCCAGATTATTATTTTTGTTTTCCTTAGCACGTTTAAAGGTTGTGTATTTAACTGTAACTGTACTGGTCTCTGTGGGCTGTACATTGTCATGTTTATTTTCTTTTCTTTGTGGGTGTTTTATCACCAGTGCTGTTGCAGTCTTCATGTGGACATCTAAATCATGAACAGAATCAGCTATGGTTGCAGAGTTGATTTTAAAGTTCAAAGCTAATCATGTAGTTTTATTTTTGGGGGTCGCTTGTATTTTCTTGTGTTAGTAGGCAAGCCCATCCTCTACTTGGACACAGCATTTTCCAATAGCACTTTAGTTGCCAAATTTCATTGTTCTGTTGTGCCTTTCCTGTTCAGCGTTCTTACTGTATAGCCGTACAGCGCTACGTGCCACATGGAAACAAAGCTGCTAAATCTTCTTCTATTTTTTTAAAATCACATTATATTTCATCCAATGAAAGAAGGAAAAATTATCTATTTAAAATGTTTTTTGTTTTGTTGTTTGGGTTTATTTTTGGTTTTGTGATTCTGGGATGTCTAATTTTTAGATGGTGACACTGTTTAGATCACTATTTTCAGAAACGGAATGTACTTTGTGTAATAAAGTGTTCGCAGAGCATTAGTAGCAGCGTACTTTGGCATTTTTACTGATTTTCATGTATATGCAGTTTTTGTAATGATATCATTGAACACTCTGTCTGCAACCCCCCAGAGTTTGCCTTTTGCAATTTTAATTGAAAGATATTTTATTATGAAATTGACCGACTTGATCAATAATAAGAATTTTCATGTGTTGCCACCTTTATATCAAAACCACCCCATCAATAATTTAGCACCAGGGCCTGCCATTGGTATGTTTGTTGCCCAATATAGACAAGTATCAAAAGTCAGTGCCCTAGGTTTGGCATATTGGGCTTCATAGAACCCAACAGAATGCCTTACTGCTGTTGTAAATAGTTTTCATAAATTGGATACAATGTTTTCAAATAGCCCTATCATTCTCCAGCATGGGGTCTGGCATGGATTCACATGCTCATGAATATTCCCCGTCATCAGGCCGGGAATCCTCAGTAAAAAGAAGAAAGCAGTTTTGCCGACCTGACCTCTTGGATCTCGATCTGCTCCAGCAAGCAGTGGGGAAGGTTGCCAACTGTACTAAGGAGGCAATCAGCTGGCTAACATCATTTTTAACAGATAGGAAATCCAAGGTGCACTGGGGAGTTACATTCTCCTACAAAACTGAGATCTTCTGCGGCGTCCTGCAAGGAGCAAGCATATCACTGCTACACTTTAATTTATACCTGCGGTTCCTGTGTTTAGTCCTGGAAAACATTGATGCTTATTTCACCAACTACGCTGACAATACTCAGCTAGTGGTAGAGTTAAGCAGGGATTACGTGAAGGACAGCGACACGGTAACAGCACTATACAACACCATCGAATCCTGGATGGATCTAAATTGGATTTACCTAAATGGCAAGAAAACTGAGCTGATGGTTTTCGGGTCTGACCAAGCCAGGGCCAAACTGACCCCCCATTATGAGTCCTTCCTTATCAAAGACACCCCCATCCATGTAGTGGGTAAGGTAAAGACACTGGGGATGATTTTGGAAGCCTCTATTAGTGCGGATGCCCAAGTCCTATACGTGAGTAAAAACTGCTCTTAGTATCTTAGGCTACTGAGAGCCATTACAAACTTTTTGAGTGAGGAAAACTGTGCCACTATAGCAAGAGCAACCATAATCTTGCGTCTGCATTATGGGAATGCACTTATGTTAGGTGCAAACAAGCAGTGCATTGCCAAATACCAGCAAATCCAGAATAATGCCATCAGGATAGTTAAACAAAAATCTAAGTCTGAGCATATCAGCAGTGCCAGAAGGGAGCTGCATTGGTTAATGATGGAAGACAGAGTACAATTTAAGGCTTTGACATTGGTCCACAAATGCCTCAATGGGAAAGCACCAGCCTATCTCAAATCAAAGATAATCTGTTATGTACCTTGGCGGGCATTGAGATCTGGAGCTTTGGGCCAAAATGTCATCACAAGAGACAAGCGTTCCAATGGCCCCGGTAAAACCTTCCCTACAACCGCGGCAGCTAAATGGAACAAACTACCACTAAACCTGAGACTAGAGTCTAAATACCTGACATTCAGGAAATAACTGAAAACTCATTTGTTTAAGTAAATCCAATACTGACAATTTAGTTAGGCAGACAGTACTCCATGTTTGGTACATCGAAGTGTCTCGTGTATATGTATGTTATCGGGTCTAGTGTCTGTTTGTCACGCCCGATGCTTGCAAGCTTTTGGCGAGGTATAAGCAAATAAATACATTTTAAAAGCTTGAATACTGCCTTTCACCCATTATCCAATCACTTAAGAGCGGGTCATACTGCACCCATCCAATGACGGTTGTCTCCCTGAGTCCCGCCAACGGAGTACACCTTCAGATTTTTACTGCACGTTTTTGTGCAGGGAGTCCTCGAGTTTGCTCTCCACGTTTTTTTTCTATTGAATTTAGTTTTGTCGACGGAAAATAAGCTCTGGTAACAGGACTCCATCGCCTGATCATTTTTGGAGATCTACCTGACGAGATCAAGGGGAAAAGGCCTACCGAGGCCTACTTCGCACCATGTCAGAGGAAGGCAGGAGAAGTCTCTTCAGGCTCTTCTCCCGGTGTGGCTTGCGAAACATCTATTTGGATGACAAGCACACTAGATGTCTCTACTGTCCACATCCCAACCATGAGGACGAGCGACGCGACATCTGCCGAAGTTTATTTGGCCAAAAACGAAGAGGGCCTGCTACCGATGGTTGGTGGCGTGGTTGAAAGGGGACGGGCATGGCCTCTGGGCATGCTCAGACGAAACCCAGATCGAGCCGCTCTCCAGAGCGCTCTCCACCTGATAAGAGATCCAGATAAGGCCAAGTGCCAGGCTGTTTGTCCTGCTAGAGATGCTGCTGATGCGGGTCGTAATTCAGGACGCAAGTGCTCTTCGTCGCCTTGCCCGTCTACGGTGAGCTTGCCAGTGGCCGGCACAAAGTCATCAAAACACAGTGGTTCTTCATGGGAGTGGCACTCTCGAAAGGAACCCTCTTCAAAGCCCTCAGCGACACCCACTGCTACGACTTCATCAGCGACTGCAAAACTGTCAGCGACTGCAAAACCGTCTACGGCCATGTCAACCAGACCTCCGACTGTTGCTTCATTGTCGACAGCAGCGGGCTCATCGACATCAACAGCCACCTCGTCGGCGGCTGCTTCGCCAGCAGCCTCACCATTGACGAGTAAGGAAAAGCCACTGGAATAACCTGCGGCAAGGGTTTCACTGCGGCAGGGGTTTCACTGTCACCAATACCCACAATAACTGCTTTGTTGACCACCACAACCCAGTTAATAAAAGCTCTGCTCGTGTCTATATCCCTGAAGGAAGTGGCTAGACCAGGAGAACAGTACGCAGAGAGTGTAGTCTGTCCTTTGGCCTTTTACACTAGCTCCGACGATCACGAGACACGCCATGAGTGCCTGGGGACAGGAGGCTACAGCCCTGTAGGCATGGATCCGCCAAGGCATACGAGCCCATTCAGGCACACCAGTACTCCTCCAAGTGCCCCTCTGCAAGTTGCTAGGGATGTGTCTCAGGACATCCTCACAGTGCTCAGTTCTCTGGTCTCAGAGATACAGCAGCGGCTACCACCCGTGGTGGGCCCTTCAGGGAGTGATCCTAGCTACAGCCCCACACACTGATACAGCAACTAACACGGACGCTGGCACAACGGACACAGATGAATTTGATGACTTCATCCATGTGTTTGGAGTGGCAGCAGGTAATGATGATACCCCGAGAGCTTCACCTCTGGATGAAGTTTGTTCATTCCATTCCATGATGGCTAGGGCTTCTGCCCTATTTAAACTGGTACCAGAGGAGAAGAGGAAGGAAGATTTCCCCTATCAGAGACGCACCTCAGCTAGGAAGACAATGTTATCTGTCCGGCTGCTGGACGAGGTATGGAAAAAGGGCCTGGCCTTAATGAAGTCCCTGAGTTCCGCACCGGCGAAGTGGGACCAACTAGAGACTAAATATAGGGTGCCAGACTCTGCCCCCAAATACCTCTGCTCTCGGCCATCCCCAGACTCCGTTTCAGCCGCAGCGAGCAAGCGATCAGCAAACCCATCCTCTGTCTATCGTCCTCCAGACCAACTGGGGAAGAAGCTGGATGCATCGGGAAAGTGCATCATATATACTGCAGCGTCGACCATCCACGCTGCCAACGTGCTGGCCATCCTGGCCCGGTATGATGAAGGGCTTGGTTTAAGCTGGGCCCACTCCTGGATTTCTTGCCTGACAACAAGAGGACGGAGGCGTTGGCAATATTTCAGGAGGGGGAGGTGGCCTCCGATCATGCTATCACTGTGGCTATGGACACCATGGATTCTGGCTTCTGCCAAATAGGAAATGACGTAGTATTCGGGCATCAAAGCTGGCTGAAGGCTACTAATTTCATGCCAGAGGTTCAGGCAAGGTGGTAGATACCTTTCAACGACCATAATCTCTTCGGGAAGGCGATGGATGAAGCACTGCAAGCCATCAAGACGGACACAGAGACAGCAAGGTCACTAGGAACCCTGCAGCAGCACAGCTCTTCTTACTTTCGTCCGTTTGGAAGATTCTCGAAGGGATACGCCTCTTGTTCCTACCATCAGCCTTCCTGCTGCTCAGCGCAGGAATCCTACAGAGGTCGGTCCCAGGCCTTAGGTGGATGCACAAAGCTGTCGGTGCCCGCAGGGGAAGCCACAAGCAACCAAGCAGGCCTGTCTTGGCACAGGCTCCCACTTCCGCACGCCAGTGGGAGGTCGTCTGTCAAATTTCATCGATGCCTGGAGAGGCATCACCACCAACGAATGGGTGCTGGAATGGTCACACGCTGGAATTCGAACTCAAGTGCCTTTGTATTCCACCTGTAACGAGGAAGGAACAACACACTGCCCAGCTGCTGCAGGAAGTATGAGCCATGCTGGCAAAGGGTGCAATAGAACCAGTCCCTCTGCGACGCTGGGGCTCCGGAGCATACTCCAGATACTTTCTAGTACAGAAGAAGTCGGGGGTGGTGCCCATCCTGGACTTACGGCGCCTCAACAAATACCAAAGGTCCCAAAAGTTCAGGATGGTCACGTTGCAGCAAGTCCTCGGCCAACTGGAGTAAGGGGACTCTACTCTCAATCTGGAAGATGCTTACTTTCATGTCCCCATTCATCCAAAGCATCAAAGGTTCATTTGCTTTGTGGTTCTAGGGAAACCCTTCCAGTTCAAGGAGCTGCCTTTCGGCCTGAAGTCTACACCAAGGGTCTTCACAAAGTGTTTGCCGCTGGTAGCAGTGCATCTACGTCTCATGGGCATACATGTCTACCCGTACCTGGACGTCTGGAACATCCGGGCACGTTCTCAGAGCCTGGTGGTGCAACACACACAGGAGACCATACACTTGCTAACAGGGATTGGATTCTCTATCAGTTATCCGAAATCTTGCATAACTCTGTCGGAAGACGTTCTGTTTCTGGGGGCGCAGCTCTACACAGTTGTGTCCCTAGCTTTCCCCTGGGAAGAGCGGGTGCTGGCCATCCTGGGGAAGGTGCATCGTCTGTCTGCCATCAAATCCGCAACCATCTGGGTCATCAGGTTGCTGCTGGGAATTATGTCCTTCTACATACATCTGATTCCCTTCTGCATCTGCAGGCTGCAGATTAGGCCACTCCAAGAGTTTCTGGACTGCAGGTGACACCGGGCCACAGGCAATTGGCCAGACAAGTTGAAGCTCAACCTGGAATTCAGGCAAGCCATCTAATGGCAGGGGATGCGCTCTCACCTTACGCAGAGTTCCCCGTTCTGGACCCCTCAGTTTCAGACAAGTCACCACAGAGGTCTCTCTGGATACATGGAGTGCCCACACCGGACAGTTCCATGCCAGAGGGCTTTGGCTGCCAGAGGAGAAGAATCTGTACATCAATGAGGTCCTATTCCTGTACGCTTTTTCTCTGATGCCCTCCTGCTGCGTGTCATCAACACCCTGAAGACATGCCACTGCAAGATGATGCTCATCGCCCCAGCATGGCCACTCCAGATATGGTACCCGGACCTGCCCTGCCTGTCGGCGATGCCGAACATCAGTCTTCCTCCTATTCCAGACCTGCTCTGCAATGAAGGCTAAACCATCCTGCATCACAATCCAGCGTCAATGAACATCATGGCCTGCCTCCTGCAGATTTGGAGTTTGCGACTACGACCTTCCGGTAGAGTTTAAAGCCCTTCTTGCCAAGGTGCCCTCTACTCTACCGTGCTACGGTCACAAATGGAAACGCTTCACAGTGTGGTGCAAGACACAGGGCATCATGCTGCTGCGTGTCTCTGCTCCTCAGCTCCTGCTGTACCTGCTCTCGCGGCCCATGTCTGGTTGGCTCACACCTCCATCAAGGTTCACTTGGCGGCCATTTCATGACATACCCGTTCACCCACAATGCCATTGTTATGGTCTCACAGACTGGTCAAAGAATTTATGAAAGGTCTCTTTAGATCTTTTCCTCCAGTGAAAGCTCTGCCCCCGGCGTGGGAGCTCAATGTTGTCCTCACAAAGCTCATGGGTCCTCCATTTGAGCCTTTACATCGTGCTCCTCTCAAGTTTCTTTCATGGAAGGCTTTGTTCCGGGTGGCGATCACTTCGGCTAGGCGGATAGGGGACATCCAAACTCTTTCCTGCAAAGTCCCATACTTATTGCTACAGCCTACTTGGGTGATGGTCCGCACTCACCCCTCTTCGATGCCGAAAGTTTAGTCTCAGTTTCACCTCAACTAGCCTTTGGTGCTTCCAGTCTTCTTTCCGAATCCAGTTCCGGCTGCTGAATGGTCATTGCATACACTGGACATTGCTCGTGCCTTAAAGTTCTATGTGGCCCTTCCCAAAGATTTCCGTAAGACTTCACGGCTCTTTGTGAACTTTAGTCGTGTGAATCAGGGGACCGCCCTGTCCAAGGCCTCCCTATCAAGGTGGCTCTCCGGCTGCATCATGCACTGTCATCATCTGGCCGACCAACCTCTTCCAGGCTGGCCGAGAGCCAACTCCTGCAGAGCCATCGCTGCTACAATGGCATTTCTCTCTGGGGTTCCCCTGCTGGACCTTTGCAGGGCCGCTACGTGGAGGTCAGCACACACCTCCACGAAACTCCACTGTGTCGACAGGGATTCCAGGGGGAAGACCAGAGTCGGCCACGCAGTGCTGCACAACCTGTTTGCTTAAGGTGAGTCGATTCTGGGGGTAAGTGTTGTACTTCGGTTGAGCCTTGCAACCTCCCGTGGTTGTGTATTTGTTACTGCTGTATGATGGTATTCATGAGCATTTGAATCCATGCCAGACCCCGTGCTAGAGAAGGAACAAGTTACTTACCTGAAACTGTTGTTCTCCAGCATGGGTCTAGCATGGGTTCACATGTGAACCCTTCCTCCATCCCCGCGGTGGCTCTTCTGGGTTAATTCAGGCACCTCACGCGCTTCTAATCTGAAGATGGCCGCCGAGGGCGTGGCTCGGGGAGACAACCGTCATTGGATTGGTGCAGTATGACCCGGTCTTCAGTGATTGGATAATCGATGAAAGGCAGCATTCAAGCTTTTTTTTTTTTAAACTTTTATTTTTATTGGCAGAGGTTCACAAGGTACAAACATCGAAGCAACAAGCATATGAATCGTGTAGAGCATGGAGCTGCTCACATGCTACTTTATCATCATTACAACAGTGATTGCAATATTTTACAAATAAAAGAGGAAACCAAAGGAGATCACGGTGCATGAGTTGAGGCCGGGGACAGACAGGACCCCGACGCGGCTCCGGACTGATTGTTGAGATATGTGGTAAATTCACTCCAAATGTTCTTGGGGCGGGATTGGGCCGGCAGCATAGCCAAGTAGTCCTCCTCGCAGTTCCGTGACCATGTGAGCAGGCCCAACCATCTCTGAGGGGTCGGGGGAGAGGAACACCTCCAATTCTGGAGTATACACTTCTTGGCAATCATGCAACTTATATTTAAAAACTTTTTCAGGCGCTTAGTTTCCTCGGTGTTCCAAACCCCAAACAAAACTGCCAGATGATCGGGATCAATAGTGGTTTCAGTTACTGCATTAAGTGTTTTTATGACCCCGTCCCAAAAATCAGACAGCTTATGACAGGTCCAGAACATATGTAGGTGATCAGCATCTGCGGCCTTGCAGCGCGGGCAGAGGCGCACCCCAGAACGAGCAAACCCGAAGTCCTGTGCGGTGTATAATATAGCCTATTAAGGAGTTTATATTGCATGGCCCGAAAGCGGAAGTTGAGGGAAACTTTTTGGGTGTGGAGACACATGCTCTCCCACAACTCATCAGGCATCTCTAGGCCCAGCTCGTCTGCCCATTTGTTGCGCGCTCCGAGAACCGGAGCAGAGGAGGCATCCTGCAGGATATGATACAATGATGAGACAACGCCCCGTGCACCGCCCGAGTTAGCGATGCACGCTATTGCCGGATCATCCGTAGGTTCATCTGGGAAGGAGGGCCACATAGTGCGGAACGCAGCGCGAAGCCTATAGTACTGAAGAGTCTCTAAGGGAGATTTAGTATGACCCAGCCTCCAAGTCTGGGGGTCTATGAATTTGCCCTCTGGATAGAAGTCAGACAATGCCCTGTACCCCAGAGCCTCCCAGTGGCGGGTCAAGGCAGCGTCCAGCGTGGGCTCCAACCCCGGAAAGGCCCACACGGGCAGCCACCTGTAATACGGGGAGGTCCCAGCTGATGGGCTTAGTATGTGTGACCAGGCGAACAAGGTCGCAGCGATGGGGTCAACGGGGGAGTCCGGAGCATAATGTCGATGCAGCACTAGGGTCATTAGATTAATACCCGCGGATGCCAACCGTTCCAGCTTGACATGAGGGCGCACTGGGGCGCCAGGGTACCAGTGAGTGGCGTGCTGGGCTTGGGCCGCAATCCAATATATAGCAAAGTCAGGAGCAGCAATACCCCCACGTCTGTATGAGAGTGCCATGTCAGTCCACTTCTTGCATACCGCACCAGAGTGCCAGAGGAATTGCACGTAGAGCGTGTGAAGCTTAGTGAAGAATGACCTCCCAGGCCATAAGGGTATGTTACTAAAGGTGTACAGGAGCTTGGGGAGCAGAATCATTTTAATCAGGGACAGTCGTCCCGCAACGGACAACGGAAGAGTGCGCCATCGTGAGATTTTAGCCTCAACTGTCTGCGCTACCGCAGAGTAATTATCGGTAAGTAGGGTGGGTTTAGTAAGGGATACATGTACTCCCAGGTATTTAATGCCATTAGGGGCCCAGCGCAGGGGATATTCGGAGATGGGCTGTGTGGTAGATTTAGTGAGCGGGAAGATCTCCGACTTGGAGTAGTTGATCGTAAAGCCGGAATGGGTGCCAATGCGAGTGATGTCTCTCAATATGGGATTGAGGTGGGTTGTGGGATCTCTGATGTAAAGTAGGACGTTGTCTGCATATAGGGATATAATTTCTGGCTCCTCTATCAATCTTATTCCCTTACGAGAGTGTCTTGAACGTACATAGTCCGCCATTGGTTCTATCACCAATGCGAAGAGAATTGGAGAGAAGGGACAACCCTGACGGGTGCCTCTAAATAACGTGAAAATCTCAGATGTTAGTGAGTTAACTCGAACGCGCGCAAAAGGGGACGTGTACAATAGTCTAATAAACCCTATCATGTTTGGGCCAATACCCATTGTCTCGAGGACCAGCCACATGTATTTCCAAGAAACCATGTCGAAGGCTTTCTGGGCGTCCAACGTAACCGCTACAGCCTGGGCGTCCTGATCTATGCGGGACATGACATTAAACAATCTCCTTATATTATGGGAGGTGGACCTGCCCGGAACGAAGCCCGCTTGGTCCTCATGCACAAGGTGCGTCATGATTGGCAAAAAGCGGTTGGCGATGGTCTTAGCAAAGATCTTTGTGTCAAGATTCATGAGGGAAAGAGGTCTGTATGACCCGCACTCATCTTCAGGCTTACCCGGTTTGAGCAACACTGTGATTACCGCTTCACACATGGAGGGGGGAAGGATGGAGGCCTGGAGTGCCTCGTTCCATACCTCAAGCAGCCGAGGGGCCAGAACAGCTATGTGCTCCTGGTAGAAGTCAGCGGTGAGCCCGTCAGGGCCAGGCGCCTTGCCTTTGGGCAAGTCAGAGATGGACGACACTATCTCGTCTAGCGTGATCGGGGAGTCTAACTGGTCCCTAGTCTGTTGGGAAATTTCTGTAGTGGGGATCTGCCCGAGGAGCTCGCGCATATGTTGCTTAGTGTGTTCTGCGGGCTGGGAATAAAGAGAGCTATAAAACTCAGTGAATGTCTCTAGTATTTTCGGGTCCGCCCACTGAACGTCGCCATTTCGATCTTTGATAGAAGAGATCTGTGTACGGCCCATCTCCCCCCTCACAAGAGTCGCAAGCGTTTTCCCAGGCCTGTCGCCCTCCCCATACCTCCTGGCGGCCTGAGGGCGGCTGAAATAACGGACTTCGGAGGTGGCCATTGTGTTATATACTTGGAGTTCATCCGAGATCTGGGCAAGTGTGGAGGGGTCAGAGCTGGACGTGTTACGTTGCTCAAGTTGTTTCAATTTGATCTCAGATTGCCCCAGGGCAGCCCTAATGGCCTTCAGCACCCCGGCCTCCCGGGAGATGGACATGCCCCTTATATATACCTTGAAGGCCTCCCACCTAACCGCGGCGGTCGTGTCTCGAAGTGAGTTAAGTTCAAAGAACGACCCGATATCAGCTAGTATTTCGGCCTTAAACACAATGTCTTTTAGGGCCTCGGACTTAAAGCGCCAAGTGCTGACTGTTGGAACAGGAGTGCCCAGTCTTAGGGACAGTGTGTTTGGAGCGTGGTCCGAATGCGTGCGGGCCAGAATGCCCACGCCCTCCACCCAGCCCACTACCTCGCCGGAGACCAGGAATAGATCTATCCTGGACGAGCTATCATGCACAGATGAATAGTAGGTGTATTCCCGTTTCTGGGGATGGAGAGTTCTCCAGGCGTCACAAATGTTGAGAGACTGCATATGGCCCGTAGCCTGCGCGCCGCGCGAGACAGTGCCCTGGGACCCGTGGCAGTTCTGTCTAGGACAGTGTCCAATATGAGGTTCAGATCTCCTCCCCATATAATGTGCACCCCCACGAAGCCCAGAAGTATGGTGGCTATTGTGTCGAAGAATTCCGGAGAGTCCACGTTGGGACAGTAGGTGTTGACAAGCAAATATTCCTTGTTGACTAGTGTGCAGTGTAGTATAACGTAGCGACCCTCAGGGTCGATGTAGCTTTTATGCAGCCCAAACTTAATCGATTTGTGGATAATCGTGAGGACACCCCTAGATTGCGTGGAATAGGAAGTGAAAAATCTGGCGGGACCCCATGACGGGGCAAGTGCCCTTGGTATCAGTCCATTGGAGTGTGTCTCCTGCAGGAGCAGGATCCTACAGTTATGCCTGTTGGCATACGCCATGATCTTGCGGGCTTTGGTGTGGTTGCTCAACCCCCGAACATTCCAGGACATTATGACAGTAGACATTTCAGTTGTAGCCATCTTCAACCGCAATATCCATCCTCAATGAACATCCCAACCCAAATGACCGTGTGAGCTCCCAGAGTAAAGACAGCATGCGCGCTTGTGCCACCTCAGGATGCGCCTCGCGAAACCTTGTGTGCCTTTTTGAGAAACAGCCCCCTTCCCACCCCCCACCCGCACCACTAACCGTGAATCAGCAGTGTAAACATCACCCTCCCTTAGCAACACACAGATAGGCCAACCCCAACCTGGCCAGCACTTCCCCAAGGCCCTACGGGGGCCAAGCCATTCCACCAAAACAGAAAAGAACAGTGCAATCGCAATGGGGTGCGCCGTTGCCACGCAATAGCACGCTTAGAGCCAAACGGCTCTGTTGCCAAACGAACAGTAGCGGTGGACTTCTAACGCAAGCCCCCGCCCGCAGAGCGGGAACTCGGGGACCGCGCACGAGCCCCTGTGGCTCCGCAACTATCAGAACAGTGTCGACAGTCATATAGCATCCACCCCATGTGTCCCCAGAGTGGGGAACTGGGCCAGTCTCAAAGAGGTGGAAGTCTCGTAGTTGTGCAATTGAAAGAGGAAAACATAACAATAGGGCAGCAAAATATTACAACATTGGCCTCATGTAGAGCATCATCTAAGCCCCAAGGAGGATTAAAGCCTGAACCTTGCGGCCCAGGCAGTCAGCGGATACGTAGACCATCCCAGGTGGAGCAGGCCCCAGGCTGCAGGTGGGAGGGGAAAACACCAGTGGCAAAGGAGTGGTTGCAGAAAGCAGCCGGAGCAGGAGCCAGGGTGTCAATGTGGTCCTTGATGGTTTTGGAGGAACAGGGGGGAACCTGTTTTCACAAGACTTTCATAGATGGGACTTGTCTAGAAACCTCGTCTGGGGAGAATGGAAAAGACACATGAGGGAGCAGAGGTGGCCGAAGAAGTGCCGGGAGGAGGGGGAGAGGAAGAGAGAGAGGACAGGCTGCCTGAGTTTTAGAGATGAAATCAGAAAGGGGACAGGAGAGGTAGAGACTGCAGCAGGATTGCCCAGTTCCTTGCCGATTTTAAAGAGTTCAGCCGAGTTATTAGATGCTGCAGAGACGCAGGCTTGGATGTGAGCTCTCTTCTTGGTGCGGACAGAGAGCTGGTATTGCCTTTGGAGCAGGCAGCAGGCAAGTTTGTCAGAGGATGTACCAGAAGCAAGCCATTTCCTCTCAGCCACCCTGCACTTGCGTTTGAGGGTGGCAAGGTCAGAGTCGTACCAGGAGTTGCACTTGGCTTTGGCCTTCAAGCAGATCCTCATGACAGGGGCAAGAACATCAAAAGTATTAGATATAGCAGAGTGGGGCATGGAAAGGGCTGTGTCAGGGTGTGAGTCAGCCAAAAGGGGAGAGGGGGGAGAAAGTGGCGTTGAAAAGCCTCAAATGACACACGCTTCATGGGTCGGATAACCTTCCGGGGAGGGGTACAAATCAGAGGTACGCCCTGCAGAGTTGTAGAGGAAGTTCGAGGGGGGGCAGAAGAGGAAGGCAGAGAGGGCAAGGTAGCCAAGGAGGAGACAGTAGGGAGGGACAAGGAAGCCGTGGGGGGAAGAGAAGGGACAGCAGGAGAAGAAAGGAAATTGATCAGGCACGGGAAGCATCTATCAAAGAGGAGAAGGTTGGCCTGAGGGCCTTGGACCAAGATGGTACCATTCAGGTAAACATTAATGATGACCTTAGAGGAGTGGAAGGGGGCCAGGAGGGCCTCCCACCGGGTGCCACCATTAATGGGAGAAGAAGAGAAGGGAGAAAGCAAAGAGACCATATGAAGAGTCCATAGGTCTGGCGATGGAACGACAAAAAGGATGTAAGGGTTTGCCTGGAGGAGGCACTGGTATAGGTGTCAGCGATAGGGAGGCCTGTGTTAGAGCCCAGGATGTCCTTTTTAGACATCTTCATCCCAGATTTATTGAGGAGAGCAGGATAGTCGATAGAGAAGCAGTTAGAAAAGATAGGAGAAACAGAGAGCACCATAGAGTAGGTAGGGAAAGGAGAGAAGAAGGGGGACGGGAGAACACTAGGGAAGGACACGGAGGGTAGCAGGCAGACAAGACAGAGAGACGAGACAATAGTAGAGACTTTGACAGGACGACAGGAGCTCAGATAATGATAGAAAAGTTTGCTAGATGAATGCTTTGCTAAGAAGGCAAAAAAACACAAAACGGTACTACTTTCACAATGCAATTTTAAATGCTGGAGAAAACACACCTAAGTCTGAGAGTCCGGTATAGTGGGACAAAAGGATTGAGTTTCGCAATGCAATTTTTAAATACCGGAGAAAACACACCTAAGTGTGAGAGTCTGCTAAGTGGCAGGGTTATCAGCATAGAGTGAAGGCTCTATTCCTAATCATGGCCCATCCTACAGTACTTAGTAGCTGCTGGTTGATGGCTGGCCACTGGCTTCCTCTGCTAACACTTGCAGACACTAGCTGGAGCCGCCTCTGAAGGAGCCGCCCTTTGCCTAGGGGCTGCACGGCAGAGGGCTGCCCACGACGGGTCGTTTAAGTGTGACAAGGTGGCCTATCAGGGGAGGTGGGTGGACTGGGAGGCGAGAGCAGGGAGGGAGAAGGAAGCAATACGGAACGGGAAGGCAAGAGAAACGTATATCAGGTTTAGGTGACTTGTGAGCAAACTTTGCATTTTAGAAGGTTTGACTTAACACATGCAATCTTCCTTGTACTTTAGAAATGTAATTTGTTTGCAAGCCACTAAAGAAAAACAGGAAACATATTTCTAGATTATAGCTAGAAAGTATATTTCTTTTTCTGTAGGGCCAGGCATGCAACAGAAGTCAATCCTTGTCAAATCAAAGTTACTCCCAAATTAAAACTAAGCATTTTCCACAATTAAGAAGATACATTGATGAAGATTGTAGGAGGTATGCAACATCTACAACTCTATTAATTCATCCAAACCTAATGGAAACATCCCAAGCGTTTCTCTTAAATGATGATCTAAAGTACATTGGATGACTGCAACTGAAAACGTAATTTAAAAGATCTTACACTACATGAAAACGAGTCACATATGGATGAAACGTTTGCAGTTCAATCAGCGGCAGTAAACCATAATATCAATAAACCGGTAATTTCTTGAAACATATCCGCCTTATGCATAAATAAAGCTTTGAGGTAATGTGAGTAAGCTGCATGGTTGATATCTATTTGTTTTAAGTATTTTAATCACAGGTAAGAAGACGTCTGCCATTTTTACACATACAACTATCTACGTGTACCAGAATTGCAATATGGTAGTGTAAACTGCTTGTGAGTGCGCTTAGGCTAATATATATATATATATATATATATATTACATGGACGCGGTAGCGTCCATGTAGTTATGGTTAAGTTGGTGTTTCCATAGGAAGAGCATTTTTTGGGTGGCTTATCACTTCGCTCCCTCTGGATGAATCCTCACCAAACTTTGCAAAAAAAGTATATGGCCCACTCTGAATATTTTTGCAAAGTTTGGAGAGGTTTGGTCCAGGGGGGGCAAAGTTATAGGGGGGGGCCCCAAAACATTTGTTTTTCCCATAGACATAATGGGAAAAAACTTTGTGCACGCCTACAGCCCAAACCGCTGGACGGATTTACACCAAATTTGCGGCAGGGGCTTGGTCCCGAAAGCGTACTTTTGCAAATTTGGTGTAAATCCGTCCAGTAGTTTTTTTTAAAATGACCAAAAAGTAAGGCAAAAAAATTAGTGATATCTCTGTTCGCTTCGCGGACGGTCTTCCCTGTTCGCTCCGCGGACAGCGCCCCGGTTGGCCGACGTGTTCGCTGATTGGACAGCGTGGGGCCTGGAGCGCGCCATCTTGCATTCGCGGACGACCGTGGACAGCGAGGTGAAACTTGGTTTAAAAATTGTATTTAGTGGAGTGTGTTGGTGTGTAAGAGTGTTTGGGGAGGGTGGGGGAGTATGAGATAGGTGCAATGTCGTATTTTTCTTATGTGCTAGATGCTTTTGTTGTGTTCGATTTGTCTGCGGACAACACGGCTGTTCTGAAATGTTCGTAAATAAACAGAATGGATTCGGTGTCAAGTTGAAAGTGTTCTAAGAAGACGCGTGGGGTCCTGGAATGTTCGCAGGGGGTGTCCTGAAGACGTTGTCTGTATTGTTCGTTGTCAAGCTGAAAGTGTTCTAAGAACACTTGCGGTGTCCTGAAATGTTCGTACATAAAGAAAATGGGGGTGTCCTGATGACGCTGTCCGTATCGTCCTCTGGCAAGTTGAATATGTTCTAGGAACCTCCTTGTGTCTGCGGACATTAAAATGGTTGAAATGCTTGAATCTATGGGCGTGATATTCTGCGGTGGTTGTGGCCAGGGTATAGAATGTTGGGTGCATGGCCATTTGGCCATGCACCCAAGACTCTATGCCCTGGCCACAACCACCGCAGCATATCACACTCATATGCCATGCACCCAAGAGTCTATGCCCTGGCCACAAGCACCGCACCATATCACACTCATAGTGGCTTATAACTTTGGGTCAAAAACAAATTAATAAGGAACAATGTTATAAGCCAGTATGGGTGTGATATGCTGCGATGGTTGTATTTATCATGTTATACTTACTATTTGGTTTAGTAACGGAATCCATGTTTTTCTTGTTCATTTCTGTGATAAAAGAAAATAGCATGTTAGTATTAGTATTTTATAAAGATTTATTACATTGTACAATCACAATTTTTTATTTTTTTTGACCCTCATATTGAGTAGATGACAAACCAGAGTACTGTGCAATTTGCTCAGTTTCTGTGTTTGTTGCTAAAATCATTGGGTCTGTGGGAGAAATAAAATCCATGTTTGATTAAAAAAAAAATTTCTGTTATGCTACAGTTTATTTGTTTATTTTCAGTGTTTACTTGTTTCTGGCTAATGCCTTATACATTGGATTGTTCCCGTTTTTGGGAGCAGTAAGATATTAGGTATTTGTTTGGATATTGTAAATTTTTGGAGCAGTTAGATACCAGTAGGCATATTCTAACTGTTTATTTTTTTATATAATTTCGTGGTATTGCTTTATCTATTTGGATATTTCTAAATTTTGGGACAGTTAGATACCAATTGGCGTATTCTAACTGTATATTTTTTGCTCTTATTTGGATATTTCTAAAGTTTGGGACAGTTAGATACCAATTGGCGTATTCTAACTGTATATTTTTTGCTCTATTTGAGTGGTATTAATTTATCTGATTAGTTGTTGTAGCATCTTTGGGCAGTTAGATAGCTTTTGGAATATTGTGACAGTTTATATTTTTTACTACAAGTGTACTTAAGGTTTAAGTACAGTTTAGTTATCAAATTTTGGTTTTAAGAACATTAAAGTGTTTGTAAGATTTGCTGGTAATCTCTGCTTTAGAGTAACGGTACTATCATTACATTCAAACTATTCACATTTCTCTTTTATATATGCAGTGTAGTGCCCTGTGTTGCTTGTGGCTCCTGCGTGGTAGATTATACCTATTGTTGTGAAGGTTTTCCTACCAAGTGATATTTGACCATGTGTGAATCCCGTCAGCTTGCAGTTCTTTTTGGTACCATCTGCATTGTAACGTAGAAGCATTAGTATTACGTATTTACTATGTGTTTGTATTACTAACGTGGAGCGATTATCTGAATTGCAGGTCAAACATAATCTACCGTGGTTTGCATTTTGTACAAGTTGCTGAAATGGAACGGATTCACAATTAGGTATTGATATATACACAAAGCGCTCATTGGGGATTTGTTCTTGTGTCACATTGTTGCAGAGTGCACATGTATGTTTCCACATGTATGAAATCTGGAAGATTTCATTTATAGTATGTTTTTGTTTTCCAGTACTAATAGTAAGTACATTAGAAATTCTTGTGGATCTTCCTGTGAGTTTATAGTGAATTTCACCATTCCAGCACAGTAGTCCAATTGTTGTCTTATTCCATAAACACTATACGTGTTGTCAGGATTGTTTGCTGCATTTCTGTGAAGTACTAACATTTGCAAACACAATGGGTCTGTACTGTGTAAGTAAATGTTCGCAACAATTGGTGGTAATTGAAATAGAATATTCACTGCTACATTTGCGTAGCAACTTACACCAACTAAATTTGAGAGTTTAAATGGACCAGGTAGTTCTGTATCTGAATCCTTTTTTTGGAGTGTGTCTTCCTTCTTTGAAGAAGTACCTGGTTTACTTTCCCTAATTGATTCTTTTTTGCTTGTGGCACTTGATGAAGAATTACTTTCTTTTACTCTCTTTGGAGGATTTGCAGTGACATCCTGTTGCTTTTCTGTTTGATTTATTTTTCTTTTTATAATGTTTTACTTTTTGTGGAACAGAATATGTGTTTAGATGGGGAGTGATAGTGAACGAAGTCTATTGTATTCTAAAATGCAAGGAATATCGGCATTTATTTTACTTGCATCAAAGTTGATTAGAAATAGACCCTCAAGTGTACGTAAGCGTGATAGTGCTACGTAGCTCATGCCTTCTTTAAAGACTGTGTTACCAATGTCTATCATTGCTTTGTCTAGGGTAAGACCTTGTGATTTATGAATGGTGACTGCGTATGCAAGAGGTAGAGAAAATTGTTCTCTGCGTACATACATGTCTTTGAAGAGAAGGAATCGAGCTGTTGAGCGTCCTATTCTTTTTACTTCTGAAAGTTTGTCAAAAAGAATATTGACAAACTGAATTTTGTTGTCACGTGGGTATGTTTGAAAGCCAACAACTGTACCCAGTGCTCCATTAACTAGTCCTTGGTCCACGTCAAGGTTACGTTTCAGCATTACTCTGCAATTTAAGGATAATTTTAATATCTTTTCCAAGCCTGCTGTGTTTGAGATTGATTTTTCTAAACTATTTAGTCTTGTTGTGGCTTGGTCACACATGGGTAGTGTCATTCCATGTACATCTAGTTTGTTTGTGGCGCTAATTTCCATTATTGGTTGCATTTCTTTACTTAACATTATTTCATTGAATTTGAAACAGCTTGCAAGAGTTGGCATTAAGGCCATACAATTGACATTTTTGTGGGCTAATTGTTCCATAACATCTGTAGCACATGCATTATCACCATAAAGTGCATGAAGGTGCCGGGTTTTCAATATTGCTTCTCCTTCTTTAGAAAATATACCAACTCTGATACTTTTTAAGATGTTGGCATAAGTGAGATCTGCAGATTGGCGCATGTTTTCTGTTAATTCTCTGTATTGGAAATGTTGCCAAAGGTTGACATTTCCAATGCTGCCAACAGTTTTACGGCAGAGTTTGTGTCCTAATGTTTTAAAAATAGGCTCACCTTTTACTGGTGTCATTTGAAGAAGACAATAATGTGTTTTCCTGCAAAGAGCTCTTCATAGTTTGTTTTGAGTACTTCTTGTAATCTGAGGTGAATCAAAGCCAACATTAGGTTGGACACCATGCTCACTTCATCTATTAGTAGCATTTGCATTTGTTTTAATACTCTGCATAGTTCCATTGCAGCTTCTGCAGAAAGTTTGTAATAATCTAATTTGTTTTGGTGTTCTACTGGCAGGAGTAGTAATCGGTGTAAAGTGACACCACCTATGTTGTAGGCAGCTAAACCTGTGGGGGCAGTGACAACAGCTGACAGTTTGTTGTTTGTCAATTGTTGAAGGAACTTACTGATGATTTTGATTAGGAATGTTTTGCCAGAGCCAGCTTCACCACTGACATACAATAGTATAGGTTTGTAATTTTGACAGGTGCATTCTTTGTTTTCATGTTGTACACCATGTGCAATTTCTTTTGTTACTTCTTGAAAAATGCTACGTTGCTCATTGTTTAGCTTTGATTGTAGTATAGTTAAGTCTTCTTTTTCTTCATCCTGACACATGGTGTTTTCTACTTCTATCATAGCTATTTATGCCTCATTTGTTATTATTGGGTCTCCCAGTGGTTCTTGGCTTCCTGTGATAGAAGGTTGACTACTGTCAGGAGTGTCCTTTTCTAGTTGGGCGTGGAATTCATCTTCGTGTTGCTGTTCATTGTGCAACATTGTTTTGTAGTGTGCAAAGTTTACATCAGTTATACTGCTTTCATTTGCTTTGAAAGCGTCTTCATATGAGTCATAGTTATCTAGTATTTCTTCTTCTTTTCTCCATGGTTTAAAGAGTTGTAGCAGGGACATGTAATATACTTCTTTATGTTGAGGAGTCTTTAATGACAATTTGATATGATTAATTAAATTTGGTTTGGTGAGTTTTACTAAGCTGCCTTCACAGTTTGTCACTTTGTATTTACGGTTTTGTTCATCAGGATTTATATTATTTTTGTATGTGTAGTTTTGGGCTATGTGGTATAGGCTCATGGTTTCCAAAGTGGTACTCCTGTTTGGGTAGTATGTGTCCAATAAATTGTTTTTTAAAATGTCTTGGCTGTTTGGGATCTTGTTTGGCTATTGTTTCTATATCTTCGTATGATTTTAGAACTCTTTTTCTACAGTTAGCTGTACCAAGACTAAGCCATACTATATTTGCAGATTTACCATACAATGTAGTACCAGTTAATCGATCAGCTGCTTCATAGGATCCACATTCTCTATGGGACAGCATTGTTATGCCCAAGCTGTATAATCTCTGAGACACTGTTCTATCTGATGACAGGTCATTCCAGAGGTCTTGGAGCTCTGTCTTTTCTGATTTGGTTAAGTATGCTGTGACATATCCTGCAACTGCAGTAGAATTGTCTGCAATGTACTGCATGTCTATGTTTGCATTCCATAAGTGGGCAATGATTGCATTGTAATCATTGATATATTTTTCTTCTTCTTTTCTTTTTATGCAATATGTATTTTTAGGTGACTTACCTTTAACACTATGTCTAACTGAAGACATGAGGTTGTTCACTTGACCTGTATTTGTAACTGGTCTAGGGAAACCAAATCGGCATTTGGTGTAGTATTTGCCTTTGTTTTTGTATTTGCGATGACAATATTTACCACATTTGTGTCTTTGGAATTGTAAAATGTTTGCATGAAGATCACTATTTGCGGATTCTGATGGAATTTCACAAGTGACATATTTTTCAATAAACTGTAAAACAGTGGAATCACTGTCTTGACCAAATTTAGGAGCATCTTTAATCCATAAAAGCATGTGGACATGTGGTGCTCCTCTGGCTTGGTATTCTTTTCTCCAAAAGAAGTGTTGCACTTCTCCAAGGGGAGGAACAGTTTTGTTACAAATAAAATGTAGCATAGCAATGAAGCGATGGTGAAAATATCTTGAAACATTAACAGGATCCTGTGAACAAAGTTCTCCAGGTGTTAGTGTTTCTATGTTTGTTTTGTTTTCGTTTGATATGCGTAGGAAAGCATGTAAATCTTCCCATGCATATTCTGCACAACTTAATGTAACAAACCAAGTGGGTGGGACAAGGTTTCTGATCATACAACGTACATCTCCATGACGTCGAAACCAGTACTCTTTAGTACCACACATATTTGCTAATAGATTTGTAAGATTTGCTTGTAAAACCCCATCTTTTTGTTGAACTTTTTGTAATAATTATGTAGCTGTCATATTTTGAAAGTGTGATCCTGATTTTAATATGTGTGCAACTCCGTAACATAAAGTTGCTAGTTCATTTTCAAAGAGTAGGTGGAATATGTATTCCACATTTTGTCGAAATCTGGGATCTTCAGAATACATTCGTAATGAGCGATATTCTGATGCTGATATTTGAATAGGTCTATCATCGTATCTTCCTCCTTTGCCAGTAGGAAAGAGTAGAGGAAAAGCACATGCTTCTATACTTTTTCCCATATGCTGATTGGTGATCCTTTTGTTTGACGAATTTGGTACGTTTCCAGTTCATCTTCTATGGTGTCATTAGAGTGCAATGGATGAATTGTATAATGGTCTAAAGTGTTTGATATTGTTGCAGGATCTAGGAGCTCAAATTGACCAGCTTCTTGTGTCTCTTGAATTATTTTAGTTGTATCTTTCAGGTTTTCTTCAATATTAATTTCTTTGTAATATTCATTATTCTCTTTAAGATATTGTAGGGCTTCTCTAACTTTATGTAAATCTACCAGTTGTTGCCAAATGTTTTTGTCTTTTGTAGGTACTCCATTTACCAAGATAATTAAAGATTGCTGCATTGGACGTTGCACTCCTGGAGTGTGCACATTTTCTTTTAGATCTAATGGTAAATACACTACTTTTCCACGAATACCTTTCACTAATTCAGAGAGAGGTAATTTTGCAGTTTTTGGTTGAAGGCGTATTATTGCTTGAAATGGGTGCACTGTTTGAATTATGATGCTCTCATATAAATTAAGTTGTTGAAGGGGTTTTGGTAGTGGATATAATTCAAAGTTATTTGTGATAGCACGTGAAGGAGTTAGGTTGTTGTCAAGTTTTGTAGTGCAGTAACTGCAAAGTATTATGGGGTCAGTTATTTCGTATTTGGTTTCTGCTATAAGGTAGAGAGCTAATTCAAACCATTTAGAATCGTCATTGTCTTCTATTTTGTATGATAGGTCTACAGTTTTTGTGTTACTTTTATAAAAAGTTCTGCGGCAACATACACACACGTGGTTTGGTACTTCAGCTGAAGTACTTTCAAATTTTAGTATTTCTTTTTTGTATGCGTGTAGTGAAAGGTTGCCATGTGCAGATTTGTTTCAAAGTTGGTTTGCAGCTAATTCATCTTGTAAGTGGGTTTCACTTCCAAAATATTTTGCCTGGATACAGTCGATTTCTTCTAGTAGGTCTTTTGCTGTACCATGTAGAAGAATGTTATTTAAATTGGCTAGTGCTAAAGCAGGACTTTTAGCATAGTACAGTTTATAAACTAGATTTCTTATACTTGCATGATGTGTTGATATCCTTTTGATATCATGGAAGGGTTTTTTGCAAGTAGGTCCTGTAATGCAGGCCAATGAATGTCCTTGTAGTCCTGTGTACTTGCGTACTGGACAAGCATCCATATTTTGCAGTAGTTTAACTTTGATTTTGTCTTTGCTTTTCACATATTGATTGAGGAATTGGAGTAAAGACTTGAACATTTTTTTGGGAATGTTACACATTGACGTGCATGGCCATTTGTACACTAGATGTTCTGATTCAGTTGAATGGAGGGGTAAATCTATGTTTTCAGGGCATATTTTTGTAAGGAGTACTTCTTGTTCCAATATGATATTATTAACTTTTTCATAACCTTGACCACTGCTATGTATGGCAATTGTATTTGTTTGCTTTTGTTTGTAGGCTTCTTCATTAAAGTATGGTTCTGTGCTTGTAGTGTGACTCCATTCACCTCCACAGATATTTAAGAAGTTATTTCTGTTGACATTTCGTTTATTGAGAAGTCTTTTTTGTAATTTAGTTATTAGTTTTGTTAGTGGTTTCATTCTGTTTAACACTAAAATAAATAACTTTCTTTTGAGAAGAAGTGCACTGTCTATCAACGCTTCTAAGATTACTTTCCTACGATAGGTTTAAAGTGTTGATCCTGGTTTCTCTCCTGTTTTTATAAGATTTTGAAGGACTTTGTGACAGAACATTTTGGCTAAAATACTTTTCTTGGTATGCTTACTTTGTAGTATATCAAGATTTATAGAAGAAGTTTTATTTGTAGTGATAGTTGATTTTCTGTTTTTTGGGTTGTTTTACTTTTTGATAGAGGAGGCAAAGTTTTTGTACTAGAAACTTCTTCTGTTTCGCTACATGACTTATTAGCTGTTGTGTTTCAACTTTTTTTTTACAAATTCTGCTGTAGATGGATGTTTATGTTGGAGACTTTTCTTTTCATTTGCTCTACTTCTGCGTTCCTTTCTACAGAGTTGCTTTTTGGTAGGCATGCTTTAGGGTCTGTTGAAAAAAATACAGAAGGTATGGGTTCGGGTGTTCTGCAATGCATGTGTGTTGTGTGTATGAGTGTTTGAGTGAGATGATAAAGATGTATGTAATGGTGTGTGATTGTGCATTGGGAAGTACAACTACTAAGGATGGGTATTCTTGAATTAATGTGTTAATAAACTGGGGTTCAGATGACAGAAAAAAGTAAGCCAGTGGTGTGGACAAGTATAAATAGAATATCTAAAGCTATACAATTAAAACAGTTGTTTCTTCTACAATATCTAAATTCTAGTGGCTGATTTGGGTAATTTGTGTGGCGAAAAATAGGAATTTGTGGGCCATTCTGCCAGTAAATCACTGTTTAAAACGGGAGGATTTTTTATCAGAATGGTGCAGAATCTCTATTTTTAGGCACAGAAGTAGCATGAATTAACATTAGAGTGTGTTTGAGTAATAATTCAAATATTATGGTAACAATCTACTTACTTTTTTTCTAAAATGAGCAGTTTGCTTCTTAGTTGTTGTTTGTAATTCAAATTTGGCTGCTTATTTTCAGGAGAATGGTCTTCACTGCAATTGTAAAAGAAAGAAATTAGTAATTCGGTTTGTATATAGCACTGTTTTTAATTTAGACATAGATTTTTTAAATTGAAATGCTCAGCGCCTTCCTCAAAACCATTAAAACTATCTTATGACTAACTGTAGGAAAGAAAATATCTTTACTATGGCTTGTCAAAATCATAATGTACCACTGTATTCCACTATTCCTGTAACTAAGCTTTTCCACGTAATAGTGAGTCCATGTGATAGCCTGCTTTTCCACGTAAGAGGGAGTCAATGTCATAGCCTTCTTGTCCTATATAAATGTAAGTAATTATATAAACTAAAAAAATTAAAACCAAGTATGTGTTTGTACAAATATTATTCTTTGAGATTTGATGATAGTGTGCATGTAATTTTGTTTGATCATATGTAGTCTATATATTTTATTTCAAAAATGTTAGTTTAACATTATTTGCGTGTGTGTGTGTGTGTACGAAGAAATTAAACGGTATAAAGGTTTGTAAGTCACAGTTCATTTTAGGAGAATGAAAAAATGATCGTAGATTCATTTTAAAGATTATACAAGGTAAAAGTCGGTTAGAAAATGTGTTCATGTACTGTATAGAAAATATGCATACCTGTAGTTTGTGTTCATGCATATGGATATGGACGAAGCTGCAAGTAGAAATCTTGGAGACTTGTCTAGTATTTCTCGTAGATCGTGCTTGCCAATGGTATGAGACTTGTAGTCCGAGAGATTCACTGTATATTTGCAGTGCTGATCTATGATGATGCAGTTACATGTAGAGGTCTTGGATTTGATTGGTGGATGGTCATGTGATTTCTTAGCTACATCCAATGAGGGAATGGCACAGAGAGTGAAGTGGAAATGGTAGAAGGGCTGTCCATGTTACGATATGTTCGTGGACATGGCGGTAGTTCTAGGACACCGCGTATTACATCCGGGGAATTTGGGGTGGGGAGGCATGTGAGGAAATAAGGGCTCCAGGCAGCAGTGATGAAGAAACAGTAATTTATTTCATTACAGCGACAGCGGCCTATGAGAGCCGAGTGCCAACATGGCTCTCTCCCTGCAGTCTCTACTCTCTCATCCACATTCTTAGAATAACATTCTTAGAACTTAATGAGCTCATACGGCAGCTCAATGTTTAACTAGGATCTGGTAATACATTTTTATGAACTTGTTTTAACTTACACTTACATCATAACACATCTCATCCCTTATGTGCATACAGCTGTTTACTCCACATAATAATCCTTAAACCAGCCGGGTTTGTTCTTGACTCTATTTGAATGTGTCTCTGCTGCAGACCTTGAATTGTTGTCATCCTTGGAGCACTTATCTATGACACTAGAGTCTCTGATACTGTTATTAGCAAATTCACCATTGTCATGTTCACCATTGTCATGTTTATCATGTGCATTGTGAAAGCAAGCGTCCCCAAACAGCACGGTCCTCCCCGCAATGAGAGACAATGAAGGACTCTCCCAAAATGGGAATAAGGCCAAGACAGAGTGCGGGTGAGCGTAAATGGGAGTTTATCAATCAGAATAGGGCATGCAAAGAACTCTGCAAACTCCGAGAGTGCTCTGTCTGACAATAGCAAAGACAGGCGTATATATTTACAAAAAACGTCATAAGAACCTACACACTATAGGGGGCACAAGTTCAAGGGGATTGGGTGGCGACGACTAACTATAGGTGCTGCTGTGATGTGGTTGGCTGTGGCTGGAAGACGTCACTGGTCAGCCTCGTGGGTTGGGCTGGGCCTGGCAGGGTGGCAGAGTTAATCCGGGCGGTGCTGTTGTGCCATCGCGGCCAGTGGCAGAGATGAATGTCTTTTCCTGACTTATTTGCCCTAGGCCATGCACACCGCAGTCATTCAATCGTTTCAATATTATCTTCTTTAGTAAATCTTCCAATAGGTTATACTACAGGTTAATGCAACACAGGAGGAATGCACCTTGTGAGGGGTCTGGATGTAATACGTCAGGACATGGTTACCAGTGTCCTGTTGACCGGGGCCATAGGTCGAGGGGCTAAGCTTCAGGGCCTGGGACGGGCGGTACAGGCCTTTCTGTCTTGTTAGAAGTTGTTATGGATGTTCCGCTGTGTGTTGTCAAAGTGTTGGGTGTCCTGATTGCACAGGGCCATAAGTCTGAGATGGTCCGGTGGGTTGCGAGGGGGCGCGTGTGTTCAGGCAGAGGTTTACTGCTGTGCTGTAAATAATGCAGGTGGCGGCCTTGGGTGCTACAGA